>NC_054474.1:121689475-122024475 GCF_017639515.1 Carcharodon carcharias
CGAGTGGGGGCTGGGCGAGGGCGGGCTGTGCGAGTGGGGCTGGGCGAGGTCGGGCTGGGCGAGTGGGCTGTGCGAGTCGGGCTGGGCGAGTGGGGGCTGGCGAGGGGGCTGTGCGAGTGGGGGCTGGGCGAGTCGGGCTGGCGAGTGGGGCTGGGCGAGTGGGGGCTGGGCGAGTGGGGGCTGGGGCGAGTGGGGGCTGGCGAGTGGGGCTGTGCGAGTCGGGGCTGGGCGAGGTCGGGATGTGGCGAGTGGGGCTGGGCGAGTGGGGCTGTGCGAGTGGGCTGGGCGAGGTCGGGCTGGGCGAGTTCGGGCTGTGCGAGTTGGGCTGGCGAGTGGGGCTGGGCGAGTGGGGGCTGTGCGAGTGGGGCTGGGCGAGGTCGGCTGTGCGAGTGGGGGCTGGGCGAGTGGGCTGGGCGAGGGGGTCGGGCTGGCGAGGTCGGGCTGTGCGAGTGGGGGCTGGGCGAGGTCGGGCTGGGCGAGTGGGGGCTGTGCGAGTGGGGCTGGGCGAGGGGGGCTGGGCGAGTGGGGGCTGGGCGAGTGGGGGCTGGGCGAGTGGGGCTGGGCGAGTGGGGGCTGTGCGAGGTCGGGCTGTGCGAGTGGGGGCTGGGCGAGGTCGGCTGTGCGAGTGGGGGCTGTGCGAGTGGGCTGTGCGAGGTCGGGCTGGGCGAGTGGGGCTGTGCGAGTGGGGGCTGGGCGAGTGGGGGCTGGGCGAGTGGGGGCTGGGCGAGTGGGGGCTGGGCGAGTGGGGGCGGGGCGAGGTCGGGCTGGGCGAGTGGGGCTGTGCGAGGTCGGGCTGGGCGAGTGGGGGCTGGGCGAGTGGGGGCTGGGCGAGTGGGGCTTGGCGAGGTCGGTGGTGCGAGTGGGGCTGGGCGAGTGGGGCTGGGCGAGTGGGGGCTGGGCGAGTCGGGCTGTGCGAGTGGGGGCTGGCGAGTGGGGGCTGGGCGAGGTCGGGCTGGGCGAGTGGGGCTGTGGCGAGTGGGGGCTGGGCGAGGTCGGGCTGGCGAGGTCGGGCTGGGCGAGTGGGGGCTGGGCGAGTGGGGCTGGGCGAGTGGGGGCTGGCGAGTGGGGCTGGGCGAGTGGGGGCTGGGCGAGTGGGGGCTGGGCGAGTGGGGCTGGCGAGTGGGGGCTGGGCGAGTGTCGGGCTGTGCGAGGTCGGGCTGTGCGAGGTTGGGGGGGGGGCTGGGCGAGTGGGGGCTGGGCGAGTGGGGGCTGGGCGAGGTCGGGCTGGGCGAGTGGGGCTGTGCGAGTCGGGCTGGGCGAGTGGGGGCTGGGCGAGTGGGGGCTGGGCGAGGGTGGGCTGTGCGAGGTCGGGCTGTGCGAGTGGGGGCTGGGCGAGGTGGGCTGGGCGAGTGGGGCTGGGCGAGTGGGGGCTGGGCGAGTGGGGGCTGGGCGAGTCGGGCTGGGCGAGGTCGGGCTGTGCGAGTGGGGCTGGGCGAGTGGGGCTGGGCGAGTGGGGGCTGGGCGAGGTCGGGCTGGGCGAGGTCGGGCTGGGCGAGTGGGCTGGCGAGTGGGGCTGGGCGAGTGGGGGCTGGGCGAGTGGGGGCTGGCGAGTGGGGCTGTGCGAGTGGGGGCTGGGCGAGGTCGGGCTGGGCGAGGGGGGCTGGGCGAGGTCGGGCTGTGCGAGTGGGGGCTGGGCGAGTGGGGGCTGGGCGAGTGGGGGCTGTGCGAGTGGGGCTGGGCGAGGTCGGGCTGGGCGAGTGGGGGCTGGGCGAGTGGGGCTGGCGAGTGGGGGCTGGGCGAGTGGGGCTGGGCGAGTGGGGGCTGGCGAGTGGGGGCTGGGCGAGTGGGGCTGGGCGAGGGGGGCTGGGCGAGGTGGGGCTGGGCGAGTGGGGGCTGGGCGAGTGGGGCTGGGCGAGGGGGCTGGGCGAGTGGGGCTGGGCGAGTGGGGGCTGTGCGAGTGGGGGCTGGGCGAGGTCGGGCTGTGCGAGTGGGGCTGTGGCGAGTGGGGGCTGGGCGAGGTCGGGCTGGTGCGAGTGGGGGCTGGGCGAGTGGGGGCTGTGCGAGTGGGGGCTGGGCGAGTCGGGCTGTGCGAGTGGGGCTGGGCGAGTGGGGGCTGGGCGAGGTCGGGCTGGGCGAGTGGGGCTGGGCGAGTGGGGGCTGGGCGAGGTCGGCTGGGCGAGGTCGGGCTGGGCGAGTGGGGCTGGGCGAGTTCGGGCTGGCGAGTGGGGCTGGGCGAGTGGGGGCTGGGCGAGTGGGGGGCTGGGCGAGTGGGGGGCTGCGAGGTGGGGCTGGCGAGGTGGGGCTGGGCGAGGTGGGGCTGGGCGAGTGGGGGCTGGGCGAGTGGGGGCTGGGCGAGTGGGGGCTGGGCGAGTGGGGCTGGGCGAGTGGGGGCTGTGCGAGTGGGGGGCTGGGCGAGTGGGGGCTGGGCGAGTGGGGGCTGTGCGAGTGGGGCTGGGCGAGTGGGGCTGGGCGAGGTCGGGCTGTGCGAGTGGGGGCTGGGCGAGTGGGGGCTGGGCGAGGTCGGGCTGGGCGAGTGGGGCTGTGCGAGTGGGGGCTGTGGCGAGTGGGGGCTGGGCGAGGTCGGGCTGGGCGAGGTCGGGCTGTGCGAGGTGGGCTGGGCGAGTGGGGGCTGGGCGAGTGGGGGCTGGCGAGTGGGGGCTGGGCGAGTCGGGCTGTGCGAGTGGGGGCTGGGCGAGTGGGGGCTGGGCGAGTGGGGGCTGGGCGAGGGGGCTGGGCGAGTGGGGCTGGGCGAGTGGGGCTGGGCGAGTGGGGCTGGGCGAGTCGGGCTGGGCGAGGTCGGGCTGGGCGAGTGGGGGCTGGGCGAGTGGGGGCTGGGCGAGTGGGGCTGGGCGAGGTCGGGCTGGCGAGTGGGGCTGGGCGAGTGGGGCTGGGCGAGTGGGGGCTGGGCGAGTGGGGGCTGGCGAGTGGGCTGGGCGAGGTGGGGCTGGGCGAGGGGGCTGGCGAGTGGGGGCTGTGCGAGTGGGGCTGGGCGAGTGGGGCTGTGGCGAGGGGGGCTGGCGAGGTCGGGCTGTGGCGAGTGGGGGCTGGGCGAGTGGGGGCTGTGGCGAGTGGGCTGGGCGAGTGGGTCTGGGCTGGCGAGTGGTGTGAGTGGGCTGGGCGAGTGGGGGCTGGGCGCGAGTGGGGGCTGGGCGAGTGGGGGCTGGGCGAGGTCGGGCTGGGCGAGGTCGGGCTGTGCGAGTGGGGCTGGGCGAGTGGGGGCTGGGCGAGTGGGGGCTGGGCGAGTGGGGCTGGCGAGTGGGGGCTGGGCGAGTGGGGCTGTGCGAGGTCGGGCTGTGCGAGTGGGGGCTGGGCGAGGGGGGCTGGGCGAGTGGGGCTGTGCGAGTGGGGCTGGGCGAGGTCGGGCTGTGCGAGTGGGGGCTGGGCGAGTGGGGGCTGTGCGAGTGGGGCTGGGCGAGTGGGGCTGGGCGAGTCGGGCTGTGCGAGTGGGGGCTGGGCGAGTGGGGGCTGGGCGAGTGGGGGCTGGGCGAGTGGGGGCTGGGCGAGTGGGGCTGGGCGAGTGGGGCTGGGCGAGTGGGGCTGGGCGAGTGGGGCTGTGCGAGTGGGGGCTGGCGAGGTCGGGCTGGCGAGTGGGGCTGGGCGAGTGGGGCTGGGCGAGGTCGGGCTGGGCGAGTGGGGGCTGGGCGAGTGGGGGGCTGTGCGAGTGGGGCTGGCGAGTGGGGCTGTGCGAGTGGGGGCTGGGCGAGTGGGCTGGGCGAGTGGGCTGGCGAGTGGGGGCTGGGCGAGTGGGGGCTGGGCGAGTGGGGCTGGCGAGTGGGGGCTGTGCGAGTGGGGGCTGGCGAGTGGGGCTGGGCGAGTGGGGGCTGTGCGAGTGGGGCTGGGCGAGTGGGGGCTGTGCGAGTGGGGCTGGGCGAGGGGGGCTGGGCGAGTGGGGGCTGGGCGAGGTCGGGCTGGCGAGTGGGGGCTGGGCGAGTCGGGCTGGGCGAGGTCGGGCTGTGCGAGTGGGGGCGTAGTCGGGGTGCGAGTGGGGGCTGTGCGAGTGGGGGCTGGGCGAGGTCGGCTGGGCGAGTGGGGGCTGGGCGAGTGGGGGCTGGGCGGAGTGGGGCTGGGCGAGTGGGGCTGGGCGAGTGGGGGCTGGGCGAGGTCGGGCTGGCGAGGTCGGGCTGGGCGAGTGGGGGCTGGGCGAGTGGGGGCTGGGCGAGTGGGGGCTGTGCGAGTGGGGCTGGGCGAGGTCGGGCTGGGCGAGTGGGGGCTGGGCGAGTGGGGGCTGGGCGAGGTCGGGCTGGGCGAGGTGGGGCTGGGCGAGTGGGGCTGGGCGAGTGGGGGCTGGGCGAGGTCGGGCTGGGCGAGTCGGGCTGTGCGAGTGGGGGCTGGGCGAGGTCGGGCTGTGGCGAGTGGGGGCTGGGCGAGTGGGGCTGTGCGAGTGGGCTGTGCGAGTGGGGGCTGGGCGAGTGGGGGCTGGGCGAGTGGGGGCTGGCGAGTGGGGGCTGGGCGAGGTCGGGCTGGGCGAGTGGGGGCTGGGCGAGGTCGGGCTGGGCGAGGGGGCTGTGCGAGTGGGGCTGGGCGAGTGGGGGCTGTGCGAGTGGGGGCTGGGCGAGGTCGGGCTGGCGAGTGGGGCTGGGGCGAGGTCGGGCTGTGGCGAGTCGGGCTGTGCGAGTGGGGGCTGGCGAGTGGGGGCTGGGCGAGTGGGGCTGGGCGAGTGGGGCTGTGCGAGTGGGGGCTGGCGAGTGGGGGCTGGCGAGTGGGGCTGTGCGAGTGGGGGCTGGGCGAGGTCGGGCTGGGCGAGTGGGGGCTGTGCGAGTGGGGCTGGGCGAGTGGGGCTGGGCGAGGTCGGGCTGTGCGAGTGGGGGCTGGGCGAGTGGGGCTGGGCGAGTGGGGGCTGGGCGAGTGGGGCTGTGCGAGTGGGGGCTGGGCGAGGTCGGGCTGTGCGAGTGGGGGCTGGGCGAGGGGGTCGGGCTGTGGCGAGTGGGGGCTGTGCGAGTGGGGGCTGGGCGAGTGGGGCTGGGCGAGTGGGGGCTGGGCGAGTGTCGGCTTGCGAGTGGGGCTGGGCGAGGTCGGGCTGTGCGAGTGGGGGCTGGGCGAGTGGGGCTGGGCGAGTGGGCTGGGCGAGTGGGGGCTGTGCGAGTGGGGGCTGGGCGAGTGGGGCTGGGCGAGGTGGGGCTGGGCGAGTGGGGCTGGGCGAGTGGGGGCTGTGCGAGGTCGGGCTGGGCGAGTGGGGGCTGGGCGAGTGGGGCTGGGCGAGTGGGGCTGGGCGAGTGGGGGCTGGGCGAGGTCGGCTGGGCGAGGGCGGGCTGGGCGAGTGGGGCTGGGCGAGTGGGGGCTGTGCGAGTGGGGGCTGGCGAGGTCGGGCTGTGCGAGTGGGGGCTGGGCGAGTGGGGGCTGGCGAGTGGGGCTGTGCGAGTGGGGGCTGGGCGAGTGGGGCTGTGCGAGTGGGGGCTGGGCGAGTCGGGCTGGGCGAGTCGGGCTGGGCGAGTGGGGCTGGGCGAGTGGGGGCTGGGCGAGTGGGGCTGGGCGAGTGGGGGGGCTGTGCGAGTGGGGGCTGGCGAGGTCGGGCTGGGCGAGGTCGGGCTGTGCGAGTGGGGGCTGGGCGAGTGGGGGCTGGGCGAGTGGGGGCTGGGCGAGTGGGGCTGGCGAGTGGGGCTGGGCGAGGTCGGCTGTGCGAGTGGGGGCTGGGCGAGTGGGGGCTGTGCGAGGTCGGGGCTGGCGAGTGGGGGCTGGGCGAGTGGGGGCTGGGCGAGTGGGGGCTGGCGAGTGGGGCTGGCGAGTGGGGGCTGGGCGAGTGGGGGCTGGGCGAGTGGGGGCTGGGCGAGGTCGGGCTGGCGAGTGGGGGCTGGGCGAGGTCGGCTGGGCGAGTGGGGCTGGCGAGTGGGGGCTGGGCGAGTGGGGGCTGGGCGAGTGGGGGCTGGGCGAGTTCGGGCTGTGCGAGTGGGGGCTGGCGAGTGGGGGCTGGGCGAGTGGGGGCTGGGCGAGGTCGGGCTGTGCGAGTGGGGGCTGGCGAGTGGGGGCTGGGCGAGGTCGGGCTGGGCGAGTGGGGCTGTGCGAGTGGGGGCTGGGCGCGGTCGGGCTGGGCGAGGTGGGGCTGGGCGAGTGGGGGCTGGGCGAGGTCGGGCTGGGCGAGTGGGGGCTGGGCGAGTGGGCTGGGCGAGTGGGGCTGGGCGAGGTCGGGCTGGGCGAGTGGGGGCTGGCGAGTGGGGGCTGGGCGAGGTCGGGCTGGGCGAGTGGGGCTGTGCGAGTGGGGGCTGGGCGAGTGGGGGCTGGCGAGTGGGGGCTGGGCGAGGTCGGGCTGTGCGAGTGGGGGCTGGGCGAGGTCGGGCTGGGCGAGTGGGGGCTGGGCGAGTGGGGGCTGTGCGAGTGGGCTGGGCGAGTCGGGCTGTGCGAGTGTGCGGGGGGCTGGCGAGTGGGCTGGGCGAGTGGGGCTGGCGAGTGGGGGCTGTGCGAGTGGGGCTGGGCGAGGGCGGGCTGGGCGAGGTCGGGCTGGGCGAGTGGGGCTGGGCGAGTGGGGCTGTGCGAGTGGGGGCTGGGCGAGGTCGGGCTGGGCGAGGTCGGGCTGGGCGAGTGGGGGCTGGGCGAGTGGGGGCTGGCGAGTGGGGGCTGTGCGAGTGGGGGCTGGCGAGGTCGGGCTGTGCGAGTGGGGGCTGGGCGAGTGGGGCTGGCGAGGTCGGCTGGGCGAGGTGGGGCTGTGCGAGTGGGGCTGGGCGAGTGGGGCTGGGCGAGTGGGGGCTGGGCGTGTGGGGGCTGGGCGAGGTGGGGCTGGGCGAGGTCGGGCTGTGCGAGTGGGGGCTGGGCGAGTGGGGGCTGGGCGAGTGGGGGCTGTGCGAGGTCAGGCTGTGCGAGTGGGGGCTGGGCGAGGTCGGGCTGTGCGAGTGGGGGCTGGGCGAGTGGGGCTGGGCGAGTGGGGGCTGTGCGAGTGGGGGCTGTGCGAGTGGGGCTGGGCGAGTGGGGGCTGGGCGAGTGGGGGCTGGGCGAGTGGGGGCTGGTGCGAGTGGGGGCTGGGCGAGTGGGGGCTGGGTGCGAGTGGGCTGGGCGAGTGGGGGCTGGGCGAGGTCGGCTGGGCGAGTGGGGGCTGGGCGAGTGGGCTGGGCGAGTGGGGCTGGGCGAGTGGGGCTGGGCGAGTGGGGCTGGGCGAGTGGGGGCTGTGCGAGTGGGGGCTGGCGAGTGGGGGCTGTGCGAGTGGGCTGGGCGAGTGGGGCTGTGCGAGTGGGGGCTGGGCGAGTGGGGCTGGGCGAGTGGGGCTGGGCGAGTGGGGCTGGGCGAGTGGGGGCTGGGCGAGGTCGGGCTGGCGAGTGGGGCTGGGCGAGTGGGGGCTGGCGAGTGGGGGCTGGGCGAGTGGGGCTGGGCGAGTGGGGGCTGGGCGAGTGGGGCTGGGCGAGTGGGGGCTGGGCGAGGTCGGGCTGGGCGAGTGGGGCTGGCGAGGTGGGGCTGGCGAGTGGGGGCTGGGCGAGTGGGCTGGGCGAGTGGGGGCTGGGCGAGTGGGGGCTGGGCGAGTGGGGGCTGTGCGAAAGGGGGCTGGGCGAGTGGGGGCTGGGCGAGTGGGGGCTGGGCGAGTGGGGGCTGTGCGAGTGGGGGCTGTGCGAGTGGGGGCTGGGCGAGGTCAGGCTGTGCGAGTGGGGGCTGGGCGAGTGGGGGCTGGGCGAGGTCGGGCTGGGCGAATGGGGGCTGTGCGAGGTCGGGCTGGGCGAGGTCGGGCTGGGCGAGTGGGGGCTGTGCGAGTGGGGGCTGTGCGAGTGGGGGCTGGGCGAGGTCGGGCTGTGCGAGTGGGGGCTGGGCGAGTGGGGGCTGGGCGAGTGGGTGATGGGCGAGTGGGGGCTGGGCGAGTGGGGGCTGGGCGAGGTCGGGCTGGGCGAGTGGGGGCTGTGCGAGGTCGGGCTGGGCGAGGTCGGGCTGGGCGAGTGGGGGCTGGGCGAGTGGGGGCTGGACGAGTGGGGGCTGGGCGAGGTCGGGCTGGGCGAGTGGGGTCTGGGCGAGTGGGAGCTGGGCGAGTGGGGGCTGGGCGAGTGGGGGCTGGGCGCGTGGGGTCTGGGGGAGGTCGGGCTGGGCGAGGTCGGGCTGGGCGAGTGGGGGCTGGGCGAGTGGGGGCTGGGCGAGTGGGGGCAGGGCGAGGGCGGGCTGGGCGAGGTCGGGCTGTGTGAGTGGGGGCAGGGCGAGTGGGGGCTGTGTGAGTGGGGGCTGGGCGAGTGGGGGCTGTGTGAGTGGGGGCTGGGCGAGTGGGGGCTGGGCGAGTGGGGGCTGGGCGAGTGGTGGCTGGGCGAGGTCGGGCTGGGCGAGGTCGGGCTGTGCGAGTGGGGGCTGGGCGAGTGGGGGCTGGGCGAGTGGCGGCTGTGCGAGGTCGGGCTGGGCGAGTGGGGGCTGGGCGAGTGGGGGCTGTGCGAGGTCGGGCTGTGCGAGTGGGGGCTGGGCGAGGTCAGGCTGGGCGAGGTCGGGCTGTGCGAGGTCGGGCTGCGCGAGGTCGGGCTGTGCGAGGCCGGGCTGTGCGAGTGGGGGCTGTGCGAGTGGGGGCTGGGCGAGTGGGGGCTGGGCGAGGTCGGGCTGTGCGAGTGGGGGCTGGGCGAGTGGGGGCTGGGCGAGTGGGGGCTGGGCGAGGTCGGGCTGTGCAAGGTCGGGCTGTGCGAGTGGGGGCTGGGCGAGTAGGGGCTGGGCGAGGTTGGGCTGTGCGACTGGGGGCCGGCCGAGGTCGGGCTGGGCGAGTGGGGGCTGGGCGAGTGGGGGCTGGGCGAGTGGGGGCTGGGCGAGTGGGGGCTGTGCGAGTGGGGGCTGGGCGAGTGGGGGCTGTGCGAGTGGGGGCTGGGCGAGTGGGGGCTGGGCGAGTGGGGGCTGGGCGAGTGGGGGCTTTGCGAGTGGGGGCTGGGCGAGTGGGGGCTGGGCGAGTGGGGGCTGTGCGAGTGGGGGCTGTGCGAGGTCGGGCTGGGCGAGTGGGGGCTGTGCGAGTGGGGGCTGGGCGAGTGGGGGCTGTGCGAGTGGGGGCTGTGCGAGTGGGGGCTGTGTGAGTGGGGGCTGTGCGAGGTCGGGCTGGGCGAGTGGGGGCTGGGCGAGGTCGGGCTGGGCGAGGTCGGGCTGTGCGAGTGGGGGCTGTGCGAGTGGGGGCTGTGCGAGTGGGGGCTGTGCGAGGTCGGGCTGGGCGAGTGGGGGCTGGGCGAGGTCGGGCTGGGCGAGGTCGGGCTGTGCGAGTGGGGGCTGTGCGAGTGGGGGCTGAGCGAGGTCGGGCTGGGCGATTTCGGGCTGTGCGAGTGGGGGCTGGGCGAGTGGGGGCTGGGCGAGTGGGGGCTGTGCGAGTGGGGGCTGGGCGAGGTCGGGCTGGGCGAGTGGGGGCTGTGCGAGTGGGGGCTGAGCGATGTCGGGCTGGGCGAGGTCGGGCTGTGCGAGTGGGGGCTGTGCGAGTGGGGGCTGGGCGAGGTCGGGCTGGGCGAAGTCGGGCTGTGCGAGTGGGGGCTGGGCGAGGTCGGGCTGTGCGAGTGGGGGCTGGGCGAGGTCGGGCTGTGCGAGTGGGGGCTGTGCGAGTGGGGGCTGTGCGAGTGGGGGCTGTGCGAGTGGGGGCTGGGCGAGGTCGGGCGGTGCGAGTGGGGGCTGGGCGAGGGCGGGCTGTGCGAGTGGGGGCTGGGCGAGTGGGGGCTGGGCGAGTGGGGGCTGGGCGAGTGGGGGCTGTGCGAGTGGGGGCTGGGCGAGGTCGGGCTGGGCGAGGTCGGGCTGGGCGAGGTCGGGCTGAGCGAGGTCGGGCTGGGCGAGTGGGGGCTGGGCGTGTGGGGGCTGGGCGAATGGGGGCTGGGCGAGGTCGGGCTGGGCGAGGTCGGGCTGGGCGAGGTCGGGCTGGGCGAGTGGGGGCTGGGCGAGTGGGGGCTGGGCGAGTGGGGGCTGTGCGAGTGGGGGCTGGGCGAGTGGGGGCTGGGCGAGTGGGGGCTGGGCGAGTGGGGGCTGTGCGAGTGGGGGCTGGGCGAGGTCGGGCTGTGCGAGGTCGGGCTGGGCGAGTGGGGGCTGGGCGAATGGGGGCTGGGCGAGGTCAAGCTGTGCGAGTGGGGGCTGGGCGAGTGGGGGCTGGGCGAGTGGGGGCTGTGCGAGTGGGGGCTGGGCGAGGTCGGGCTGGGCGAGTGGGGGCTGTGCGAGGTCGGGCTGGGCGAGGTCGGGCTGGGCGAGTGGGGGCTGGGCGAGTGGGGGCTGTGCGAGTGGGGGCTGGGCGAGGTCGGGCTGTGCGAGTGGGGGCTTGCGAGTGGGGGCTGGGCGAGTGGGGGCTGGGCGAGTGGGGGCTGTGCGAGTGGGGGCTGGGCGAGGTCGGTCTGGGCGAGGTCGGGCTGGGCGAGTGGGGGCTGTGCGAGGTCGGGCTGGGCGAGGTCGGGCTGGGCGAGTGGGATCTGTGCGAGTGGGCGCTGTGCGAGTGGGGGCTGTGCGAGTGGGGGCTGTGCGAGTGGGGGCTGTGCGAGTGGGGGCTGTGCGAGTGGGGGCTGGGCGAGTGGGGGCTGGGCGAGGTCGGGCTGTGCGAGTGGGGGCTGGGCGAGTGGGGGCTGGAGCGAGTGGGGGCTGGGCGAGAGGGGGCTGTGCGAGGTCGGGCTGTGTGAGTGGGGGCTGGGCGAGTGGGGGCTGGGCGAGTGGGGGCTGGGCGAGTGGGGGCTGTGCGAGGTCGGCCTGGGCGAGGTGGGGCTGTGCGAGTGGGGACTGGGCGAGTGGGGGCTGTGCGAGTGGGGGCTGGGCGAGTGGGGGCTGGGCGAGTGGGGGATGGGCGAGTGGGGGCTGGGCGCGTGGGGGCTGGGCGAGGTCGGGCTGTGCGAGGTCGGGCTGGGCGAGTGGGGGCTGGGCGAGTGGGGCTGTGCGAGGTCGGGCTGGGCGAGGTCGGGCTGGGCGAGTGGGGGCTGGGCGAGTGGGTGCTGGGCGAGTGGGGGCTGGGCGCGTGGTGGCTCTGCGAGTGGGGGCTGGGCGAGTGGGGGCTGGGCGAGTGGGGGCTGGGCGAGGTCGGTCTGGGCGAGTGGGGGCTGGGCGCGTGGGGGCTGGGCGAGGTCGGGCTGGTCGAGTGGGGGCTGTGCGAGTGGGGGCTGTGCGAGTGGGGGCTGGGCGAGGTCGGGCTGTGCGAGTGGGGGCTGGGCGAGTGGGGGCTGGGCGAGTGGGGGCTGGGCGCGTGGGGGCTGTGCGAGGTCGGGCTGGGCGAGGTCGGGCTGTGTGAGTGGGGGCAGGGCGAGGGCGGGCTGTGTGAGTGGGGGCTGGGCGAGGGCGGGCTGTGCGAGTGGGGGCTGGGCGAGTGGGGGCTGTGCGAATGGGGGCTGTGCGAGGTCGGGCTTTGCGAGTGGGTGCTGGGCGAGTGGGGGCTGTGCGAGGTCGGGCTGTGCGAGTGGGTGCTGGGCGAGTGGGGGCTGGGCGAGGTCGGGCTGGGCGAGGTCGGGCTGTGCGAGTGGGGGCTGGGCGAGTGGGGGCTGGGCGAGGTCGGGCTGTGTGAGTGGGGGCTGGGCGAGGTCAGGCTGTGTGAGTGGGGGCTGGGCGAGGTCGGGCTGTGTGAGTGGGGGCTGTGCGAGTGGGGGCTGGGCGAGTGGGGGCTGGGCGAGTGGGGGCTGTGTGAGTGGGGGCTGGGCGAGTGGGGGCTGTGCGAGTGGGGGCTGGGCGAGTGGGGGCTGGGCGAGTGGGGGCTGTGTGAGTGGGGGCTGGGCGAGTGGGGGCTGGGCGAGTGGGGGCTGGGCGAGTGGGGGCTGGGCGAGGTCGGGCTGGGCGAGTGGGGGCTGGGTGAGTGGGGGCTGGGCGAGTGGGGGCTTGGCGAGGTCGGGCTGGGCGAGGTCGGGCTGTGCGAGGTTGGGCTGGGCGAGTGGGGGCTGTGCGAGTGGGGGCTGGGCGAGGGGGGGCTGGGCGAGTGGGGGCTGGTCGAGTGGGGGCTGTGCGAGTGGGGGCTGGGCGAGTGGGGGCTGGGCGAGTGGGGGCTGTGCGAGGTCGGGCTGTGCGAGGTCGGGCTGGGCGAGTGGGGGCTGGGCGAGAGGGGGCTGTGCGAGGTCGGGCTGGGCGAGTGGGGGCTGGGCGAGTGGGGGCTTGGCGAGTGGGGGCTGGGCGAGGTCGGGCTGTGCGAGTGGGGGCTGTGTGAGTGGGGGCTGGGCGAGTGGGGGCTGGGCGAGGTCGGGCTGTGCGAGTGGGGGCTGGGCGAGGTCGGGCTGTGCGAGTGGGGTCTGGGCGAGTGGGGGCTGTGCGAGGTCGGGCTGGGCGAGTGGGGGCTGTGCGAGGTCGGGCTGGGCGAGGTCGGGCTGGGCGAGTGGGGTCTGTGTGAGTGGGGGCTGGGCGAGGTCGGGCTGTGTGAGTGGGGGCTGGGCGAGGTCAGGCTGTGTGAGTGGGGGCTGGGCGAGGTCGGGCTGTGTGAGTGGGGGCTGTGCGAGTGGGGGCTGGGCGAGTGGGGGCTGGGCGAGTGGGGGCTGTGTGAGTGGGGGCTGGGCGAGTGGGGGCTGTGCGAGTGGGGGCTGGGCGAGTGGGGGCTGGGCGAGTGGGGGCTGTGTGAGTGGGGGCTGGGCGAGTGGGGGCTGGGCGAGTGGGGGCTGGGCGAGTGGGGGCTGGGCGAGGTCGGGCTGGGCGAGTGGGGGCTGGGTGAGTGGGGGCTGGGCGAGTGGGGGCTTGGCGAGGTCGGGCTGGGCGAGGTCGGGCTGTGCGAGGTTGGGCTGGGCGAGTGGGGGCTGTGCGAGTGGGGGCTGTGCGAGTGGGGGCTGGGCGAGTGGGGGCTGGTCGAGTGGGGGCTGTGCGAGTGGGGGCTGGGCGAGTGGGGGCTGGGCGAGTGGGGGCTGTGCGAGGTCGGGCTGTGCGAGGTCGGGCTGGGCGAGTGGGGGCTGGGCGAGAGGGGGCTGTGCGAGGTCGGGCTGGGCGAGTGGGGGCTGGGCGAGTGGGGGCTTGGCGAGTGGGGGCTGGGCGAGGTCGGGCTGTGCGAGTGGGGGCTGTGTGAGTGGGGGCTGGGCGAGTGGGGGCTGGGCGAGGTCGGGCTGTGCGAGTGGGGGCTGGGCGAGGTCGGGCTGTGCGAGTGGGGTCTGGGCGAGTGGGGGCTGTGCGAGTGGGGGCTGGGCGAGTGGGGGCTGTGCGAGGTCGGGCTGGGCGAGTGGGGGCTGTGCGAGGTCGGGCTGGGCGAGGTCGGGCTGGGCGAGTGGGGTCTGTGTGAGTGGGGGCTGGGCGAGGTCGGGCTGGGCGAGTGGGGGCTGGGCGAGGTCGGGCTGGGCGAGGTCGGGCTGTGCGAGTGGGGGCTGTGCGAGTGGGGACTGTGCGAGTGGGGGCTGTGCGAGTGGGGGCTGGGCGAGTGGGGCTGGGCGAGTGGGGGCTGGGCGAGGTCGGGCTGTGCGAGTGGGGGCTGTGCGAGTGGGGGCTGGGCGAGTGGGGGCTGGGCGAGTGGGGGCTGTGCGAGTGGGGGCTGTGCGAGTGGGGGCTGGGCGAGTGGGGGCTGGGCGAGTGGGGGCTGTGCGAGTGGGGGCTGTGCGAGGTCGGGCTGGGCGAGTGGGGGCTGTGCGAGTGGGGGCTGGGCGAGTGGGGGCTGTGCGAGTGGGGGCTGTGCGAGTGGGGGCTGTGCGAGTGGGGGCTGTGCGAGTGGGGGCTGTGCGAGTGGGGGCTGGGCGTGTGGGGGCTGTGCGAGTGGGGGCTGGGCGTGTGGCGGCTGTGCGAGTGGTGGCTGGGCGAGGTCGGGCTGTGCGAGTGGGGGCTGTGCGAGTGGGGGCTGTGCGAGGTCGGGCTGGGCGAGTGGGGGCTGGGCGAGGTCGGGCTGGGCGAGGTCGGGCTGTGCGAGTGGGGGCTGGGCGAGTGGGGGCTGGGCGAGGTCGGGCTGGGCGAGTGGGGGCTGTGCGAGTGGGGGCTGAGCGAGGTCGGGCTGGGCGAGGTCGGGCTGTGCGAGTGGGGGCTGTGCGAGTGGGGTTGGGCGAGGTCGGGCTGGGCGAAGTCGGGCTGTGCGAGTGGGGGCTGGGCGAGGTCGGGCTGTGCGAGTGGGGGCTGGGCGAGGTCGGGCTGTGCGAGTGGGGGCTGTGCGAGTGGGGGCTGTGCGAGTGGGGGCTGGGCGAGGTCGGGCGGTGCGAGTGGGGGCTGGGCGAGGGCGGGCTGTGCGAGTGGTGGCTGGGCGAGTGGGGGCTGGGCGAGTGGGGGCTGTGCGAGTGGGGGCTGGGCGAGGTCGGGCGGTGCGAGTGGGGGCTGGGCGAGGTCGGGCTGTGCGAGTGGGGGCTGGGCGAGGTCGGGCTGTGCGAGTGGGGTCTGGGCGAGTGGGGGCTGTGCGAGTGGGGGCTGGGCGAGTGGGGGCTGTGCGAGGTCGGGCTGGGCGAGTGGGGGCTGTGCGAGGTCGGGCTGGGCGAGGTCGGGCTGGGCGAGTGGGGTCTGTGTGAGTGGGGGCTGGGCGAGGTCGGGCTGGGCGAGTGGGGGCTGGGCGAGGTCGGGCTGGGCGAGGTCGGGCTGTGCGAGTGGGGGCTGTGCGAGTGGGGACTGTGCGAGTGGGGGCTGTGCGAGTGGGGGCTGGGCGAGTGGGGCTGGGCGAGTGGGGGCTGGGCGAGGTCGGGCTGTGCGAGTGGGGGCTGTGCGAGTGGGGGCTGGGCGAGTGGGGGCTGGGCGAGTGGGGGCTGTGCGAGTGGGGGCTGTGCGAGTGGGGGCTGGGCGAGTGGGGGCTGGGCGAGTGGGGGCTGTGCGAGTGGGGGCTGTGCGAGGTCGGGCTGGGCGAGTGGGGGCTGTGCGAGTGGGGGCTGGGCGAGTGGGGGCTGTGCGAGTGGGGGCTGTGCGAGTGGGGGCTGTGCGAGTGGGGGCTGTGCGAGTGGGGGCTGTGCGAGTGGGGGCTGGGCGTGTGGGGGCTGTGCGAGTGGGGGCTGGGCGAGTGGGGGCTGGGCGAGGTCGGGCTGTGCGAGTGGGGGCTGTGCGAGTGGGGGCTGTGCGAGGTCGGGCTGGGCGAGTGGGGGCTGGGCGAGGTCGGGCTGGGCGAGGTCGGGCTGTGCGAGTGGGGGCTGGGCGAGTGGGGGCTGGGCGAGGTCGGGCTGGGCGAGTGGGGGCTGTGCGAGTGGGGGCTGAGCGAGGTCGGGCTGGGCGAGGTCGGGCTGTGCGAGTGGGGGCTGTGCGAGTGGGGTTGGGCGAGGTCGGGCTGGGCGAAGTCGGGCTGTGCGAGTGGGGGCTGGGCGAGGTCGGGCTGTGCGAGTGGGGGCTGGGCGAGGTCGGGCTGTGCGAGTGGGGGCTGTGCGAGTGGGGGCTGTGCGAGTGGGGGCTGGGCGAGGTCGGGCGGTGCGAGTGGGGGCTGGGCGAGGGCGGGCTGTGCGAGTGGTGGCTGGGCGAGTGGGGGCTGGGCGAGTGGGGGCTGGGCGAGTGGGGGCTGGGCGAGTGGGGGCTGTGCGAGTGGGGGCTGGGCGAGGTCGGGCTTGGCGAGGTCGGGCTGGGCGAGGTCGGGCTGGGCGAGTGGGGGCTGGGCGAGTGGGGGCTGGGCGAATGGGGGCTGGGCGAGGTCGGGCTGGGCGAGGTCGGGCTGGGCGAGGTCGGGCTGGGCGAGTGGGGGCTGGGCGAGTGGGGGCTGGGCGAGTGGGGGCTGTGCGAGTGGGGGCTGGGCGAGTGGGGGCTGGGCGAGTGGGGGCTGGGCGAGTGGGGGCTGGGCGAGTGGGGGCTGGGCGCATGGGGTCTGGGGGAGGTCGGGCTGGGCGAGGTCGGGCTGGGCGAGTGGGGGCAGGGCGAGTGGTGGCTGGGCGAGTGGGGGCAGGGCGAGGGCGGGCTGGGCGAGGTCGGGCTGTGTGAGTGGGGGCAGGGCGAGGGCGGGCTGTGTGAGTGGGGGCTGGGCGAGGTCGGGCTGTGCGAGGTCGGGCTGGGCGAGTGGGGGCTGGGTGAGTGGGGGCTGGGCGAGTGGGGGCTGTGTGAGTGGTGGCTGGGCGAGTGGGGGCTGTGCGAGTGGGGGCTGGGGGAGTGGGGGCTGGGCGAGTGGGGGCTGTGCGAGGTCGGGCTGGGCGAGTGGGGGCTGGGCGAGTGGGGGCTGGGCGAGTGGGGGCTGGGCGAGGTCGGGCTGCGCGAGGTCGGGCTGTGCGAGGTCGGGCTGTGCGAGTGGGGGCTGTGCGAGTGGGGGCTGTGCGAGTGGGGGCTGGGCGAGGTCGGGCTGGGCGAGTGGGGGCTGGGCGAGTGGGGGCTGGGCGAGGTCGGGCTGTGCGAGGTCGGGCTGTGCGAGTGGGGGCTGGGCGAGTGGGGGCTGGGCGAGGTCGGGCTGTGCGACTGGGGGCCGAGCGAGGTCGGGCTGGGCGAGTGGGGGCTGGGCGAGGTCGGGCTGGGCGAGTGGGGGCTGGGCGAGTGGGGGCTGTGCGAGTGGGGGCTGGGCGAGTGGGGGCTGTGCGAGTGGGGGCTGGGCGAGTGGGGGCTGGGCGAGTGGGGGCTGGGCGAGGTCGGGCTGGGCGAGTGGGGGCTGGGCGAGTGGGGGCTGGGCGAGTGGGGGCAGTGCGAGTGGGGGCTGTGCGAGTGGGGGCTGGGCGAGTGGGGGCTGGGCGAGTGGGGGCTGTGCGAGTGGGGGCTGTGCGAGTGGGGGCTGTGCGAGGTCGGGCTGGGCAAGTGGGGGCTGGGCGAGGTCGGGCTGGGCGAGTTCGGGCTGTGCGAGTGGGGGCTGGGCGAGTGGGGGCTGGGCGCGTGGGGGCTGTGCGAGTGGGGGCTGGGCGAGGTCGGGCTGGGCGAGGTCGGGCTGTGCGAGTGGGGGCTGGGCGAGTGGGGGCTGGGCGAGTGGGGGCTGTGCGAGTGGGGGCTGGGCGAGGTCGGGCTGGGCGAGGTCGGGCTGTGCGAGTGGGGGCTGGGCGAGGTCGGGCTGGGCGAGTGGGGGCTGTGCGAGTGGGGGCTGGGCGAGGTCGGGCTGGGCGAGGTCGGGCTGTGCGAGTGGGGGCTGGGCGAGGTCGGGCTGTGCGAGTGGGGGCTGGGCGAGTGGGGGCTGGGCGAGTGGGGGCTGTGCGAGTGGGGGCTGTGCGAGTGGGGGCTGGGCGAGGTCGGGCTGGGCGAGGTCGGGCTGTGCGAGTGGGGGCTGGGCGAGTTCGGGCTGTGCGAGTGGGGGCTGGGCGAGGTTGGGCTGTGCGAGTGGGGGCTGTGCGAGTGGGGGCTGTGCGAGTGGGGGCTGGGCGAGGTCGGGCGGTGCGAGTGGGGGCTGGGCGAGTTCGGGCTTTGCGAGTGGGGGCTGGGCGAGTGGGGGCTGGGCGAGTGGGGGCTGGGCGAGTGGGGGCTGTGCGAGTGGGGGCTGGGCGAGGTCGGGCTGAGCGAGGTCGGGCTGGGCGAGGTCGGGCTGGGCGAGTGGGGGCTGGGCGAGTGGGGGCTGGGCGAATGGGGGCTGGGCGAGGTCGGGCTGGGCGAGGTCGGGCTGGGCGAGGTCGGGCTGAGCGAGTGGGGGCTGGGCGAGTGGGGGCTGGGCGAGTGGGGGCTGGGCGAGTGGGGGCTGTGCGAGTGGGGGCTGGGCGAGTGGGGGCTGGGCGAGTGGGGGCTGGGCGAATGGGGGCTGGGCGAGGTCAAGCTGTGCGAGTGGGGGCTGGGCGAGTGGGGGCTGGGCGAGTGGGGGCTGTGCGAGTGGGGGCTGGGCGAGGTCGGGCTGGGCGAGTGGGTGCTGTGCGAGGTCGGGCTGGGCGAGGTCGGGCTGGGCGAGTGGGGGCTGGGCGAGTGGGGGCTGTGCGAGTGGGGGCTGGGCGAGGTCGGGCTGTGCGAGTGGGGGCTGGGCGAGTGGGGGCTGGGCGAGTGGGGGCTGGGCGAGTGGGGGCTGGGCGAGGTCGGGCTGGGCGAGGTCGGGCTGGGCGAGTGGGGGCTGTGCGAGGTCGGGCTGGGCGAGGTCGGGCTGGGCGAGTGGGATCTGTGCGAGTGGGGGCTGTGCGAGTGGGGTCTGTGCGAGTGGGGGCTGTGCGAGTGGGGGCTGGGCGAGTGGGGGCTGGGCGAGGTCGGGCTGTGCGAGTGGGGGCTGGGCGAGTGGGGGCTGGAGCGAGTGGGGGCTGGGCGAGAGGGGGCTGTGCGAGGTCGGGCTGTGTGAGTGGGGGCTGGGCGAGTGGGGGCTGGGCGAGTGGGGGCTGTGCGAGGTCGGCCTGGGCGAGGTGGGGCTGTGCGAGTGGGGGCTGGGCGAGTGGGGGCTGTGCGAGTGGGGGCTGGGCGAGTGGGGGCTGGGCGAGTGGGGGATGGGCGAGTGGGGGCTGGGCGCTTGGGGGCTGGGCGAGGTCGGGCTGTGCGAGGTCGGGCTGGGCGAGTGGGGGCTGGGCGAGTGGGGCTGTGCGAGGTCGGTCTGGGCGAGTGGGGGCTGGGCGCGTGGGGGCTGGGCGAGTGGGGGCTGGGCGCGTGGGGGCTGTGCGAGGTCGGGCTGGGCGAGGTCGGGCTGTGTGAGTGGGGGCAGGGCGAGGGCGGGCTGTGTGAGTGGGGGCTGGGCGAGGGCGGGCTGTGCGAGTGGGGGCTGGGCGAGTGGGGGCTGTGCGAATGGGGGCTGTGCGAGGTCGGGCTTTGCGAGTGGGTGCTGGGCGAGTGGGGGCTGTGCGAGGTCGGGCTGTGCGAGGTCGGGCTGTGCGAGTGGGGGCTGGGCGAGTGGGGGCTGGGCGAGGTCGGGCTGTGTGAGTGGGGGCTGGGCGAGGTCAGGCTGTGTGAGTGGGGGCTGGGCGAGTGGGGGCTGTGCGAATGGGGGCTGGGCGAGGTCGGGCTGGGCGAGGTCGGGCTGTGCGAGTGGGGGCTGGGCGAGTTCGGGCTGTGCGAGTGGGAGCTGGGCGAGGTTGGGCTGTGCGAGTGGGGGCTGTGCGAGTGGGGGCTGTGCGAGTGGGGGCTGGGCGAGGTCGGGCGGTGCGAGTGGGGGCTGGGCGAGTTCGGGCTTTGCGAGTGGGGGCTGGGCGAGTGGGGGCTGGGCGAGTGGGGGCTGGGCGAGTGGGGGCTGTGCGAGTGGGGGCTGGGCGAGGTCGGGCTGAGCGAGGTCGGGCTGGGCGAGGTCGGGCTGGGCGAGTGGGGGCTGGGCGTGTGGGGGCTGGGCGAATGGGGGCTGGGCGAGGTCGGGCTGGGCGAGGTCGGGCTGGGCGAGGTCGGGCTGGGCGAGTGGGGGCTGGGCGAGTGGGGGCTGGGCGAGTGGGGGCTGGGCGAGTGGGGGCTGTGCGAGTGGGGGCTGGGCGAGTGGGGGCTGGGCGAGTGGGGGCTGGGCGACTGGGGGCTGGGCGAGGTCAAGCTGTGCGAGTGGGGGCTGGGCGAGTGGGGGCTGGGCGAGTGGGGGCTGTGCGAGTGGGGGCTGTGCGAGTGGGGGCTGGGCGAGGTCGGGCTGGGCGAGTGTGTGCTGTGCGAGGTCGGGCTGGGCGAGGTCGGGCTGGGCGAGTGGGGGCTGGGCGAGTGGGGGCTGTGCGAGTGGGGGCTGGGCGAGGTCGGGCTGTGCGAGTGGGGGCTGGGCGAGTGGGGGCTGGGCGAGTGGGGGCTGGGCGAGGTCGGGCTGGGCGAGGTCGGGCTGGGCGAGTGGGGGCTGTGCGAGGTCGGGCTGGGCGAGGTCGGGCTGGGCGAGTGGGATCTGCGCGAGTGGGGGCTGTGCGAGTGGGGGCTGTGCGAGTGGGGGCTGTGCGAGTGGGGGCTGGGCGAGTGGGGGCTGTGCGAGGTCGGGCTGTGCGAGTGGGGGCTGGGCGAGTGGGGGCTGGAGCGAGTGGGGGCTGGGCGAGAGGGGGCTGTGCGAGGTCGGGCTGTGTGAGTGGGGGCTGGGCGAGTGGGGGCTGGGCGAGTGGGTGCTGGGCGAGTGGGGGCTGTGCGAGGTCGGCCTGGGCGAGGTGGGGCTGTGCGAGTGGGGGCTGGGCGAGTGGGGGCTGTGCGAGTGGGGGCTGGGCGAGTGGGGGCTGGGCGAGTGGGGGATGGGCGAGTGGGGGCTGGGCGCGTGGGGGCTGGGCGAGGTCGGGCTGTGCGAGGTCGGGCTGGGCGAGTGGGGGCTGGGCGAGTGGGGCTGTGCGAGGTCGGTCTGGGCGAGTGGGGGCTGGGCGCGTGGGGGCTGGGCGAGTGGGGGCTGGGCGCGTGGGGGCTGTGCGAGGTCGGGCTGGGCGAGGTCGGGCTGTGTGAGTGGGGGCAGGGCGAGGGCGGGCTGTGTGAGTGGGGGCTGGGCGAGTGGGGGCTGTGCGAGTGGGGGCTGGGTGAGTGGGGGCAGGGCGAGGGCGGGCTGTGTGAGTGGGGGGCTGGGCGAGTGGGGGCTGTGCGAGGTCGGGCTGTGCGAGGTCGGGCTGTGCGAGTGGGGGCTGGGCGAGTGGGGGCTGGGCGAGGACGGGGTGTGTGAGTGGGGGCTGGGCGAGGTCAGGCTGTGTGAGTGGGGGCTGGGCGAGGTCGGGCTGTGTGAGTAGGGGCTGTGCGAGTGGGGGCTGGGCGAGTGGGGGCTGTGCGAGTGGGGGCTGGGCGAGTGGGGGCTGGGCGAGTGGGGGCTGTGTGAGTGGGGGCTGGGCGAGTGGGGGCTGGGCGAGTGGGGGCTGGGCGAGTGGGGGCTGGGCGAGGTCGGGCTGCGCGAGGTCGGGCTGGGCGAGTGGGGGCTGGGTGAGTGGGGGCTGTGCGAGGTCGGGCTGGGCGAGGTCGGGCTGGGCGAGGTCGGGCTGTGCGAGGTCGGTCTGGGCGAGTGGGGGCTGTGCGAGGTCGGGCTGTGCGAGGTCGGGCTGGGCGAGTGGGGGCTGGGAGAGGTCGGGCTGGGCGAGTGGGGGCTGGGCGAGGTCGGGCTGTGCGAGTGGGGGCTGGGCGAGTGGGGGCTGGGCGAGTGGGGGCTGGGCGAGTGGGGGCTGTGCGAGTGGGTGCTGGGCGAGTGGGGGCTGGGCGAGTGGGGGCTGTGCGAGTGGGGGCTGTGCGAGGTCGGGCTGTGCGAGGTCGGGCTGGGCGAGTGGGGGCTGTGCGAGGTCGGGCTGTGTGAGTGGGGGCTGGGCGAGTGGGGGCTGGGCGAGTGGGGGCTGTGCGAGTGGGGGCTGGGCGAGTGGGGGCTGTGCGAGGTCGGGCTGGGCGAGTGGGGCTGTGCGAGTGGGGGCTGTGCGAGTGGGGGCTGGGCGAGTGGGGGCTGTGCGAGGTCGGGCTGGGCGAGTGGGGGCTGTGCGAGGTCGGGCTATGCGAGTGGGGGCTGGGCGAGTGGGGGCTGGGCGAGGTCGGACTGTGCGAGTGGGGGCTGGGCGAGGTCGGGCTGTGCGAGTGGGGGCTGTGCGAGGTCGGGCTGTGCGAGTGGGGGCTGGGCGAGTGGGGGCTGGGCGAGGTCGGGCTGTGCGACTGGGGGCTGGGCGAGGTCGGGCTGTGCGAGTGGGGTCTGGGTGAGTGGGGGCTGTGCGAGTGGGGGCTGGGCGAGTGGGGGCTGTGCGAGGTCGGGCTGGGCGAGGTCGGGCTGGGCGAGTGGGGTCTGTGCGAGTGGGGGCTGGGCGAGGTCGGGCTGGGCGAGTGGGGGCTGTGCGAGTGGGGGCTGGGCGAGTGGGGTCTGGGCGAGTGGGGGCTGGGCGAGGTCGGGCTGGGCGAGTGGGGGCTGTGCGAGTGGGGGCTGTGCGAGTGGGGGCTGTGCGAGTGGGGGCTGTGCGAGGTCGGGCTGGGCGAGGTCGGGCTGGGCGAGTGGGGGCTGGGCGAGGTCGGGCTGGGCGAGGTTCGGGCTGTGCGAGTGGGGGCTGTGCGAGTGGGGGCTGTGCGAGTGGGGGCTGTGCGAGTGGGGGCTGGGCGAGTGGGGCTGGGCGAGTGGGGGCTGGGCGAGGTCGGGCTGGGCGAGTGGGGGCTGGGCGAGTGGGGGCTGGGCGAGTGGGGGCTGTGCGAGTGGGGGCTGTGCGAGGTCGGGCTGGGCGAGGTCGGGCTGGGCGAGTGGGGGCTGTGCGAGTGGGGGCTGTGCGAGTGGGGGCTGGGCGAGGTCGGGCTGTGCGAGTGGGGGCTGGGCGAGTGGGGGCTGTGCGAGTGGGGGCTGGGCGTTTTCGGGCTGTGCGAGTGGGGGCTGGGCGAGGTCGGGCTGGGCGAGTGGGGGCTGGGCGAGTGGGGGCTGGGCGAGTGGGGGCTGTGCGAGTGGGGGCTGTGCGAGTGGGGGCTGGGCGAGGTCGGGCTGGGTGAGTGGGGGCTGTGCGAGTGGGGGCTGGGCGAGTGGGGGCTGGGCGAGTGGGGGCTGGGCGAGGTCGGGCTGGGTGAGTGGGGGCTGTGCGAGTGGGGGCTGGGCGAGTGGGGGCTGGGCGAGGTGGGGCTGGGCGAGTGGGGGCTGGGCGAGTGGGGGCTGTGCGAGTCGGGGCTGGGCGAGTGGGGGCTGTGCAAGGTCGGGCTGGGCGAGAGGGGGCTGTGCGAGGTCGGGCTGGGCGAGTGGGGGCTCGGCGAGTGGGGGCTGTGCGAGGTCGGGCTGGGCGAGTGGGGGCTGGGCGAGTGGGGGCTGTGCGAGGTCGGCCTGGGCGAGGTCGGGCTTTGCGAGGTCGGGCTGGGCGAGTGGGGGCTGGGCGAGTGGGGGCTGTGCGAGTGGGGGCTGTGCGAGTGGGGGCTGTGCGAGTGGGGGCTGGGCGAGGTCGGGCTGTGCGAGTGGGGGCTGGGCGAGTGGGGGCTGGGCGAGTGGGGGCTGGGCGAGTGGGGGCTGTGCGAGTGGGGGCTGGGCGAGTGGGGGCTGGGCGAGTGGGGGCTGTGCGAGTGGGGGCTGTGCGAGTGGGGGCTGGGCGAGGTGGGGCTGTGCGAGTGGGGGCTGGGCGAGTGGGGGCTGGGCGAGGTCGGGCTGGGCGAGTGGGGGCTGTGCGAGTGGGGGCTGTGCGAGTGGGGGCTGGGCGAGTGGGGGCTGTGCAAGTGGGGGCTGTGCGAGGTCGGGCTGGGCGAGTGGGGGCAGGGCGAGGGCGGGCTGGGCGAGGTCGGGCTGTGTGAGTGGGGGCTGTGCGAGTGGGGGCTGGGCGAGTGGGGGCTGGGCGAGTGGTGGCTGGGCGAGTGGGGGCTGTGCGAGTGGGGGCTGGGCGAGGGCAGGCTGTGTGAGTGGGGGCTGGGCGAGGTCGGGCTGTGCGAGTGGGGGCTGGGCGAGTGGGGGCTGGGCGAGGTCGGGCTGTGTGAGTGGGGGCTGGGCGAGGTCGGGCTGTGCGAGTGGGGGCTGGGCGAGTGGGGGCTGGGCGAGGTCGGGCTGTGCGAGTGGGGGCTGGGCGAGTGGGGGCTGGGCGAGTGGGGGCTGTGCGAGTGGGGGCTGGGCGAGGTCGGGCTGGGCGAGGTCGGGCTGGGCGAGTGGGATCTGTGCGAGTGGGGGCTGTGCGAGGGGGGGCTGTGCGAGTGGGGGCTGTGCGAGTGGGGGCTGTGCGAGTGGGGGCTGGGCGAGGTCGGGCTGTGCGAGTGGGGGCTGGGCGAGTGGGGGCTGGGCGAGTGGGGGCTGGGCGAGAGGGGGCTGTGCGAGTTCGGGCTGTGTGAGTGGGGGCTGGGCGAGTGGGGGCTGGGCGAGTGGGGGCTGTGCGAGTGGGGGCTGGGCGAGTGGGGGCTGGGCGAGGGGGGATGGGCGAGTGGGGGCTGGGCGCGTGGGGGCTGGGCGAGGTCGGGCTGTGCGAGGTCGGGCTGGGCGAGTGGGGGCTGGGCGAGTGGGGGCTGGGCGAGTGGGGGCTGGGCGAGTGGGGGCTGGGCGCGTGGGGGCTGTGCGAGTGGGGGCTGGGCGAGTGGGGGCTGGGCGAGTGGGGGCTGGGCGAGGTCGGTCTGGGCGAGGTCGGGCTGTGTGAGTGGGGGCTGTGCGAGTGGGGGCTGGGCGAGGTCGGGCTGTGCGAGTGGGGGCTGGGCGAGTGGGGGCTGGGCGAGGTCGGGCTGGGCGAGTGGGGGCTGGGCGAGTGGGGGCTGGGCGAGTGGGGGCTGGGCGCGTGGGGGCTGTGCGAGGTCGGGCTGGGCGAGGTCGGGCTGTGTGAGTGGGGGCAGGGCGAGGGCGGGCTGTGTGAGTGGGGGCTGGGCGAGGGCTGGCTGTGCGAGTGGGGGCTGGGCGAGTGGGGGCTGTGCGAATGGGGGCTGTGCGAGGTCGGGCTTTGCGAGTGGGTGCTGGGCGAGTGGGGGCTGTGCGAGGTCGGGCTGTGCGAGGTCGGGCTGTGCGAGTGGGGGCTGGGCGAGTGGGGGCTGGGCGAGGTCGGGCTGTGTGAGTGGGGGCTGGGCGAGGTCAGGCTGTGTGAGTGGGGGCTGGGCGAGGTCGGGCTGTGTGAGTGGGGGCTGTGCGAGTGGGGGCTGGGCGAGTGGGGGCTGGGCGAGTGGGGGCTGTGTGAGTGGGGGCTGGGCGAGTGGGGGCTGGGCGAGTGGGGGCTGTGCGAGTGGGGGCTGGGCGAGTGGGGGCTGGGCGAGTGGGGGCTGTGTGAGTGGGGGCTGGGCGAGTGGGGGCTGGGCGAGTGGGGGCTGGGCGAGTGGGGGCTGGGCGAGGTCGGGCTGCGCGAGGTCGGGCTGGGCGAGTGGGGGCTGGGTGAGTGGGGGCTGGGCAAGTGGGGGCTGGGCGAGGTCGGGCTGGGCGAGGTCGGGCTGTGCGAGTGTGGGCTGTGCGAGGTCGGGCTGGGCGAGTGGGGGCTGTGCGAGGTCGGGCTGTGCGAGGTCGGGCTGGGCGAGTGGGGGCTGGGAGAGGTCGGGCTGTGCGAGTGGGGGCTGGGCGAGGTCGGGCTGTGCGAGTGGGGGCTGTGCGAGTGGGGGCTGGGCGAGTGGGGGCTGGGCGAGTGGGGGCTGGGCGAGTGGGGGCTGGGCGAGAGGGGGCTGTGCGAGGTCGGGCTGGGCGAGTGGGGGCTGGGCGAGTGGGGGCTGGGCGAGTGGGGGCTGGGCGAGTGGGGGCTGTGCGAGTGGGGGCTGGGCGAGTGGGGGCTGTGCGAGGTCGGGCTGGGCGAGTGGGGGCTGTGCGAGTGGGGGCTGGGCGAGTGGGGGCTGGGCGAGTGGGGGCTGTGCGAGGTCGGGCTGTGCGAGTGGGGGCTGTGCGAGGTCGGGCTGTGCGAGTGGGGGCTGTGCGAGGTTGGGCTGGGCGAGTGGGGGCTGTGCGAGGTCGGGCTGTGCGAGTGGGGGCTGGGCGAGTGGGGGCTGTGCGAGGTCGGGCTGTGCGAGTGGGGGCTGTGCGAGGTCGGGCTGGGCGAGTGGGGTCTGTGCGAGGTCGGGCTGTGCGAGTGGGGGCTGGGCGAGGTCGGGCTGTGCGAGTGGGGGCTGGGCGAGTGGGGGCTGGGCGAGGTCGGGCTGTGCGAGTGGGGGCTGGGCGAGTGGGGGCTGGGCGAGTGGGGGCTGGGCGAGAGGGGGCTGTGCGAGTTCGGGCTGTGTGAGTGGGGGCTGGGCGAGTGGGGGCTGGGCGAGTGGGGGCTGTGCGAGTGGGGGCTGGGCGAGTGGGGGCTGGGCGAGGGGGGATGGGCGAGTGGGGGCTGGGCGCGTGGGGGCTGGGCGAGGTCGGGCTGTGCGAGGTCGGGCTGGGCGAGTGGGGGCTGGGCGAGTGGGGGCTGGGCGAGTGGGGGCTGGGCGCGTGGGGGCTGTGCGAGTGGGGGCTGGGCGAGTGGGGGCTGGGCGAGTGGGGGCTGGGCGAGGTCGGGCTGGGCGAGGTCGGTCTGGGCGAGGTCGGGCTGTGTGAGTGGGGGCTGTGCGAGTGGGGGCTGGGCGAGGTCGGGCTGTGCGAGTGGGGGCTGGGCGAGTGGGGGCTGGGCGAGGTCGGGCTGGGCGAGTGGGGGCTGGGCGAGTGGGGGCTGGGCGAGTGGGGGCTGGGCGCGTGGGGGCTGTGCGAGGTCGGGCTGGGCGAGGTCGGGCTGTGTGAGTGGGGGCAGGGCGAGGGCGGGCTGTGTGAGTGGGGGCTGGGCGAGGGCGGGCTGTGCGAGTGGGGGCTGGGCGAGTGGGGGCTGTGCGAATGGGGGCTGTGCGAGGTCGGGCTTTGCGAGTGGGTGCTGGGCGAGTGGGGGCTGTGCGAGGTCGGGCTGTGCGAGGTCGGGCTGTGCGAGTGGGGGCTGGGCGAGTGGGGGCTGGGCGAGGTCGGGCTGTGTGAGTGGGGGCTGGGCGAGGTCAGGCTGTGTGAGTGGGGGCTGGGCGAGGTCGGGCTGTGTGAGTGGGGGCTGTGCGAGTGGGGGCTGGGCGAGTGGGGGCTGGGCGAGTGGGGGCTGTGTGAGTGGGGGCTGGGCGAGTGGGGGCTGGGCGAGTGGGGGCTGTGCGAGTGGGGGCTGGGCGAGTGGGGGCTGGGCGAGTGGGGGCTGTGTGAGTGGGGGCTGGGCGAGTGGGGGCTGGGCGAGTGGGGGCTGGGCGAGTGGGGGCTGGGCGAGGTCGGGCTGCGCGAGGTCGGGCTGGGCGAGTGGGGGCTGGGTGAGTGGGGGCTGGGCAAGTGGGGGCTGGGCGAGGTCGGGCTGGGCGAGGTCGGGCTGTGCGAGTGGGGGCTGTGCGAGGTCGGGCTGGGCGAGTGGGGGCTGTGCGAGGTCGGGCTGTGCGAGGTCGGGCTGGGCGAGTGGGGGCTGGGAGAGGTCGGGCTGTGCGAGTGGGGGCTGTGCGAGTGGGGGCTGGGCGAGTGGGGGCTGGGCGAGTGGGGGCTGGGCGAGTGGGGGCTGGGCGAGAGGGGGCTGTGCGAGGTCGGGCTGGGCGAGTGGGGGCTGGGCGAGTGGGGGCTGTGCGAGTGGGGGCTGGGCGAGTGGGGGCTGGGCGAGTGGGGGCTGTGCGAGGTCGGGCTGTGCGAGTGGGGGCTGTGCGAGGTCGGGCTGTGCGAGTGGGGGCTGTGCGAGGTCGGGCTGGGCGAGTGGGGGCTGTGCGAGGTCGGGCTGTGCGAGTGGGGGCTGGGCGAGTGGGGGCTGTGCGAGGTCGGGCTGTGCGAGTGGGGGCTGTGCGAGGTCGGGCTGGGCGAGTGGGGTCTGTGCGAGGTCGGGCTGTGCGAGTGGGGGCTGGGCGAGGTCGGGCTGTGCGAGTGGGGGCTGGGCGAGTGGGGGCTGGGCGAGGTCGGGCTGTGCGAGTGGGGGCTGGGCGAGGTCGGGCTGTGCGAGTGGGGTCTGGGCGAGTGGGGGCTGTGCGAGTGGGGGCTGGGCGAGTGGGGGCTGTGCGAGGTCGGGCTGGGCGAGGTCGGGCTGGGCGAGTGGGGGCTGTGCGAGTGGGGGCTGGGCGAGTGGGGGCTGGGCGAGTGGGGGCTGGGCGAGGTCGGGCTGGGCGAGTGGGGGCTGTGCGAGTGGGGGCTGGGCGAGTGGGGGCTGTGCGAGGTCGGGCTGGGCGAGTGGGGGCTGTGCGAGTGGGGGCTGTGCGAGTGGGGGCTGTGCGAGTGGGGGCTGTGCGAGGTCGGGCTGGGCGAGGTCGGGCTGGGCGAGTGGGGGCTGGGCGAGGTCGGGCTGGGCGAGGTCGGGCTGTGCGAGTGGGGGCTGTGCGAGTGGGGGCTGTGCGAGTGGGGGCTGGGCGTGGTCGGGCTGGGCGAGGTCGGGCTGTGTGAGTGGGGGCTGGGCGAGTGGGCCTGGGCGAGTGCGGGCTGGGCTAGGTCGGGCTGTGCGAGTGGGGGCTGGGCGAGTGGGGGCTGGGCGAGTGGGGGCTGTGCGAGTGGGGGCTGTGCGAGGTCGGGCTGGGCGAGGTCGGGCTGGGCGTGTGGGGGCTGTGCGAGTGGGGGCTGTGCGAGTGGGGGCTGTGCGAGTGGGGGCTGTGCGAGTGGGGGCTGGGCGAGGTCGGGCTGGGCGAGTGGGGGCTGTGCGAGTGGGGGCTGTGCGAGTGGGGGCTGTGCGAGTGGGGGCTGGGCGAGTGGGGGCTGGGCGAGGTCGGGCTGGGCGAGTGGGGGCTGGGCGAGGTCGGGCTGGGCGAGTGGGGGCTGGGCGAGTTGGGGCTGTGCGAGTGGGGGCTGGGCGAGGTCAGGCTGGGTGAGTGGGGGCTGTGCGAGTGGGGGCTGGGCGAGTGGGGGCTGGGCGAGGTGGGGCTGGGCGAGTGGGGGCTGGGCGAGTGGGGGCTGTGCGAGGTCGGGCTGGGCGAGTGGGGGCTGTGCGAGGTCGGGCTGGGCGAGTGGGGGCTGTGCGAGTGGGGGCTGGGCGAGTGGGGGCTGTGCGAGGTCGGGCTGGGCGAGAGGGGGCTGTGCGAGGTCGGGCTGGGCGAGTGGGGGCTCGGCGAGTGGGGGCTGGGCGAGGTCGGGCTGTGTGAGTGGGGGCTGTGCGAGTGGGGGCTGGGCGAGTGGGGGCTGGGCGAGTGGGGGCTGTGCGAGGTCGACCTGGGCGAGGTCGGGCTGTGCGAGGTCGGGCTGGGCGAGTGGGGGCTGGGCGAGTGGGGGCTCTGCGAGTGGGGGCTGGGCGAGTGGGGGCTGGGCGAGTGGGGGCTGGGCGAGGTCGGGCTGTGCGAGTGGGGGCTGGGCGAGTGGGGGCTGGGCGAGGTCGGGCTGTGCGAGTGGGGGCTGTGCGAGTGGGGGCTGGGCGAGTGGGGGCTGGGCGAGTGGGGGCTGGGCGAGGTCGGGCTGTGCGAGTGGGGGCTGGGCGAGTGGGGGCTGGGCGAGGTCGGGCTGTGCGAGTGGGGGCTGGGCGAGTGGGGGCTGGGCGAGTGGGGGCTGTGCGAGGTCGGGCTGGGCGAGTGGGGGCTGGGCGAGTGGGGGCTGGGCGAGTGGGGGCTGTGCGAGTGGGGGCTGGGCGAGTGGGGGCTGGGCGAGTGGGGGCTGTGCGAGTGGGGGCTGTGCGAGTGGGGGCTGGGCGAGTGGGGGCTGGGCGAGGTCGGGCTGTGCGAGTGGGGGCTGGGCGAGTGGGGACTGGGCGAGGTCGGGCTGGGCGAGTGGGGGCTGTGCGAGTGGGGGCTGTGCGAGTGGGGGCTGTGCGAGTGGGGGCTGTGCGAGTGGGAGCTGGGCGAGTGGGGGCTGTGCGAGGTCGGGCTGGGCGAGTGGGGGCTGTGCGAGTGGGGGCTGTGCGAGTGGGGGCTGGGCGAGTGGGGGCAGGGCGAGGGCGGGCTGGGCGAGGTCGGGCTGTGTGAGTGGGGGCTGTGCGAGT
The DNA here is from genome assembly GCF_017639515.1 of Carcharodon carcharias. NCBI lineage: Eukaryota > Metazoa > Chordata > Chondrichthyes > Lamniformes > Lamnidae > Carcharodon > Carcharodon carcharias. The sequence goes on from NC_054474.1 coordinate 121,718,062, forward strand.
GGGGGCTGGGCGAGTGGGGGCTGGGCGAGTGGGGGCTGGGCGAGTGGTGGCTGGGCGAGTGGGGGCTGTGTGAGTGGGGGCTGGGCGAGGTCGGGCTGTGCGAGTGGGGGCTGGGCGAGTGGGGGCTGGGCGAGGTCGGGCTGTGTGAGTGGGGGCTGGGCGAGTGGGGGCTGGGCGAGGTCGGGCTTTGCGAGTGGGGGCTGGGCGAGTGGGGGCTGGGCGAGTGGGGGCTGGGCGAGTGGGGGCTGTGCGAGGTCGGGCTGTGCGAGTGGGGGCTGTGTGAGTGGGGGCTGTGCGAGTGGGGGCTGTGCGAGTGGGGGCTGGGCGAGTGGGGGCTGGGCGAGTGGGGGCTGGGCGAGTGGGGGCTGTGCGAGGTCGGGCTGTGCGAGTGGGGGCTGTGTGAGTGGGGGCTGTGCGAGTGGGGGCTGTGCGAGTGGGGGCTGGGCGAGTGGGGGCTGTGTGAGTGGGGGCTGTGCGAGGTCGGGCTGGGCGAGTGGGGGCTGGGCGAGGTCGGGCTGGGCGAGTGGGGGCTGTGCGAGGTCGGGCTGTGCGAGGTCGGGCTGGGCGAGGTCGGGCTGGGCGAGGTCGGGCTGGGCGAGTGGGGGCTGTGCGAGTGGGGGCTGGGCGAGTGGGGGCTGGGCGAGTGGGGGCTGGGCGAGTGGGGGCTGGGCGAATGGGGGCTGGGCGAGGTCAAGCTGTGCGAGTGGGGGCTGGGCGAGTGGGGGCTGGGCGAGTGGGGGCTGTGCGAGTGGGGGCTGTGCGAGTGGGGGCTGGGCGAGGTCGGGCTGGGCGAGTGTGTGCTGTGCGAGGTCGGGCTGGGCGAGGTCGGGCTGGGCGAGTGGGGGCTGGGCGAGTGGGGGCTGTGCGAGTGGGGGCTGGGCGAGGTCGGGCTGTGCGAGTGGGGGCTGGGCGAGTGGGGGCTGGGCGAGTGGGGGCTGGGCGAGGTCGGGCTGGGCGAGGTCGGGCTGGGCGAGTGGGGGCTGTGCGAGGTCGGGCTGGGCGAGGTCGGGCTGGGCGAGTGGGATCTGCGCGAGTGGGGGCTGTGCGAGTGGGGGCTGTGCGAGTGGGGGCTGTGCGAGTGGGGGCTGGGCGAGTGGGGGCTGGGCGAGGTCGGGCTGTGCGAGTGGGGGCTGGGCGAGTGGGGGCTGGAGCGAGTGGGGGCTGGGCGAGAGGGGGCTGTGCGAGGTCGGGCTGTGTGAGTGGGGGCTGGGCGAGTGGGGGCTGGGCGAGTGGGTGCTGGGCGAGTGGGGGCTGTGCGAGGTCGGCCTGGGCGAGGTGGGGCTGTGCGAGTGGGGGCTGGGCGAGTGGGGGCTGTGCGAGTGGGGGCTGGGCGAGTGGGGGCTGGGCGAGTGGGGGATGGGCGAGTGGGGGCTGGGCGCGTGGGGGCTGGGCGAGGTCGGGCTGTGCGAGGTCGGGCTGGGCGAGTGGGGGCTGGGCGAGTGGGGCTGTGCGAGGTCGGTCTGGGCGAGTGGGGGCTGGGCGCGTGGGGGCTGGGCGAGTGGGGGCTGGGCGCGTGGGGGCTGTGCGAGGTCGGGCTGGGCGAGGTCGGGCTGTGTGAGTGGGGGCAGGGCGAGGGCGGGCTGTGTGAGTGGGGGCTGGGCGAGTGGGGGCTGTGCGAGTGGGGGCTGGGTGAGTGGGGGCAGGGCGAGGGCGGGCTGTGTGAGTGGGGGCTGGGCGAGTGGGGGCTGTGCGAGGTCGGGCTGTGCGAGGTCGGGCTGTGCGAGTGGGGGCTGGGCGAGTGGGGGCTGGGCGAGGACGGGGTGTGTGAGTGGGGGCTGGGCGAGGTCAGGCTGTGTGAGTGGGGGCTGGGCGAGGTCGGGCTGTGTGAGTAGGGGCTGTGCGAGTGGGGGCTGGGCGAGTGGGGGCTGTGCGAGTGAGGGCTGGGCGAGTGGGGGCTGGGCGAGTGGGGGCTGTGTGAGTGGGGGCTGGGCGAGTGGGGGCTGGGCGAGTGGGGGCTGGGCGAGTGGGGGCTGGGCGAGGTCGGGCTGCGCGAGGTCGGGCTGGGCGAGTGGGGGCTGGGTGAGTGGGGGCTGTGCGAGGTCGGGCTGGGCGAGGTCGGGCTGGGCGAGGTCGGGCTGTGCGAGGTCGGTCTGGGCGAGTGGGGGCTGTGCGAGGTCGGGCTGTGCGAGGTCGGGCTGGGCGAGTGGGGGCTGGGAGAGGTCGGGCTGGGCGAGTGGGGGCTGGGCGAGGTCGGGCTGTGCGAGTGGGGGCTGGGCGAGTGGGGGCTGGGCGAGTGGGGGCTGGGCGAGTGGGGGCTGTGCGAGTGGGTGCTGGGCGAGTGGGGGCTGGGCGAGTGGGGGCTGTGCGAGTGGGGGCTGTGCGAGGTCGGGCTGTGCGAGGTCGGGCTGGGCGAGTGGGGGCTGTGCGAGGTCGGGCTGTGTGAGTGGGGGCTGGGCGAGTGGGGGCTGGGCGAGTGGGGGCTGTGCGAGTGGGGGCTGGGCGAGTGGGGGCTGTGCGAGGTCGGGCTGGGCGAGTGGGGGCTGTGCGAGTGGGGGCTGTGCGAGTGGGGGCTGGGCGAGTGGGGGCTGTGCGAGGTCGGGCTGGGCGAGTGGGGGCTGTGCGAGGTCGGGCTATGCGAGTGGGGGCTGGGCGAGTGGGGGCTGGGCGAGGTCGGACTGTGCGAGTGGGGGCTGGGCGAGGTCGGGCTGTGCGAGTGGGGGCTGTGCGAGGTCGGGCTGTGCGAGTGGGGGCTGGGCGAGTGGGGGCTGGGCGAGGTCGGGCTGTGCGACTGGGGGCTGGGCGAGGTCGGGCTGTGCGAGTGGGGTCTGGGTGAGTGGGGGCTGTGCGAGTGGGGGCTGGGCGAGTGGGGGCTGTGCGAGGTCGGGCTGGGCGAGGTCGGGCTGGGCGAGTGGGGTCTGTGCGAGTGGGGGCTGGGCGAGGTCGGGCTGGGCGAGTGGGGGCTGTGCGAGTGGGGGCTGGGCGAGTGGGGTCTGGGCGAGTGGGGGCTGGGCGAGGTCGGGCTGGGCGAGTGGGGGCTGTGCGAGTGGGGGCTGTGCGAGTGGGGGCTGTGCGAGTGGGGGCTGTGCGAGGTCGGGCTGGGCGAGGTCGGGCTGGGCGAGTGGGGGCTGGGCGAGGTCGGGCTGGGCGAGGTTCGGGCTGTGCGAGTGGGGGCTGTGCGAGTGGGGGCTGTGCGAGTGGGGGCTGTGCGAGTGGGGGCTGGGCGAGTGGGGCTGGGCGAGTGGGGGCTGGGCGAGGTCGGGCTGGGCGAGTGGGGGCTGGGCGAGTGGGGGCTGGGCGAGTGGGGGCTGTGCGAGTGGGGGCTGTGCGAGGTCGGGCTGGGCGAGGTCGGGCTGGGCGAGTGGGGGCTGTGCGAGTGGGGGCTGTGCGAGTGGGGGCTGGGCGAGGTCGGGCTGTGCGAGTGGGGGCTGGGCGAGTGGGGGCTGTGCGAGTGGGGGCTGGGCGTTTTCGGGCTGTGCGAGTGGGGGCTGGGCGAGGTCGGGCTGGGCGAGTGGGGGCTGGGCGAGTGGGGGCTGGGCGAGTGGGGGCTGTGCGAGTGGGGGCTGTGCGAGTGGGGGCTGGGCGAGGTCGGGCTGGGTGAGTGGGGGCTGTGCGAGTGGGGGCTGGGCGAGTGGGGGCTGGGCGAGTGGGGGCTGGGCGAGGTCGGGCTGGGTGAGTGGGGGCTGTGCGAGTGGGGGCTGGGCGAGTGGGGGCTGGGCGAGGTGGGGCTGGGCGAGTGGGGGCTGGGCGAGTGGGGGCTGTGCGAGTCGGGGCTGGGCGAGTGGGGGCTGTGCAAGGTCGGGCTGGGCGAGAGGGGGCTGTGCGAGGTCGGGCTGGGCGAGTGGGGGCTCGGCGAGTGGGGGCTGTGCGAGGTCGGGCTGGGCGAGTGGGGGCTGGGCGAGTGGGGGCTGTGCGAGGTCGGCCTGGGCGAGGTCGGGCTTTGCGAGGTCGGGCTGGGCGAGTGGGGGCTGGGCGAGTGGGGGCTGTGCGAGTGGGGGCTGTGCGAGTGGGGGCTGTGCGAGTGGGGGCTGGGCGAGGTCGGGCTGTGCGAGTGGGGGCTGGGCGAGTGGGGGCTGGGCGAGTGGGGGCTGGGCGAGTGGGGGCTGTGCGAGTGGGGGCTGGGCGAGTGGGGGCTGGGCGAGTGGGGGCTGTGCGAGTGGGGGCTGTGCGAGTGGGGGCTGGGCGAGGTGGGGCTGTGCGAGTGGGGGCTGGGCGAGTGGGGGCTGGGCGAGGTCGGGCTGGGCGAGTGGGGGCTGTGCGAGTGGGGGCTGTGCGAGTGGGGGCTGGGCGAGTGGGGGCTGTGCAAGTGGGGGCTGTGCGAGGTCGGGCTGGGCGAGTGGGGGCAGGGCGAGGGCGGGCTGGGCGAGGTCGGGCTGTGTGAGTGGGGGCTGTGCGAGTGGGGGCTGGGCGAGTGGGGGCTGGGCGAGTGGTGGCTGGGCGAGTGGGGGCTGTGCGAGTGGGGGCTGGGCGAGGGCAGGCTGTGTGAGTGGGGGCTGGGCGAGGTCGGGCTGTGCGAGTGGGGGCTGGGCGAGTGGGGGCTGGGCGAGGTCGGGCTGTGTGAGTGGGGGCTGGGCGAGGTCGGGCTGTGCGAGTGGGGGCTGGGCGAGTGGGGGCTGGGCGAGGTCGGGCTGTGCGAGTGGGGGCTGGGCGAGTGGGGGCTGGGCGAGTGGGGGCTGTGCGAGTGGGGGCTGGGCGAGGTCGGGCTGGGCGAGGTCGGGCTGGGCGAGTGGGATCTGTGCGAGTGGGGGCTGTGCGAGTGGGGGCTGTGCGAGTGGGGGCTGTGCGAGTGGGGGCTGGGCGAGGTCGGGCTGTGCGAGTGGGGGCTGGGCGAGTGGGGGCTGGGCGAGTGGGGGCTGGGCGAGAGGGGGCTGTGCGAGTTCGGGCTGTGTGAGTGGGGGCTGGGCGAGTGGGGGCTGGGCGAGTGGGGGCTGTGCGAGTGGGGGCTGGGCGAGTGGGGGCTGGGCGAGGGGGGATGGGCGAGTGGGGGCTGGGCGCGTGGGGGCTGGGCGAGGTCGGGCTGTGCGAGGTCGGGCTGGGCGAGTGGGGGCTGGGCGAGTGGGGGCTGGGCGAGTGGGGGCTGGGCGAGTGGGGGCTGGGCGCGTGGGGGCTGTGCGAGTGGGGGCTGGGCGAGTGGGGGCTGGGCGAGTGGGGGCTGGGCGAGGTCGGTCTGGGCGAGGTCGGGCTGTGTGAGTGGGGGCTGTGCGAGTGGGGGCTGGGCGAGGTCGGGCTGTGCGAGTGGGGGCTGGGCGAGTGGGGGCTGGGCGAGGTCGGGCTGGGCGAGTGGGGGCTGGGCGAGTGGGGGCTGGGCGAGTGGGGGCTGGGCGCGTGGGGGCTGTGCGAGGTCGGGCTGGGCGAGGTCGGGCTGTGTGAGTGGGGGCAGGGCGAGGGCGGGCTGTGTGAGTGGGGGCTGGGCGAGGGCTGGCTGTGCGAGTGGGGGCTGGGCGAGTGGGGGCTGTGCGAATGGGGGCTGTGCGAGGTCGGGCTTTGCGAGTGGGTGCTGGGCGAGTGGGGGCTGTGCGAGGTCGGGCTGTGCGAGGTCGGGCTGTGCGAGTGGGGGCTGGGCGAGTGGGGGCTGGGCGAGGTCGGGCTGTGTGAGTGGGGGCTGGGCGAGGTCAGGCTGTGTGAGTGGGGGCTGGGCGAGGTCGGGCTGTGTGAGTGGGGGCTGTGCGAGTGGGGGCTGGGCGAGTGGGGGCTGGGCGAGTGGGGGCTGTGTGAGTGGGGGCTGGGCGAGTGGGGGCTGGGCGAGTGGGGGCTGTGCGAGTGGGGGCTGGGCGAGTGGGGGCTGTGTGAGTGGGGGCTGGGCGAGTGGGGGCTGGGCGAGTGGGGGCTGGGCGAGTGGGGGCTGGGCGAGGTCGGGCTGCGCGAGGTCGGGCTGGGCGAGTGGGGGCTGGGTGAGTGGGGGCTGGGCAAGTGGGGGCTGGGCGAGGTCGGGCTGGGCGAGGTCGGGCTGTGCGAGTGGGGGCTGTGCGAGGTCGGGCTGGGCGAGTGGGGGCTGTGCGAGGTCGGGCTGTGCGAGGTCGGGCTGGGCGAGTGGGGGCTGGGAGAGGTCGGGCTGTGCGAGTGGGGGCTGGGCGAGGTCGGGCTGTGCGAGTGGGGGCTGTGCGAGTGGGGGCTGGGCGAGTGGGGGCTGGGCGAGTGGGGGCTGGGCGAGTGGGGGCTGGGCGAGAGGGGGCTGTGCGAGGTCGGGCTGGGCGAGTGGGGGCTGGGCGAGTGGGGGCTGGGCGAGTGGGGGCTGGGCGAGTGGGGGCTGTGCGAGTGGGGGCTGGGCGAGTGGGGGCTGTGCGAGGTCGGGCTGGGCGAGTGGGGGCTGTGCGAGTGGGGGCTGGGCGAGTGGGGGCTGGGCGAGTGGGGGCTGTGCGAGGTCGGGCTGTGCGAGTGGGGGCTGTGCGAGGTCGGGCTGTGCGAGTGGGGGCTGTGCGAGGTCGGGCTGGGCGAGTGGGGGCTGTGCGAGGTCGGGCTGTGCGAGTGGGGGCTGGGCGAGTGGGGGCTGTGCGAGGTCGGGCTGTGCGAGTGGGGGCTGTGCGAGGTCGGGCTGGGCGAGTGGGGTCTGTGCGAGGTCGGGCTGTGCGAGTGGGGGCTGGGCGAGGTCGGGCTGTGCGAGTGGGGGCTGGGCGAGTGGGGGCTGGGCGAGGTCGGGCTGTGCGAGTGGGGGCTGGGCGAGTGGGGGCTGGGCGAGTGGGGGCTGGGCGAGAGGGGGCTGTGCGAGTTCGGGCTGTGTGAGTGGGGGCTGGGCGAGTGGGGGCTGGGCGAGTGGGGGCTGTGCGAGTGGGGGCTGGGCGAGTGGGGGCTGGGCGAGGGGGGATGGGCGAGTGGGGGCTGGGCGCGTGGGGGCTGGGCGAGGTCGGGCTGTGCGAGGTCGGGCTGGGCGAGTGGGGTCTGGGCGAGTGGGGGCTGGGCGAGTGGGGGCTGGGCGAGTGGGGGCTGGGCGCGTGGGGGCTGTGCGAGTGGGGGCTGGGCGAGTGGGGGCTGGGCGAGTGGGGGCTGGGCGAGTGGGGGCTGGGCGAGGTCGGGCTGGGCGAGGTCGGTCTGGGCGAGGTCGGGCTGTGTGAGTGGGGGCTGTGCGAGTGGGGGCTGGGCGAGGTCGGGCTGTGCGAGTGGGGGCTGGGCGAGTGGGGGCTGGGCGAGGTCGGGCTGGGCGAGTGGGGGCTGGGCGAGTGGGGGCTGGGCGAGTGGGGGCTGGGCGCGTGGGGGCTGTGCGAGGTCGGGCTGGGCGAGGTCGGGCTGTGTGAGTGGGGGCAGGGCGAGGGCGGGCTGTGTGAGTGGGGGCTGGGCGAGGGCGGGCTGTGCGAGTGGGGGCTGGGCGAGTGGGGGCTGTGCGAATGGGGGCTGTGCGAGGTCGGGCTTTGCGAGTGGGTGCTGGGCGAGTGGGGGCTGTGCGAGGTCGGGCTGTGCGAGGTCGGGCTGTGCGAGTGGGGGCTGGGCGAGTGGGGGCTGGGCGAGGTCGGGCTGTGTGAGTGGGGGCTGGGCGAGGTCAGGCTGTGTGAGTGGGGGCTGGGCGAGGTCGGGCTGTGTGAGTGGGGGCTGTGCGAGTGGGGGCTGGGCGAGTGGGGGCTGGGCGAGTGGGGGCTGTGTGAGTGGGGGCTGGGCGAGTGGGGGCTGGGCGAGTGGGGGCTGTGCGAGTGGGGGCTGGGCGAGTGGGGGCTGGGCGAGTGGGGGCTGTGTGAGTGGGGGCTGGGCGAGTGGGGGCTGGGCGAGTGGGGGCTGGGCGAGTGGGGGCTGGGCGAGGTCGGGCTGCGCGAGGTCGGGCTGGGCGAGTGGGGGCTGGGTGAGTGGGGGCTGGGCAAGTGGGGGCTGGGCGAGGTCGGGCTGGGCGAGGTCGGGCTGTGCGAGTGGGGGCTGTGCGAGGTCGGGCTGGGCGAGTGGGGGCTGTGCGAGGTCGGGCTGTGCGAGGTCGGGCTGGGCGAGTGGGGGCTGGGAGAGGTCGGGCTGTGCGAGTGGGGGCTGTGCGAGTGGGGGCTGGGCGAGTGGGGGCTGGGCGAGTGGGGGCTGGGCGAGTGGGGGCTGGGCGAGAGGGGGCTGTGCGAGGTCGGGCTGGGCGAGTGGGGGCTGGGCGAGTGGGGGCTGTGCGAGTGGGGGCTGGGCGAGTGGGGGCTGGGCGAGTGGGGGCTGTGCGAGGTCGGGCTGTGCGAGTGGGGGCTGTGCGAGGTCGGGCTGTGCGATTGGGGGCTGTGCGAGGTCGGGCTGGGCGAGTGGGGGCTGTGCGAGGTCGGGCTGTGCGAGTGGGGGCTGGGCGAGTGGGGGCTGTGCGAGGTCGGGCTGTGCGAGTGGGGGCTGTGCGAGGTCGGGCTGGGCGAGTGGGGTCTGTGCGAGGTCGGGCTGTGCGAGTGGGGGCTGGGCGAGGTCGGGCTGTGCGAGTGGGGGCTGGGCGAGTGGGGGCTGGGCGAGGTCGGGCTGTGCGAGTGGGGGCTGGGCGAGGTCGGGCTGTGCGAGTGGGGTCTGGGCGAGTGGGGGCTGTGCGAGTGGGGGCTGGGCGAGTGGGGGCTGTGCGAGGTCGGGCTGGGCGAGGTCGGGCTGGGCGAGTGGGGGCTGTGCGAGTGGGGGCTGGGCGAGTGGGGGCTGGGCGAGTGGGGGCTGGGCGAGGTCGGGCTGGGCGAGTGGGGGCTGTGCGAGTGGGGGCTGGGCGAGTGGGGGCTGTGCGAGGTCGGGCTGGGCGAGTGGGGGCTGTGCGAGTGGGGGCTGTGCGAGTGGGGGCTGTGCGAGTGGGGGCTGTGCGAGGTCGGGCTGGGCGAGGTCGGGCTGGGCGAGTGGGGGCTGGGCGAGGTCGGGCTGGGCGAGGTCGGGCTGTGCGAGTGGGGGCTGTGCGAGTGGGGGCTGTGCGAGTGGGGGCTGGGCGTGGTCGGGCTGTGCGAGGTCGGGCTGTGCGAGTGGGGGCTGGGCGAGTGGGGCTGGGCGAGTGGGGGCTGGGCGAGGTCGGGCTGTGCGAGTGGGGGCTGGGCGAGTGGGGGCTGGGCGAGTGGGGGCTGTGCGAGTGGGGGCTGTGCGAGGTCGGGCTGGGCGAGGTCGGGCTGGGCGTGTGGGGGCTGTGCGAGTGGGGGCTGTGCGAGTGGGGGCTGTGCGAGTGGGGGCTGTGCGAGTGGGGGCTGGGCGAGGTCGGGCTGGGCGAGTGGGGGCTGTGCGAGTGGGGGCTGTGCGAGTGGGGGCTGTGCGAGTGGGGGCTGGGCGAGTGGGGGCTGGGCGAGGTCGGGCTGGGCGAGTGGGGGCTGGGCGAGGTCGGGCTGGGCGAGTGGGGGCTGGGCGAGTTGGGGCTGTGCGAGTGGGGGCTGGGCGAGGTCAGGCTGGGTGAGTGGGGGCTGTGCGAGTGGGGGCTGGGCGAGTGGGGGCTGGGCGAGGTGGGGCTGGGCGAGTGGGGGCTGGGCGAGTGGGGGCTGTGCGAGGTCGGGCTGGGCGAGTGGGGGCTGTGCGAGGTCGGGCTGGGCGAGTGGGGGCTGTGCGAGTGGGGGCTGGGCGAGTGGGGGCTGTGCGAGGTCGGGCTGGGCGAGAGGGGGCTGTGCGAGGTCGGGCTGGGCGAGTGGGGGCTCGGCGAGTGGGGGCTGGGCGAGGTCGGGCTGTGTGAGTGGGGGCTGTGCGAGTGGGGGCTGGGCGAGTGGGGGCTGGGCGAGTGGGGGCTGTGCGAGGTCGACCTGGGCGAGGTCGGGCTGTGCGAGGTCGGGCTGGGCGAGTGGGGGCTGGGCGAGTGGGGGCTGTGCGAGTGGGGGCTGGGCGAGTGGGGGCTGGGCGAGTGGGGGCTGGGCGAGGTCGGGCTGTGCGAGTGGGGGCTGGGCGAGTGGGGGCTGGGCGAGGTCGGGCTGTGCGAGTGGGGGCTGTGCGAGTGGGGGCTGGGCGAGTGGGGGCTGGGCGAGTGGGGGCTGGGCGAGGTCGGGCTGTGCGAGTGGGGGCTGGGCGAGTGGGGGCTGGGCGAGGTCGGGCTGTGCGAGTGGGGGCTGGGCGAGTGGGGGCTGGGCGAGTGGGGGCTGTGCGAGGTCGGGCTGGGCGAGTGGGGGCTGGGCGAGTGGGGGCTGGGCGAGTGGGGGCTGTGCGAGTGGGGGCTGGGCGAGTGGGGGCTGGGCGAGTGGGGGCTGTGCGAGTGGGGGCTGTGCGAGTGGGGGCTGGGCGAGTGGGGGCTGGGCGAGGTCGGGCTGTGCGAGTGGGGGCTGGGCGAGTGGGGACTGGGCGAGGTCGGGCTGGGCGAGTGGGGGCTGTGCGAGTGGGGGCTGTGCGAGTGGGGGCTGTGCGAGTGGGGGCTGTGCGAGTGGGAGCTGGGCGAGTGGGGGCTGTGCGAGGTCGGGCTGGGCGAGTGGGGGCTGTGCGAGTGGGGGCTGTGCGAGTGGGGGCTGGGCGAGTGGGGGCAGGGCGAGGGCGGGCTGGGCGAGGTCGGGCTGTGTGAGTGGGGGCTGTGCGAGTGGGGGCTGGGCGAGTGGGGGCTGGGCGAGTGGGGGCTGGGCGAGTGGTGGCTGGGCGAGTGGGGGCTGTGCGAGTGGGGGCTGGGCGAGGGCAGGCTGTGTGAGTGGGGGCTGGGCGAGGTCGGGCTGTGCGAGTGGGGGCTGGGCGAGTGGGGGCTGGGCGAGGTCGGGCTGTGTGAGTGGGGGCTGGGCGAGTGGGGGCTGGGCGAGGTCGGGCTTTGCGAGTGGGGGCTGGGCGAGTGGGGGCTGGGCGAGTGGGGGCTGGGCGAGTGGGGGCTGTGCGAGGTCGGGCTGTGCGAGTGGGGGCTGTGTGAGTGGGGGCTGTGCGAGTGGGGGCTGTGCGAGTGGGGGCTGGGCGAGTGGGGGCTGGGCGAGTGGGGGCTGGGCGAGTGGGGGCTGTGCGAGGTCGGGCTGTGCGAGTGGGGGCTGTGTGAGTGGGGGCTGTGCGAGTGGGGGCTGTGCGAGTGGGGGCTGGGCGAGTGGGGGCTGTGTGAGTGGGGGCTGTGCGAGGTCGGGCTGGGCGAGTGGGGGCTGGGCGAGGTCGGGCTGGGCGAGTGGGGGCTGTGCGAGGTCGGGCTGTGCGAGGTCGGGCTGGGCGAGGTCGGGCTGGGCGAGGTCGGGCTGGGCGAGTGGGGGCTGTGCGAGTGGGGGCTGGGCGAGTGGGGGCTGGGCGAGTGGGGGCTGGGCGAGTGGGGGCTGGGCGAGTGGAGGCTGGGAGATTGGAGGCTAGGAGAGTGGAGGCTGGGCGAGTGCGGGCTGGGCGAGTGGAGGCTGTGCGAGTGAGGGCGGTGGAGGGCGGCGGAGCCAATCCTCGTAATGGCTGCACACCCACTGAACCTTCAAAGACATATTCAGGCCAGTAAAAAGTTAATTAAACTGATTAATGGACCTGCCAGTCCAACCTTAATGTTGGTGGCCAGGGGAAAAGCCCAGGTGGACTTTAGAAAAAACAGGAAGCTTCATCCACGGGCGGGGTGAGGTATCATGATTTTTCTAAAGTCCGCCTGGGCTTTTCGCCTGCCCACCAACCTTAAGTTTAGACCGGCAGGTCCATTAATCAGTTTAATTACTTTTTTAATGGCCTTAATAGGACTTTGACAGTTTGGCGGGTGTGCAGCCATTCGCCTGTGTGCCCTCCGAACTGTAAATCTAAATGATGCGCAGTGACGTCAGGATGCCCGCCCGATGTCACCCCACGTCATTTTACACAAAGATGAACGGGTCCCAGCCCCCACTCACCGACCGGATCATGCAGCCCCAGGCCCCGACTCTCCCTCATCCCCCCCAACCCCGCCCGCACATTACACATTGGCCCACCCGCGTAAAATGGCGGCACGCAGCCCATCGCAGGTGGCAATCGGCTCCACGCCCACCCCCGCCCACTCCCGCCCAGCCCACCCGCCATGGGAAAAATTGTCCCCATAGAAACTAGGAGCAGAAGTAGGCCAATCGGCCCTTCGAGCCTGCTCTGCCATTCAATATGATCATGGCTGATCCTCTATCTCAACACCATATTTCTCCTTTCTCTCCATACCCCTTGATGCCCCCAATATCCAAAAAAAATCATTTTCTTTCTTGAATATACTCAGTAACCCGGCCTCCACAGCCTTCTGTGGGAGAGAATTCCACAGGTTGACCACCCTCTGAGTGAAGAAATGTTTCCTCATCTCAGTCCTAAACGGCCTGCCCCATATCCTGAGACTGTGGCCTCTGGTTCTAGACTCCCCAACCAGGGGAAATATCCTCCCTGCACCTAGTCTGTCTAGCCCTGTTAGAATTTTATACGTTTCAATCAGATCCTCTCTCATTCTTCTAAACTCTAGTGAATACAGGCCCAGTCGAACCAATCTCTCCTCATAAGACAGTCCTGCCATCCCCATTATCAGCCTAGTGAACCTTCGCTGCACTCCCTCTATGGCAAGTCTATCCTTTCTTAGGTAGGGAGACCAAAACTGCACACAGTACTCTAGGTGTGGTCTCACCAAGGCCATGTATAACTGCAGTAGGACATCTCTATTTCTGAACTCAAGTCCTCTTGCAACAAAGGTCAACATACCATTTGCCTTCCTATTTGCTTGCTGCACCTGCCTATTTACTTTCATTGACTGTTGTACAAATACTCAGATCCACTTGCACATCCACATTTCCCAATATATCACCATTTAAATAATACTCTGCCTTTCTGTTTTTCCACACTGAAGCATATAACTTCATATTTATCCATGTTATACAACATCTACCATGTGTTTGCCCCTCACACACACACCACTTGTCTAAATTGCCCTGCATCCTCTCACAACTCACAACCCCGCCCGGTTTTGTGTTGTCAGCAAACCTGGAAATACTGCATTTGGTTCCCTCATACAAATCATTTGTATATATCATGAATAGCTGGGGCCCAAACACTGATCCCTGCGGTACACCACTGCCTTCCATCCGGTAAAAGACCCATTTATTCCCGTGTGTGTTTTTAAAGAAATTCAAGCAAGAACACTGAGCAGAAGGTGGCTGATAATGTAAAGTGACCACTTTCTGGGGAATTCCTATGTGGATTATACTGACAGAGAGAACACAATGTTACGACTGGTCCCTGGGCAAGATTCCCCCAATTTTGTTATGCTCCCAGGTGAGGAGGGATGAACTGGGTCCCCTTCTTTTTTCAACCCCCTCGGTTGGTCGCTACAAGGTTAATTTAAAAAAGATTCTTTACCTCATGGATAACTTTTCCCAGCCCAAATGTATTTATGTATTTTTGTTTTAAAAGGAGCCAATTTAACCAGGCTGCCTTGAGTCAAAGAAAGAGTGAGTTTATTAGTTACTAACCATGAGAAAAAATAATAAAAATGCAGCACACACACACAGATTAGAAATGAGAAATTGTGTCCAAAAATAAAAGTTACAAAGATATACGAATCAGTCCTTTGGCTTGTCCGTGAGGAGTAGATGGTGAAACATTGCAGCCGTTAAGTTGGGTGATTCCGGTAGCGTTGACTTTGGTAGTTGAGCAGTGGGTTTGGAGATTCTTGCTTCTGCAGGTTAGCTGAAAGGAGTTGTCCTGTTTCCTTTTTGACTGTGGCTGTGGTGACTTGTGACTCGCTTCCAGCAATCGGAGAGAGAGATTTTTTTATTACCTGCATGTGCAGGGATGCCCATTTGGTGTTCTTCAGCTGTGACCTTCACAGCACACACACACACACACACCAAAACGGTACACCAGACTCGCACACAAAATTAGGGTTGCAGTTGGCATTTTTAACCCTTGTTTTGTGTATTTCTGGAAGGGAAAAAGCAAACATGTCTTTCGCCCACGTCTGCTTTCTTTTCAATTTAGTTCATGTTCACAGTCTGGGATATAACTCAACAGGAGGTGGTTTTGGCTGAGATGATAATCATTTTCCATTATCTCCCCAACCACAGGAGATTATAGTTCAGTTTGCATTGTATCTTTTCCTTTGAAGTGCCTCTGTCTAAAGTATGCTAAACAAAATATCGCGGGACTAGGCAATGACATCAGGATGCTCGCTTGACATCATTGCGTGTCTTTCACGCTTGGCCGGGTTGAGCGCGCGCTCACCCACAGAGCTCAATATTCTACCCAGGATTCTCTTGATTACAGACTCTAGAGGAGAGGAGGATTTCTCCATTACAGTCCTCAGAGGACAGACGGTTTTCTCTGTTACAGTCCTCAGAGGAGAGAGGGTTTTCTCTATTACAGACTCCAGAGGGGAGAAGATTTTCTCGATTACAGACTCCAGAGGAGACAGGGTTTTCTCCTTTACAGACAATGGCAGAGAGAGATTTCACTGTTAAAGACTCCAGAGGAGAGAGACATTTCTCCTTTATAGCTTCCAATGGAGAAATGGTTTTCTCCATTACTGACCCCAGAGGAGAGAGGATTTTCTTCATTACAGACCCAAGTGGAGAGAAGGTTTTCCCTATTTTAGACCCTGCAGGAGAGAGGGTTTTCTCCATTGTAGACCCCAGAGGAGAGAGGAAACAAAAACAGAAAATGCTGGAAAAACACAACAGGTCTAACAGCATCTGTAGAGAGAAAAGAAAACAGAGTTAACGTTTCGAGTCTGTGTGACTATTATTCTGTTTTTTTTTTCTCTCCACAAGTGCTACTAGACCTGTTGAGTTTTTCCAGCATTTTGTCTTTTAAAGACTACAGAGGAGAAAGAGATTTCTCTAATAAAGACTCCATGGAGAGAGAGAAATATCTCCATTACTAACCCCAGAGGAGAGAGGATTTTCTCCTTTAGAGGCTACGGAGGAGAGAGAGATTTCTCTATTAAAGATTCTGTGGAGAGAGAAATGTCTCCATTACAGAGCCAAGTGGAGAGAGGGTTTTCTGTATTACAGACCCCACAGGAGAGAGGGTCTTCTCCATTGCAGGCCCCAGAAGAGAGAGGGTTTTGGTCTTTACAGGCCCCAGAGAAGAGAAGGATTTCTCTATTACAAGCTCCAGAGGAGAGGGAGTTTTCTCCTTAACAGAGTGCAGAGGAGAGTGGGTTTTGTCCAGTCTGCGCCGCCATCTTACGCATGAATCACAGCTCCTGAGGACAGCGGGAGTGGCCAGGCAGCGGCAGGACTGCAATGACTGCCAGGTCCAGTGGCGACCCAGTGGCCTGTTTTAAAAAGCTGCTGCAGCCTTTCAAAGGCTGTGAATCATGGCCAGTGGAAGGGCTCCGCAGAGTGTTTCTGGTGAGCAGGCCAGGCAGGAGGGTCGGACAGGGGGGCACTGTGCCCCTCATTTTTCTGACAATTGCCTTGCTGCCCTCCTCGAGGAGGTGGCAGCATGACAGGAGGTCCTCATACCCCAGGACAGGAGGAGGAGACTGGGAGGAGGTGGCGGAGATAGTGAGCTCCCACGATGTGGTGCGGCGCACGTGGATCCAGTGTCGCAAGCGCTTCAATGACCTGTTGCGCTCGGGAAGGCTGAGTACCATGTTGACATTGGTCACTTAACCCAGCAGGCAGACTTCCCCCCCTGCTGACCCCCATCTCCCCTCCAAGTCTGAGTGTAGTGACTGCATTGGATCATTGACGCATGTGTCCTTCACTGGGTGGGCCAGCAGATATTGCCCATGCTAAGGTCACCCTGAGAGATTGGTGAAGGGATGGGTTCTGCGCCCACAGCATGTGGTACACTGAGACCCACTTTACTGTTTTGGGGGCGAACTGGAGGAGCTGCACTTAGGCGCAGTGCTGGAACTCCAGGACATGTCAAAGTCAGGGTGATGACATGCTGGGAGGGGAGCTTCAAGGTGGCATTGGCACCAATCAATCTGCTGTCCTCTGCGCTCCACGTGCTTGCGCCTCCTTGATATGGAAGGTTAGACCGTGTGGTGCCTAATGTGATGTAGGCAGCATTTGGCCAATGGGGTGGGAGTTGGGGAACATTTGGTATCTTTGTGTGAGTGTTCGGCAGCAGCAGAGTGAGGAGGCACTGGAGCCCTGCAATGTCCCACTCTGGTTGGGGTGTGCCGGCCGTGAAGAGAATCCAGGTACAAGTTGCACTAATCAATGCTCCTCTCTCCTTTTCAGGAGAAGAATGAACATAATGCCGCCGAGCGGGTGAGGACTGGTGGAGGGCTGGCTCAGCTGGCGATTCTCAACCACTTCGAGCAGGAGGCCTAGATCTGGAGAGGTGCCATGTGCCCAGGTCCACCAGTGAGAGAGAGGCTGGGGTGCCACGGGCAGGTGTGTTTGCCCAGCCGTGAGGTCACCATTGTTCTCCCAACAGCCATGGCAGTGCTGAATGTTCAGTGATTGAAGTTTGCAACATGGCTTGACCATTGCTTGTGGAAGGATGAGTGCATAATAATCCGGGGGACAGGGATGCACATTGACATTGTCTCCACATTAACTGATCCAATGTCCTTGTTCTTCCTTTCAGCATCAGCAGAGCAGGGCTGGGAGGAGGAGCAGCAGAGACCCTTCTCACACCTGAGGGCCCTGAGGTCTCACCAGCGTCACACCATCTCTGCCAGGCAGGCACCAGCACAGATACTAGCACCTTGGTGGGGATTAGATCATCGGCTAGTGTCCCGGGGCACAGCGGTGAGGGCACTTCACAGACGCTGGAGGAGCTGGCAGAGACAGAAAGTGCCCATGGCACCAGCAGCTGCAGGACTGCAGGGGACCAGGCACATGCTCAGTTGGTGCCTGATGATGTGCCTCTGGAGTCGTCTGCGATGCAGCAGCTGCAGGAAATGCAGCCGAGTGTATGGGAGCATCTGGGAGAGATACATGAGGCTTGGTCTTTGTGGTGGAGGAGTCTACCTGGACCATCGTTGATGCAATGAGCCACATATCCAAACGCCATACGTCCTCCATGGAGATAGTGGTGAATCTCGTGGAGAGGATCCTCCAGGAGACCAATCAGGGCTTCCTGGGGATGCGCTCTGATCAGCAAGCCCTCACATCGGCATTGACCTCAGCTGGCCAGTGCCAGTGTGGGAGATGGTCTGCGCATCAAGTTTCTCAGCTCGGTGCCCATCCATCCATTGTGAGCAGGGAGGTCCAAAGTGACCTCATGTTGGCACAGCAGCCGCCTGTAGTCTCCGCGGGCTCCTCTCAGGGCGCTCTGGATGAGGGTGGCAGCTCCTCTGCTCCTCTGCCAGTGACCATTGCATCCGATGAGGCTGCGACGACTGGGGAGATGCCAGCTGTGGAACTGGCAGCTCCCTCCCAGGTGGGGCCAGCACAGACTCCACGGGCCAGAGGACGTCTGCCAAGGCCAACAGGACAGCAGAGTGAGCCGGCTGTCTCAGATGCCAGTGCCAGCAAGGGGGCAGCACCAAGACATAGCACCCAAAAACATAAACATAAGGCACCTTAGACACACCACGGGATTATCACTGGTGCTTTTGTGTTGGCCTGCAATGAGGTCTTTATAAGTTGGTGTGATGTTTAACACGTTTGTCATTTTGTTTCATATTAAGTTTGTTTTGTTGTAATATTAAATTCAGACATGTCACCATGGATGAGGGTGCCTCTTTTCTTCTGCAGGTGGTTGGTTACCAATAATGTTATGAGTGATTTGTGGGACATTCAGCTTTATTAACAAGGCCCTTAGTTAATGTTCCTATCCAGGCAGATTTGGCACTCGGGTGTCAAGTATGGAGCCTGCAGCCCAGACTTGTCCTGGAGATCCATATGTGGTGTGCTAGCTGAAGGTTTGTTGGATCAAAGCCTCCCAGGTGTCCCTGCCTCCCTGGAGTATGCCCGGGTCAGCGTCTACCCCCTCAACATTTCCCTGTGTCTGCTCATCCTCGGAATTACTGCTGGACTCATCGTGTGCAGCCACAGCCACTGCATCTACATCTTCATTGTCCACAGCGTCCCCCCCTTTCCAGATCCAGATTGTGGAGAGCGCAGCATGCAATCACTATCAGCGACACATGATCTGGGGGTTAATGGAGTACACCCCCTGAGCGGTCCAGGCATCGGAAGTTCACCTTGAGAAGATCGATGGTTCTCTCCACCACAGCACTTGTGGAGCTGTGGCTCCTATTGTACCGCTGCTCAGCTTCTGTTCTTAGATGATGGCGAGGGGTCATGAGCCACCTTCTGAGGGGATAGCCCTTGTCACCCAGCAGCCATCCATCTAGCCGGGCTGGAACACTGAAGAGCCCCAGCACCTGGGAGTGTCTGAGGATGTAGGCATCGTGGGAGCTGCCTGGGTACCTTGCACAGACTTGTAGAATCAGCATCCTGTAGTCACACACTATCTGCACGTTCATGGAGTGGAAGCCCTTCCTGTTGACGAAAGCACCGGGCTCACCTGCTGGCACCTTGATGGCCACACGTGTACAGTCTATTACACCCTGGATGTGGGGGAAGCCAGCAATGGCCACAAAGCCTCTGACTCACTGTGCCTGACTTGCATGGTTGCAGCAGAAGTCGGTGAAAGTCAAAGCCCATCTGAACAGAGCATCTGTAACCTGCTTGACACAAGTGTGGACAGCTGATTGAGAGACACCACAAAGAGACACCCACCGAGCCCTGGAAGGAGCCAGATGCATACAAGTGGAGGGCAACTGTGACCTTCAGAGCCGCTGGCATGGGGTGTCCACCCACACAGTTAGGGGAGATCTCAGGCCCAATCATCTGACAGATATAGTTAACTGTCTCCCTTGAGAGACGGAGCCTCCTTCGACACTGCACCTCAGATTTATTGAGGCAGCTGCTTCGCTGCCTGTATATCCTGGCAGGAGGATAGTGGTATCTTCTGAGGCCCCTTCTGCCTTGGACTACCTCTTGGCCCTGCACCCCTTGTCCTGTGCCTGTCCTCCCAAAGGTGGCTCCCCTAGAGGCTGAATGTGCACTCCTAGCCTCCTCCCCCTTCTAGCCTCCATTCCTTCTCAGAGGAGCTGCCTCCAGTGGAGAGTTCAGCTCCCATTCTCAGGCTAAGGGAAGGCTTCCTGAAACCTGCAGGCCCAAAAAAGATTCCTCACTGCAGAGTACTGACCAGAAGTGAGTCCAGACCAAGCAGCTGGTATGCATTTTGAAGTATTGCAGATCATACAGACAAGTAATAGTAACTTTGAAAAATCAATATTTGACAGAGCATACTCGCAACCCCATTGAGCCCTCGGGATGAGGTTTATACAAATGTGTCCAACCTGTCTGCCCATTGCACCCGTGCGCCGGCCCCAAGATTGCACGGGCACTGAAGAATCGCCGCCGATTAGCACCTCAAGGGCCTTAAGTGGCCTGTTAATTAATGGCAGGTGCGCATCGGATATCATCAAAATATCGCGATGGCGCGTGGTGACTTGGGACGCTCGCCCAACGTTATCGCGGCATTACCGGGAAAATTCTGCCCTTGATTACAGACCCCAGAGGAGAGAGGGTTTCCTCCTTTACACACCCAGGAGAAGAGAGATTTTATCTATCACACACTCCAGAGGAGGGATCATTTTCTCCGTTACAGACCATGGGGGAGAGAGGGTATTCACTATTACAGGTCCCAGAGGACAGAGGGTTTTCTCCATTACAGACCCCAGAGGAGAGAGGTTTTTCTCCTCTACACACCCCAGAGAACACGAAGATTTCTCTATTACAGGCCCCAGAGAATAGAGGGTTTTCTCCATTACAGGCCCTAGAGGAGAGGAGGTTTTTTTCTATTACAGGCCCCAGAGGAGAGACGGTTTTCTCTATTGCAGGCCCCAGAGGAGAGAGGCTTTTCTTTTTAGGCCCCAGGGAACTGAGGGTTTTCTCCATTACAGGCCCATGTGGAGAGAGGGTTTTCTCCATTACATACCCCAGAGGAGAGAGGCTTTTTTCCTTTACAGACAACGGAGGAGACAGAGATTTCTCTATTAAAGACTCAGTGGAGAGACAAATCTCTCCATTACAGTTTCCAGTGGAGAAAGGGGCTTCTCCTTTATGGACCCCTGCGAAGAAAAGTTTTTTCCATTACAGACCTCAAAGGAGAGAGGGTTTTCTCTATTGCGGACCCCAGAGGAGAGAAGGATTTCTCCATACATACCCCAGAGGAAAGAGGATTTTCTCCTTTACAGACTACAGAGGAGAGAGAGATTTCTCTATTAAAGGCTCTGTGGAGAGAGAAATCTCTCCTTTACAGCCTCCAGTGGAGAGAGGGGCTTCTCCTTTACGGACCCCGGAGGAGAGAGGTTTTTTCCATTACAGACCCCAGAGGAGAGTGGGTTTTGTTTATTACAGACCCCAGAGGAGAGAAGGTTTCCTCCTTTACACACTCAGGAGAAGAGAGAGTTTATCTATTACACATCCCAGAGGAGAGATCATTTTCTCCATTACAGACCGTGGAGGAGAGAGGGTTTTCTCTATTACAGTTCCCAGAGGAGAGCAGCTTTTCTCCTTTACAGACCCCAGGGAACTGAGGATTTTCTTCATTACAGGCCCATGTGGAGAGAGGTTTTTCTCCATTACATACCCCACAGGAGAGAGGCTTTTCTCCTTTAAAGACAACAGAGGAGACAGAGATTTCTCTATTAAAGACTCTGTGGTGAGAGAAATCTCTCCTTTCCAGCTTCCAGTGGAGAGAGAGTGGCTTCTCCTTTATGGACCCCAGTGGGGAGGGTTTTTTCCATTAAAGACCCCAGAGGAGAGAAGGTTTTCTCCATTACAGATCCCAGAGGAGAGTGGGTTTTGTTTATTACAGATCCCAGAGGAGAAAGGATTTCCTCCTTTACACACCCAGGAGAAGAGAGTTTATCTATTACACACCCCAGAGGAGAGGTCATTTTCTCCATTACAGACCCTGGAGGAGAGATGGTTTTCTCTATTGCAGGCCCCAGAGGAGAGAAGGTTTTCCCTATTACAGGCCTCAGTGGAGAGAGGGTTTTCGCCTTTACAGACCCCAGAGGACAGAAGGTTTTCTCCATTACAGACCCCAGAGGAGAGAAGGTTTTCTCATTTATAAATCACAGAGAAGAGATGGTTGTCTCTAATACAGACTCCAGAGGAGAGATGTTTTTCTCCTTTACACACCCCAGGGAACTGAGGGTTTTCTCCATTACAGGCCCAAGTGGAGAGAGGATTTTCTCCATTTCAGGCCTAAGTGGAGAGATGTTTTTCTCTATTACATACTCCAGGTGGGAGAGGGTTTTCTCCATTGCATACCCCAGAGGAGAGAGGCTTTTCTCCTTTAAAGACAACAGAGGAGACTGAGATTTCTCTAGTAAAGACTCCGTGGAGAGAGAAATCTCTCCTTTACTGCTTCCAGTGGAGAGAGGTTTTTTCCCATTACAGGCCTCAGAGGAGAGAGGGTTTTCTCTATTACAGACCCCAAAGGAGAGTGGGATTTCTCCATTATAGACCCCAAAGGAGAGAAGGTTTTCTCCTTTACAGACTACAGAGGAGAGAAGGATTTCTCTATTAAAGACTCTGTGGAGAGAGAGATTTCTACTTTGCAGCTATTAGTGGAGAGAGGGTTTTCTGCTTTATGGACTCCAAAGAAGAGAGGGTTTTCTCCACTGCAGGCCCCAGAGAAGAGAGGGATTTCTCCTTTACAGACCCCAGAGGGGAGAAAGTTTTCTTCATCACAGGCCCCAGAGGAGAGAGGGTTTTCTCCTTTATAAACACCAGAGAAGAGAGGGTTTTTTTCTATTATAGACACCAGAGGAGAGAGGTTTTTCTCCTTTACAGACCCCAGAGAAATGAGGGTTTTCTCCATTACATACCCAAGTGGAGGTTTCTCTATTCAGGCCCCAGATAAGTGAGGGTTTTCTCCATTACAGACACAAGTGGAGAGAGAGTTCTCTCTGTTATAGAGCCAAGTAGACAGAGGGTTCTTTCCATTACAGACCCCAGAGGAATGAGGGTTTTCTCCAATACATACCCCAGAGGAGACAAGGCTTTCTCTATTACAGTCCTCAAAGGAAAGCGGGTTTTCTCTATTGCAGACTCCAGAACAGACCCAAGTGGAGAGACAGTTTTCTCTATTACAAAGTGAAGTGGACAGAGGGTTCTCTCTATTACACAGTCCAGAGGAGAGAGGGTTTTCTCTATTACAGACCCCAGAGGAGAGAGCGTATTCTCTGTTACAGACCCCAGAGAAGATAGGGTTTTCTCCATTACAGACCCAAGTGGAGAGTGTTTTCTCTGTTACAGGCTCTAGAGGAGAGAGTGTTTTCTCCATTACAGACCCCAGAGGAGGGAGGGTTTGCTTTTTTATAAACTTTAGAGGAGAGAAGGTTTTCTCTATTACAAGCCCCAGTGGTTAGATTGTTTCCACTATTACAATCTCCAGAGGAGAGAGGTTTTTCTCTATTACAGCCTCCAGGGGCATGCGGAGTGGCAGTGGGGGTGTGTGCAGGTGTGGACGGGCATGTAAGTTCAGGGGAGGGATCTGTGGTGTCAGCTATTGAGTCCTGGGGCCATACTGATGGAATTGCGGATTGGAAGGGATGGTAAGGGTTAAAGGGACAGTTGGTTGCCAGTACGGTGGGTGGGTGAGGACACTGCAATTTTGGGTACATACGAATATAAGAACATATGAATTAGGAGCAGGAGTAGGCCGCTCGGCCTTTCGAGACTGCTCTGCCATTCAATAAGATCATGGCTGATCTGACTTTAACCTCAACTCCACATTCTTGCCTACCCCCAATAGCCTTTCACCCCCTTGCTTATCAAGAATCTATCGAGCTCTGCCTTAAATATATTCAAGGACTCTGCTTCCACCACCTTTGAGGAAGAGAGTTCCAAAGACTCACAGCCCTCTGAAGAAAAATGTTTTCCTCATCACTCTCCTAAATGGATGACCCACTATTTTTGAACAGTGGCTCCTAGTTCTAGATTCTCCCACAAGAAGAAACATCCTCTCCACATCCACCCTGTCAAGTCCCCTCAGGGTCTTATCTGTTTCAATCAAGTTGTCTCTGACTCTTCTAAACTCCAGTGGAAACAAGCCTAGTCTGTTCAACCTTTCCTCAAAAGACAACCCACCCAATCCTGGTATTAGTTTGGTAAACCTTCTCTGAACTGCTTCTAACACATTTACATCTTTTCTTTAAAAAGGACGCCATTACAGTAAACACTACTCCAGATGTGGTCTCACCAGTCACCTGTATAACTAAAGCATAACCTTTCTACTTTTGATTTCAATTCCCCTCGCAATAAACAATAACATTCTGTTAGCTTTCCTAACACTTGCTGCACCTGCATACTAGCCTGTTGTGATTCCTGCACTAGGACACCCAGATCCCTCTGCACCTCAGAGCTCTGCAATCTCTCACCATTTAGATAATAAGATTATTTTTTATTCTTCCTGCCAAAGTGGACAATTTCACATTTTCTCACATTATACTCCATTTGCCAGATCATTGTCCACTCACTTAATCTATCTATGACCCTTGTAGCCCCCTTATGTCCTCCTCACAATTTACTTTCCTACCTATCTTTGTGTCGTCAGCAAATATAGCAACCAAATCTTCAGTCCCCTCATCTAAATCATTTAAATAAATTGTAAAGAGTTGAGGTTCCAGCACTGATCCTTGTGGCACACCACTCATTACATCTTGCCAACTAGAAAATGATCCATTTATGCCTGCTGTCTGTTTCCTGTTTGCTAGCCAATCTTCTATCTATACAAAAATGGAAACTGATGCCCAGCTCCACAGGCGACTGCTGAGGGGTGGGGTTGTCTGGGGGCAAGTGCTGAACAGCCCTGCTAGCGACTGTTGTGGGGGGGAGGTGGTCAAGTGTTGCCCTGGCGCTGCATCCCACGCATAGGCAATCAAGATGGGGGTCAGGGTAAGCGAGGGAAGTGGCCACATAATAGGAACACCTGTATAAACTGACCATGCCTCTGCAACTAAGACGGATCATGTGCAGCCACAGTGATATCATTGGGATCAGGCTCCTAGCCTGCCTGCCCATGCATGCATCGTGGAGGCACCAAAGAGCCACCAAGCGCTCCATACCTTACCATACGCCCCACACACCCGCCACCCCTGCCCCACCCCCCAGCAAAGACTTTGAGTCTGCCACCACTCTATTGGACCATGAAGCAGTTGGACTGCACACATTGTGCAATCTCCTCACCAATGCTGGCCGTGTAGCAGTCACTGCTGGAACACTCATATCCCCTTGCAATCTCAGCATCCTGATTGGGACCAGTGTCCCCCATGTCGCAGATTGACAGGGCAGCCATGCAGCGCACTCATCGCTGGCCATCCAAGGGGTGACCAGCACTCTCCAGGAAGCATTAAGGCGTGGTCACACAGGGTCAGGTAAGGTGCTAAGTACAGCCATGATGACCACGTTTCTCTCTCTTTCATACTGCAGGAGGACCATGTCAGGATCATGGATCCTGGTGACCTAGCTGTATGCCTGATGGCCTACAGAGACCGAAGAAGACAGAAGAGAGAGCGACTGAGGCTCCTGGCCACACAAAGGCAGGAGCAACAACCTCATGAAGAAGGGGCAGCTGGGGCTCCTGCACATGCTGCCCAGGAGTGACAGTGAGCCGTGGCTGGTCGGTGCCTAGCAACACTCAGGGTCTATAGACACTGCCTGCCATTCCTGCAGATGACTGAGAACCAATGTCATTGATGACTGCGCATGTCCAGGGACCTAATGGCTCACATCTGCCACTTACTGCAGGACTTGGCGCAAGAGGACATGGAGGGCATTCACTGCCAGTGGTTGTGAAAGTGACTGCGGTGCTCAATATCTATGCCAGTGACTCCTTTCAGGGCTCCACAGGTGACCTCTGTGGGATTTCACAATCTGCCACCCACAAATGCATCCATGAGGTCACAGATGCGATCTTCTCCATGGCACACAACTTTGTACATTTCACCCAGGACCAGGACAGCCAGGATACAAGGGCCATTAGATTCACCCTGATCTCGGGATTCATACGTGCAGGATGCGATTGACTGCACTCATGTGGTGCTCAGGTCTCCATCGCTACACTCAGTGGACTTCATCAACCACAAGAGTTTCTCACTGAATATGCAGCTGGTGTGCGACTACCAGAAATGCATCTTTGCAGGTATGTGCAAGGTTTCCAGGTAGTGTGCATGAGGCCTACACCCTGAGTCACTCACAGATCCCTGCAGCCTTTCAGGGTCCACAGAGGCTGCAGGGTTGGCTCCTTGGGGACAAGGGCTACCCACAGTATCCGTGACTAATGACACCCGTGCGAAGGTATAATGAAGCTCATGCAGCAGCTTGCAACTTGGTGGAACAGACCATCAGGATGCTGAAGATGTGGTTCCGGTGCCTGGACCGGTCTGGTAGAGCTCTGCAATACAGTCTGCAAAGGGTGTCATGCATCGTCATCGTCTGCTGCGCCCTTTACAATCTGGTGCTGCAACAGGCTGAGGGGGAGATGGAGGAGCTGCACATCTCCTCTGATGGGGAGGACACTGACGGGGATGGGGTTGAGGGGGTCCTTGGTGGTGACGATGATGGGGATAAAGCTCTCGCAGTGGCTAGACGAGGCAGGCATGCTCAAGAGACCCTCATAGCTGCCAGATTTGTGGAGGATGATGATGACATACAGTGAGGTGTGCCCGTAGATTCTCACATCGCAGTTGTGAATGTTTGACTCCAGTCTGACTTATCTCAGTGCCAATACTCTCTGAGTGAATGCTCCTGAAATGGAGATGCAGAACAGGCCTTAACAGTCACTCGATCGCAGGAGGATGATGGCAACATGCAGTGAGGACACTCCATAGATCTTCACATGGCCTCTGAGAATGTCTGACTCCTGTCTGGCCAAGGGCAGCTCGCTTGCGCGCCATGATCTGGGCCATCTCAGAGACGCAGCCATGAAATTTTAGACACATCAGATGCTGTGTCCACCTTCAGCACCACAGCCCTTCAGGAGCTGGTGCACAGCATCACTGGTCGCAGATGCTGGTGTGTTGGGGGCCCCACCTTAAAGGTGCTGAGAGCACACAGAGAGTATGAGAGAACTCTGTGGCGCCTGCCCATTACATTCTGACAGCAATGACCAGCACTGCCAAGGTGCAGGCATCAGTAATGTGTCTAGGGAGCGTGAGGCTGGACCACCACTGTGGTCTGAAGGCAGCACAAAGCACAGGGAAGAGGCCCTGGACTGAGACACCTGCCTTTATCTTGTGCAGAAAGGTTTCATATCTGAATGACAAGAACACTGTTCATCAGAACAAGGAGCCATAGGCAGGGAGACATTCTTGGGAATTTATAATAGTGAAAATAATGTATAAGTGATTAACACCTGTGCCCAGGCTGTGAAACTAATTCTTCTTAACTCTCCTAACCCCGCAACTATGTCTTGGTGCTCCCCGGACATCCACAGCGGAGGTGGAGACAGCCTGCTGACCACTAAGCCCTATGTGCGATGACCTTGGCAGGCGTCCTCTGGGGTCCTGCTGTGTGGTAGTGGCACCCTCCTCGGCCTGTGGAGCTGGAGCTGTGGAGGTCACAGGAAGAGGGGATTCCGATGGGCCGGACACTCCCGGAGCCCCCTGCCTGGATGGCCCCAGGGTGTGCACCTGCTGATCCTCCTCCCTATGGGTGTCCGAGGGCCCCTGGCTGACTCCGTGGGCAGAATGGGTAGCTGCAGTGAGACCGAGCTGCCCAGCACCCCTCTTGCATACACATTGTTAGAGGCCAACTATGGCATCAGTAATGGAATTAAGCCCACGCAGCAGTGCAGGAGTGACATCCTGGACCAAGGTCTCCATGGCGGCCTTGATACTGCCAGTGTTGACCTCGGTGCATTGCAATGCCGGCGCTATCACCTCAGCCTGAAGATGGACAAACTCTTCCATCGTGCCTTGCAATCTGAGGAGTACAACGGACATCCCTTCCTGATGTTCCCGAGATTGCCTTTGCAGATCCAGCAACTGTGACATGATCGAGTCCAGAGGCTCATCATCTGACTCAGACTCAGCAAATTTCTGGCATCCAGCAGTCCTCCAAGTACCAGACACCTGGGAAGTCCCTGCCTCCACCTGCTGTGGATCAGAAAGTGTGATGTGCTCACCAGATTGTGATCGCGATGCTACTCTAAAGCTAGGTCCAACCGAGGTGTGTGTAGCCCCGTTGGTGGAGGGTGTGGGTGACCGCTGGTGACGGGACTTCAGGGAGGGTGCCTTCAGATTCCTCTTCAGAGGCTTCTTCGGAGCTTGCTTGGAGGTTCTGTGTGAGGACTCCGTCTGTTGCATCCCAGAGGTGCCTGCAAAAGTAAGAGCAGCTAATTAGTGCATGGCAGTAGCCTGTGAAAGAGGACACTCACAGCGTGGTTGTCTGTTAGATGTTGCACTGCTGGATCCTCACTAGGTAGAGCAGCACTGACCTCACTGTCAGCACAGGACCGGTCCCAGTCAGCGCCACCTAGCTGGATGGCTCTGTTTTCAAATTCTCTGAGAACTTTGATTTCCGCATCCCTCCACCTGTCTGCGACCTTTCGCCCCCGTTGTGAGCCAGTTTGACCTGCATGGATAGAGATGGGGCAAGTGTATCAGAATGCCTGCCTAGCCAGATCATAAATATGCCTGGCCTGTGTGAATGGTGAGTGGTCCCATGGATGGGATGAGGACAATGGTGGCATGTGTGAAAGAGTGAATGGCGATTTCCCTTCTACTGGCAGTGAGTGAGGGCCCTGTGTGTGTGTGATAGGTTTGTGAGTGTGAGAGTTGGGAGTGATGAAAAGTGTGACATACACTGGCGAAACGGTGGAGGTCATTCATCCTTCTGTGGCACTGGTTGGCTGTCCTTTTCTAAAGGGCATTGGCGCTGACTAACACTGTCACCACCTGTCAAGCTGGGTTGGTGACTTTGCTGCCCATCCTGCGGCCAGAGCAGGGTACAGCACATCCCAGCGGCCTCCATGGCATCCAGCAGTCGCTTGAGGGACCCGTCATTGAAGCAGGGGCTGCAGTCTTTTTCCCTTTGCTGGTCATGTCTCCCAGGCAGTGGTGGTGAGCTGGTGGTGATGAGCGCTTTGCTGGTGGCTGCCTTTTAAATAAGGCGGCCGGTGTGGTGCAACAGTGGGTGATGGCAAGCGGGTGAATGAGAGCCTGCACAGCATGGAAATGGTGTGTTTCACAGGAGTGAATGTATAATGAGGTGGGCTGGGGAAGATAAGATGTGAAAACTTGCCGTTTTCATCAGCGGGTAGGTCTCCATTTTACCCGCCCGCTCCCACGCTTAGTGCAGTTCTGGGAAAATTCAGCCCAAAGTGTCATAACATTAAACCTTAGTGACACCTGTGCACCCGCATGTGAAGTCAAAACTTTTAATCTACCACTTCTTCCAGGTGCTACCCTGACATCCGCAGCAGGGGTGGAGGCAGCCTGCTGACCAGTTGGCCCTGTTGTCTTGGATGACCTGATGGGCATCCCCTGGAGGCCTGAGGCCTGGAGGGCCCTGGCTTACTTTGGCTGTCCTGGTGTGGGGCAGCTCCTCCCTCTGTAGTCACAGAGGATGAAGCTGAAGGGGTCACAGGCAAGGGGGAGTCTTAAGGGCTGGGCACCCTCAGACAATCCTGAGTGGAGGTCCCAGGGGTGTCCATCAGTTGCTGTTCCTCTGCCTGGGTGCCCAAGGGCCTTGGCCTTACTCCTTGAGGGGAAGAGACACCTGGAGGGAGGCCAAAGTGCCTTGTCACCCTCTCGCGTAGACACTGCAAAAGCTTACCCGTGGCTGCAGTGATTGAGTGCAGGTCTGAGCACATCTCTGGCAGAACTGGGCATTCTGCTTCCCCAGGGAGACCTCGATGTGTGCACCTCGGTGCCATGACATCAGAGAGCAAGCGGACAGACTCCAGCGCCTTATGTGCCACTCTGTTGAGGACCTCCACCATCTCAGCCTGATGTTCCCCCAACTCTCGCTACACCTTGTGCAGGGCCGATCCCAGAGGCTCATCATCCAACTTGGATGTTGCAGATGCCTCTTCTCCAGCAGTCATCTGAGTGCCGGTGAGCTTGCCTGACCCTACCTCCTCCTGCTGTGGACATGTGCCCATGCGGTGACCACCAGAATATGAGACCCTGCCTGAACTATATCTAGTAGTCACTGAGGTGTGTGTCTCTGCGCTGGTGGAGGGTGCAGCTGTGAAAGGTGACTGCTGTGACACCTCAACAGGTGCACTTTTTTCCTCCTTCCCAGCGTCTTTGGTCCTGTCTGGGCCGTGTGGGCTGGATGAACAGCTGGACAGGGCTTTGTCTCCTTGCCTTGCCTGCTTCCTGCCGGCACTTGTGAGAGAGGAGAGCGAGTGACTGCATGAGCTGTCTCCGACATGGAGGAATGCGTGACCCTTAGGTTTCTATGTGGCTATATTGTATATGGATCCTAACTGGAGGAGGCTGCCCGCCGACCTCTCCGTCACTACAGGCTTGGTCCAGCTCCTCTCTTGTCGGCTGGGCTTCCCGCTCCTCAAAATCATTTCAGGCTGGCCCTCTCCCATCTTCTCCCTCTCTCTCCTGTTGTGCTGTAACTTTTCCTGCACAAAGAGGGAAGATGGGGTTGAGAGCATCTGGGTTTCAGCTATCTTCCTCATGCTTCCAGTCTTACAAAAAACCCATTGGGTTGTCTGCCTTGTGTTTGATGCACTGCAGGTTATTCACAAGGATCCTGGGGCAGAGCCCTCTAGAGTGGTGAGCTCATGTAGATAGAAGGATAAGGCTCACACAGGCATGGCATTAGTGGTGCTTGCTGGTGCCCTCAACACCTGAGCCCCCTTTCCCCCACAACCCCCCACAAGGCAACACCTGAACTCTCTGTGTGGGAGGGTCAGCGACCCACAGTGACCCTACACCTGCAGACTCGATGGACTGCAGTGGGTCCATGACCCTCTACCATTGAGTGAATTGAATGTGAGCAGTTGAAAGTTTTCTCATTCAAGAGGAGGGTAGTCCTCTGGTGGAGGCCCTGGTGACTTCCTTCCATGTAGGGTTGGTTTAACTGCTCGGCCTCCTCCTTCCATCCTCGTGACAGAGGGCAGCACTTCATGCTTCCACCACATTGAGCAGCACTTCCAAAGAAGCATAACTGAATCTGGGAGTCGGAGCTCTCTGTGCTCAGCGGCCATCTCCTTGAACAGTGGGTAGGTTGGTGTTCTGGTGTCTTTTAAATATGGCAGCTGGATATGACAGCGCGACACACACCATCCTGCCCATCCCACCGCACAGAATGTCTGCAAACCCTCAACTGCATAATTAAGGAGGCCAGGGTTGGGCGATAAAGCATGCATTCCCACCATCCAACACAGCAGGAAACTCATCCCCTTCCTGCCCCACCACCAGACTAAGGCATGGAATGGAAAATTCTGCCCTCCAGGTTGATTTTATTGCCCCCTCACTCAAATACGGCTTTTATTTTTCTTTTATGATTCACGGCATGTGGGCTTCGCTGGCTGGGCCAGCATTTATTGCCCATTCCTAATTGCCTTTGAGAAGGTAGTGGTGAGCTGCCTTCTTGAGCTGCTGCAGTCCATGTGGTGTAAGTACACGCACAGTGCTGTTAGGGAGGGAGTTCCAGGATTTTGACCCAGTGACAGTGAAGGAACAGTGAAATATTTCCAAGTCAGGATGGTGAGTGACTTGGAGGGGAATTTCCAGTTGGTGGTGTTCCCATCTATCTGCTGCCCTTGTCCTTCTAGAAGGCAGTGGTTGTGGGTTTGGAAGGTGCTGTCTAAGAAGCCTTGGTGAATTCCTGCAGTGCATCTTGTAGATGGTACACACTGCTGCTACTGTGCATCGGTGGTGGAGGGAGTGAATGTTTGTGGATGTGATGCCAATCAAGCTTGTCTTGGATGGTGTCGAGCTTTTTGAGTGTTGTGGGAGCTGCATTCATCTAGGCAAGTTGAGGGTATTCCATCACACTCCTGACTTGTGACTTGTAAATGGCAGACAGGCTTTGAGGAGTCAGGAGGTGAGTTACTCACTGCAGGATTCCTAGCCTCTGACCTGCTCTTATAGCCACAGTACTTGTATGGCTAGTCCAATTCAGTTTCTGGTCAATGGTAACCCCAGGATGTTGATAATGAGGGATTTAGTGATGGTAATGCCATTGAACATCAAAGGACAATGGTTGAATTCTCCCTTGTTCAAGGTGGTCATTGCTTGACACTTGTGTGGCACGAATGTTACTTGCCACTTGTCAGCCCAAGCCTGGGTATTGTCCAGGTCTTGCTGCATTTGAACATGGACTGCTTCAGTATCTGAGCAGTCGTGAATGGTGCTGAACATTGTACAATCATCAGCCAAAATCCCCACTTCTGACCTTATGATGGAAGGCCATTGATGAAGCAGCTGAAGATGGTTGGGCCGGGGACACTACCCTGAGGAATTCCTGCAGTGATGTCCTGAAGCTGAGATGACTGACCTCTAACAACCACAACCATCTTCCTTTGAACTAGGTATGACTCCAACCAGCAGAGAGTTTTCCCCCTGATTCTCATTGACCCCAGTTTTGCTAGGGTTCCTTGATGCTACACCTGGTCAAATACTGCCTTGATGTCAAGGGCAATCACTCTCACCTCACCTTGGGAGTTCAGCTCTTTTGTCCATGTTTGAACCAAGGCTGCAATGAGGTCAGGAGCTGAGTGGCCCTGGCAGAATCCAAACTGAGCATCAGTGAACAGGTTATTGCTAAGCAAGTGCCACTTGATAGCACTGTTGATGACCCCTTCCATTACTTTACTGATGATCGAGTGAAGACTGATGGGGCAGTAATTGTCTAGGTTGGATGTGTCCTGCTTTCTGTGTACAGGACATACCTGGGCAATTTTCCACATAGCCAGGTAGATGCCAGTGTTGTAGCTGTACTGGAACAGCTTGGCTAGGGCCATGGTAAGTCTTCAGTACTATTGCTGGAATATTGTCAGAACCCATAGCCTTTGCAGTATCCAGTGCCTTCAGCCATGTCTAGATATCACATCGAGTGAATCAAATTGGCTGAAGATTGCCATGTGTAATGCTGGGGACCTCCGGAGGAGGCCAAGATGGATCATCCACTCGGCACTTCTGTCTGAAGATTGTAGCGAATGCTTCAACTTTATCTTTTCTTCTGAAGAAGAGTCATAAAGACTCGAAAAATTAACTGTTTTTTTTCTCTCTACAGATGCTGTTAGACCTGCTGAGTTTTTCCAGCACTTTCTGTCTTTGTTTCAGATTTCCAGCATCTGCAGTATTTTGATATTATCTTTTACACTGCTGTGCTGGGCTCCTCCATCACTGAGGATGGGGATATTTGTGGAGCCTCCTCCTCCAGTGAGTTGTTTAATTGTCCACCACTGTTCAAGACAGGATGTGACAGGACTGCAGAGCTTAGATCTGATCCGTTGGTTGTGGGATCGTTTAGCTCTGTCTATCCTTTGCTGCTTATGCTGTTTGGCACTGAAGTAGTCCTGAGTTGCAGCTTCACCAGGATGACACCTCATTTTTAGGTATGTCTGGCGCTGCTCCTGGCATGCCCTCCAGCACTCTTCATTGAACCAGGGTTGATCCCCTGGCTTGATGGTAATGGTAGAGAGGGGGATATGCCAGGCCATGTGGTTACAGATTGTGTTTGAGTACAATTCTGCTGCTGCTGATGGCCCACAGCGCCTCATGGATGCCTAGTCTTGAGTTGTTAGATCTGTTCAAAATCCATCCCATTTAGTACAGTGGTAGTGCCACACAACACGATGGAGGGTATCCTCAATGTGAAGGCAGGACTTCATCTCCACAATGAGTGTGTGGTGGTCACTCCTACCGATACTGTCATGGACAGATGCATCTGCGGCAGGCAGGTTGGTGAGGTTGAGGTCAAGTATATTTTTCCCTCTTGTTGGTTCTCTCACCACCTGCTGCAGATCCAGTCTATCCCACTCACTCCAGTTTGGTTTTATTACCCCCTCAGTCCAGTTTGGTTTTATTGCCCCCTCACTCCAGTTTGATTTTATTACCCCCTCAGTCCAGTTTGATTGTATTGCCCCCTCACTCCACGTTCATTTTACTGCCCCCTCACTCCACGTTCATTTTATTACCCCCTCACTCCAGGTTGGTTTTATTGCCCCCTCATTTCAGGTTGATTTAATTGCCCCACTGCAGTTTGATTTTCTGCCCCCTTCACTCCAGGTTGGTCTCCCCCTGCAGGTGTGTTGCTCTCAGGTGGACAGGTACCTGTGGAGTTGTGACGTATTGCTCCAGGTATGAGGGGCGGGTCCGGAGCCGGGACTCAGGTGTGAGCGGCCGGGATCGAGAGAGGGGACTCGCCGGGGACATGGAGCTGGAGGCTGGGAGCTGCTGGCTGCCCGCTGCCGGCCTCGGGTTGCTGGCTGCCGGGCTGTGGCTGCGGCTGCTGCCGCTGCAGGGCAACCTGGAGCTGGCACTCGGGTTGGTTGTCCTGCTCCTCTCTCTGCTTTTCCTCTACCGCCTCCTGTTCGCCCCCCTGCAGCATCTCCGAGCCTCTCACCGGGTCGGGTACATCCCGGAACCCGGCACCAGCAAGCGACAGGCGGCCGCTGAAGTCAGGAGGAGGCGGAAAAGAGGCGACCTGCCCCCCGTCTATCCGAATGGATGGTACCGGCTCCTGGACTCTCAGCAACTCCGAGAGGGACAGGTGAAGAACATCACCATCTTCGGTAAGAAAGAACCAGAGACGGGGGCGGGGCGGGGGGGGCGGTTGCTGGGTGTATTTGTGTGTATTTGTGTGTGGATGTGTGTTTGGGGGGTTGCTGGGGGTTGTGGGGGTGTTGCTGGGGGCAGGGATGTGTGTAGGGGGGTGTTGGGGGGGACAGGGGTGTGTGTGGGGGGGGGGTTACTGGGGGCAGGTGTGTGGGGGGGGGTTGCTGGGGGCAGGGGTGTGTGGGGGGGTTGTGGAGGGTTGCGTGGGGCAGGAGTGTGTGTGGGGGGTTGCAGGGGGCAGGGGTGTGTGTGGGGGTGTTGTGGAGGGTTGCAGGGGGCAGGGGTGTGTGTGTGCGTGTTGGGGGGTTGCGAGGGGCAGGGGTGTGTATGGGGGCTGTGGGAGGGTTGTGTGGGGGTGCTCGCGGAATGATTTAAGGGTGTCTTGACACAGGCAGTGTTTATGGGAGTGGGGTTTTGTGGGTGCTGGGGTTGGGTTTATAAGGTATGCAGGTCTGGGGGCATTTGTTAATGAGCAACTTGCCATGGTCAATTTAATCTACGAGTTTTGTTACATTAAGGGGTGGTATCTGTAACCACAGTGATCAGAATCTGGTACACAGCCACAGTGGCTGGGATTACTGGGGAGTATTGAGCCTGTGTTGTTGGACAGCGTATCAGTAATTACCGCGTACAATTTCAGCAGTCATGACCCAAGTGGTGTCAAGTGTTAATCTGCGTGAGCTGCACAGATTTGGGAGATTGTAAATGCCACAGCTTGTCTATGTCTGTAAAAAGCTGTATACAATACTATTCACTGAGATTGAGCAGGAAGCTGCCCTAAAGGGGCACTGTCCCCTTGCTGTACTTTGCCCAAGAATTTCCTGCAGTGCCGATATTGGTGATGGAACAATATTGCCAAATTTACGGCAAATGTACTGGAGACCAGATTAGAAAAAGCTGCAGTGAGCATCAGTACTAACCAGAAGCCAGTGGCTAATCCTGGGCTTGTGGGTATAGGACACGCATATGTTTCTCATCTCTTTATCATCACTTTGGCTTGTTGCTAAACTGTTTCTTTCAATCTCCTGTATGTGAGCATCATTTTGGCTGTTTTAGGTTTAATCTACACAGATATTGATATAAACTATCAGAATTCTGTATTGTGCCCAATAACGGTTCACTTGCTGCAAATAAGTGACAGCATCTGCAGGAGTTGGCACTCATGCAGGGATTGGGTTGGGGTTTGGGATTGGGGTTGAAGTGGGCACACCGCAGGTCAGAAGCAGAAAGCGAAAGAGGGAGGGGGTGACTGCCAGGCAGTCTGAGAACCAGGCAGGTAGTGCAGGAACCCCTGAGTCTATTCTGCTTGCTAATCGGTTTTCCATTTTGGATGCTGATGAGGGTGATGGTTCCTCGGGAGTGCAGCCAGAGCCAAGCCTGTAGAACCACAGTTGGCTCAGCTGTACGGAGGGGGAGGAAGAAGAATGGAATGGAAATAGTGATAGGGGATTCCTTAGGGGATCAGACAGGTGTTTCTGCGGCAGTAAATGTGACTCCAGGATGATGTGTTGCTTCCCTGGTGCCAAGGCCAATGATGTCATGGGGCAGCTATAGGACATCCTTCAACAAAGGGGCGGGGGAATCAACCAGAAGTCGTGGTCCACATTGGTACCAATGACAGAGGTTGGAAGAGGGATGAGGTCCTGAAAGCAGATTTCAGGGAGTTAGGAAGGAAATTAAAAAGCAGGACCTCAAGCAGTAGTCTCAGGATTACTCCCAGTGCCACGTGCTTGTGAGCATAGGAATAGGAGGATAGACTGATTAAATACAGGGCTGGAGAACTGGTGTAGGAAGGAGGGCATCAGATTTCTGAGGCATTGGGACTGGTTCTGGGGCTGGTGGGACCTGTACCAGCTGGACGGCTTACATCTTAACTGGACTGAAACTGATATACTCGCAGGGAGATTTGCGAGTGCTGTTGGGGTGGGTTTAAACTAACTTGTGAGGGGGGTGGGAACCTGTGGCCCAAATTGGAAGAAAGTAAAGTTGGTAACAGGAAGTAGTAGTGAGACTAGAAGGCAGGAGAATGAAGCAGAACATTGAGTACGCTTCGAATGCAGAATGATGTTAAAGTTACCCTAAAAGGCAAGATGCCAAAGACACACTACCTGAATGCGTGTAGCATTCACAATAAGGTAGATGATGTAAAGGCACAAAAAGAAGTAAATGGGTGTGATATAATTGCCATTACGGAAAAATGGCTGCGTGGTGCCCAAGACTGGGAACTGAATATTCAAGGATATCCGACGTTTAGGAAGGACAGACAAGAAGGGAAAGGAGGTGGGTTTGCTCTGATAATAAGGGCTGGGATCAGTGCATTAGTAAGGGAGGATCTCAGATTGGAAGAACAATGTGTGGAATCTGTTTGGGTGGAGCTAAGAAACAGCAAAGGGCAGCAGACATTGGTTGGAGTTGTTTATCGGCCACCAAACAGTAGTGGTAATGTGGGGCATGGTATTTATTAATCAGGAGATGAGAGAAGCATGTAGCATAGGCAATACAGTAATCATGGGTGACTTCAATCTGCATATAGACTGGGTAAACCACTTAGCACTAATGCTGTGGAAGATCAGTATCTGGAATGTGTTAGGGATGGCTTTCTGGAGCAGTATGTTGAGCAGCTGACTGGAGGATAGGCTATTTTAGATCTGGTATTATATAATGAAAAAGGGATAATTATTAATCTTGCTGTAAAAGAACCTTTAGGGATGAGTGACCACAATATGATAGAATTTTACATTGTTTGAAAGTGAGATAGTTCATTCTGAAGCAAGTGTGTTAAAGTTGAATAAAGGAAACTGTGAAGATATAAAGGACAAATTGGCTGAGGTGGATTGGGAAAATACATTAAAAGGTATGACTGTGCTCAGGCAATGGATAGTCTTCAAAGAACAATTACATAGCTTACGGCACCTATACATTCCTTCAAGGTGCAAACACCCCAAAAAAGTCAGTCAGCCATGGCTAACAAAGCCGGTTAAGGATTGTATAAGGTTAAAAGAAAAGGCATATAAACTTGCCATAAGCAGTAGTAAACCTGAGGATTGGGAGGTTTTTAGAATACAGCAAAGGAAGACCAAGAAACTGGCAAAGAGAGGGAGAATAGAATATGAATGCAATCTAGCAAAAAACATAAAAATGGACTGTAAAAGCTTCCATAGGCATGTAAAAACGAAGCAGTTGGCTAAGGCAAGCGTGGGTCCATTACAGGCAGAGTCAGGAGAATTCATAATGGGGAATAAAGAAATGGCAGAGGAGCTAAATGATTACTTTATGTCTGCTTTCACTGAGGACGATACAATAAATTTCCCAGATTTAGAGATCCAAGGGCCTAGGGAGAATGAGGAATTGAAGGAAATTAGTATAAGTAAAAAGGTTGTATTGGGGAAACTAATGGGATTGGAAGTTAATAAGTCCCGGAACCTGATATTCTGCATCCCAGAGTGTTGAAAGAGGTAGCTATGGAGATTGTGGATGCATTGGTGATCATTTTCCAAAATTCTATAGATCTGGAATGGTTCCTGAAGATTGGAAGGTAGCAAATGTCACCTCACTATTTGAGAAGGGAGCGAGAGAGAAAACTTGGAACTACAGACCTTTTAGACTTACATCAGTAGTGGGGAAAATGCTAGAATCTATTATAAAGGATGTGATGAATGGACACTTGGATAATCATGATCTGATTGGGCATAGTCAGCATGGATTTCCGAATGGGAAATCATGGTTTGACAAACTTCTTGGAGTTTTTTGAGGATGTAACTAACAAAGTTGATAAAGGAGAGTTGATGGACATAGTGTACTGGGATTTTCAGAAGACTTTAGATAAAGTCCCCCACAGGAGGTTGACCAACAAAATAAAAGCACATGGGATAGGAGGTAATATACTGACATGGATTAAGGATTGGCTCACATGAAGAAAACAGAGAGTAGGAATAAAGGGGTCGTTCTCGTGTTGGCAGACTGTGACTAGTGAGGTACAGCAAGGATCAGTATTTTGGCTGCAGCTGCTCACAATATATATCAATGATTTGGATGTGGGGATCAAATGTAATATTTCCAAGTTCGCGGATGATACAAAGCTAGGTGGGAATATGTATTGTAAGGAAGATGTAAAGCAGCTACAGAAGGATAAGGACAGGCCTCCAGCTGCTGTATATTAGAGCCATATGTTCAGACTCTATGTTAACATAGGATGTAGCATGATAGCTTCCCTGTTCTTGTGTTGTGGATGTTAAAAATGCATTGTATTTAGTGCCTGGATAATGAAGGGAACTACACTCAAGGTGTAGCACATCTGATAATGTTATTTTCAAAATCAGAAAGGAAATAGTGTGCTTTGATAGCCAACTAAATCTTCATACTAGATTTTTCATTGAGATATCTCCAACTGCTTTCTCCCCTCATCCTCTGAACCACCCTTGATGATTTCAGCGTTCATCTCAATTCACTGTCCTTCCATTAGCTCTCCCTCCATATAAACTTGTCTTCCCCATATTCACTGCTACCCTGTCAACTTTACCATATTGTACAGCCTCTCGATTGCCATTGTGAACTTGAAGCCATTGTCGATTGTTGTAAAAACCCATCTGGTTCACTAATGTCCTTAGGGAAGGAAATATGCTGTCCTTACCTTGACTGGCCTACATGTGACTCTAGACCCACAGCAATGTGGTTGACCATTAAATGCCCTCTAAACAAGGGCAATTAGAGATGGGCAATAAATGCTGACCTAGCCAGTAATGCCCACATCCCAAGAACGGG
Source organism: Carcharodon carcharias (assembly GCF_017639515.1). Classification (NCBI taxonomy): domain Eukaryota; kingdom Metazoa; phylum Chordata; class Chondrichthyes; order Lamniformes; family Lamnidae; genus Carcharodon; species Carcharodon carcharias. The sequence goes on from NC_054474.1 coordinate 121,756,238, forward strand.
TTTTTAAAAATAAAATTGTGCATGGGAGTGAAGGCTGTGAAATTTGGTTGTGTCATTCTTTCCCCAAGCCCCGAGTCAAATAACCAAAATAACCAGCCGACAATCACTGTCCAGGCCCACAGAAACATTGTTCAAGACACCAGAGAGGACCCGACAAGAATCGTCACTTAGGAAAAAAAGGGGGGAAGAGTTGGCAAAGCAGAGCTGCCAGTGTGATACCAGCATTGTATTTACCAGCGGCTTGACACATGATGTTCTTTGAACATGCCCATAGACTCCTTCAACTGATAACTGCATGAAATGTGGCCCTCGAGTCTATGGAGTGAACCTAGATCAGTGTCCAACTGAAATTACTGACAGGCTGTAGGTGTAACGATGACTATCTTTAAGCCACGTATAGCAGTGTTATAGCAAACACCTCACTCACACGATATGGATAAATGTACCTCAAGCCTGTATCTTTAAACAAACAGTTACTACCATTCACTAATCAAGGAAATAAAACATTCACCCATCAATAAACACTCGTTTTCTGCTTTACCAACTAACGCACAAAATGGTTAAAGTTCACTGTCTGATTTAGAGTATTGAGATCACAGGCCCAATGGTAGTGGAGCTATTGCTCATTTTTAAATTTCTCATCAGAACTGCAATTATCTACAATTATAATTATTAATTATTAACAATAATTATCTGCAATTATTCTTCCTTAACCATGTGGCCTGTTGCTGGCATATTGATCAATGCTGAACCAGGTATCTCAGAAATGCATTTTGAATGAATAAATGGGGGAGGGTGGGAGGGAGGGAGAGATAATTGCTGACCCATCAGCCTGATGTGCTAGTCTTGAATCAGCAGCTGAAGTTGCTACTGCTGTATATTAGAGCTGTATGATCAGACTCTGTGTTAACGTAGGAAGGTAGCATGATAGCATCCCTGTTCTTGTGTTGTAGATATTAAAAGTGCATTGTATTTAATGCCAGGAAAATGAAGGGAACTACAATCAAGGCATAGCACATCTGATAATGTTATTTTCAACATCAGAAAGCTAACAGTGTGCTTTGATAGCCAACCAATCTTCATGCTAGATTTCTCATTGAGATATCTCCAGCTGCTTTCTCCCCTCAGCCTCTGAACCACCCTTGATGATTTCAGCGTTCATCTCAACTCACCACCCTCCCATAAGCTCTCCCTCCATATAAACTTGCCTTCCCCATATTCACTGCTACCCTGTTAACTTTACCATATTATACAGCCTCTCTATTGCCATCATCTAAATCACTTACCAGGCCAACTCTGCTTCCTGTATCACTCTACACCCATATTCCTCTTTCCCACCTCTGTCTCCCCATCGCCCCCCCCCAGCCCAGCAATTCTGTGCTGCCCTTGGAATAGAAACTCCCCCCAAGTTACTGATAAAGGTACTTTCAGATCCCTAACCACCTGGCCCTCTATTCACCACTGCATTTCTGCAGCTATCAACCCACTCAATCGTACCCTGCCCTCTGTAATTAATACCATAGTTCCCAGTACCTTGTTGTCTCCCATACTGGGCCTGTGCGGCCCTCATCAAATCCTGAGCTCTTAGATCCTTTCCCTTAACCTCTCTGTCTCTGGAGTCCTCTTAAATCCACTCTCTTTGAACAAGCTTTTAGTTGCCCGCTCTAATATTTCTTCCATGAACTCGGGAATGTAGTCAGGACAAAGAGCAACACTGTGAAGTGCCTTATTGGGATGTTTCCCACATTAAAGGTGTTGTACAAATTCAAATTGCTGTTGAAATAAATCTTGTCTAATTCAGTTGCTCCACATTTAAACTGGATCCTGTCAGCTGAGAGTTCAGGAAAGGGGTTGTTAAAATAATGTCCCTTTCTAACAAGGCAATGCAGCCATGAATGATTGCTCCCATTTTCAGTTACCTGTCTCACTGTCGATTCAAGGGACACATCATTGGGAACAAGAATATTGACCAATGAACAAAGCAATGAGCAGAAATGAAGGATGTTTGGGAAGGCATTGACCTAGAAGTGGGATCTGGGTGTTCTGGAGAGTGTCAGGAGACTGACTATCACTAAACACCTGAGTGTCTCGTGGTGGCGTAAGAAATAGGCATTTTTTTCCCTACCTTCACCTCACTGTTCCCCACAACTTCTTGAGAAGGAAAGTGAGGACACACTGACCTTTTGACAATAGTATGAGGGAGATTAAGGGTGATTTCACAAGCATATCTGGTGTCATTTGCACTGCAGGCAATTTTTATTTGGATAATATTACACATCATAACATGAAGAAAAATCATAATACATTGTATAGAAACTAAGCTTTCTCCAAATACTGCATGTTTGACAAATTTATTAGAGTTCTTTGAGGATGTAACAAGCAGGGTGAATAAAGGGGACCCAGTAGATGTGTTGTATTCGGATTTCCAGAAGGCATTTGATAAGCTGCCATATAAAAGGTTACTACACAAGAGCTCATGGTATTGAGGGTGATATAGTAGCATGGAAAGAGGATTGGCTAAATGACAGGAAACAGAGTCAGAAAAAAATGGGTCATTTTCAGGTCAGTAGGCTGTAACTAGTGCAGTATCACGGATCAGTGCTGGAACCTCAACTATTCATGGTCTTTATAAATGACTTGGATGAAGGGACTGAGTGTATTGTATCCAAATTTGCTACAATACAGTGATAGGTAGGAAAGCAAGTTGTGAGGAGGATATAAAGAGTCTGCAAAGAGCTATAGATAGGTTAAGTGAGTAACCTACTCTTCCTCTTTCTTATCTTATGTTACAGAGATATTATCTGTGAATTTTGAAGATCCCCCAGTTCTCCTTTTCTGTTGGATAATTCTGAATAAATATTATTTCTTCCTATAGCCCTCAATTAGCCCAATTTCAGCATTAAGTCAAGGGAACCCATTCTGAATTTTGGAATTTTGAATTTGATATCCACCTTGATTTTAATTCCCAGACCTTTTAAGCCACTGTTGTGTTTAACTCTATACTTATTTCACAGCTAACTAAATGAAACAAGTTGTGTTTTTGATGGTGTGTATTTCGGTACCTGAAATAAAAACTTTCAACCTCTAAACATACAATGTACGTTCTCAATCTACTGAGCTGTGTGAACAATTTCATGTCACGTTGTCAACTAGTGTTTCCTCTGAGCTGTGCAGCCACACAGTAACCTTTCAGTTCCCGCACAGACCGTGCACAAGTCAGCCTTAAGAGGAATTAAACGGGCCATGCACTTAAATGGATAGAACATTAGACGGGACATTGTCAACATCTCTGAGCAGATCTGAGACCCATTCTTCAGCACATCGTCGTCATACTTCAAATACGGGCCATCCCCGCTTTTTTTTAAAAATTCGTTCATAGGGATATGGGTGTTGCTTGGCCAGCATTTAATGTCCATCTCAAATTGTCCAGAGGACACTTTTAAGAGTCAGCCGCATTACTATGGGTCTGGAGTCACATGTAGGCCAGACCAGGTAAGGACAGCAGATTTCCTCCCCTCAAGGACATTAGTGAACCAGATGGTCTTTTTCTGATAATCGGCAATGGCCAATTCGTGGTCATCATCAGACTTCTAATTCCAGATTTTTATTGAATTCAAATTTCACCATCTGCCATGGTGGGATTTGAACCAAGGTCCCCAGTGCATTACCCTTGGTCTCTGGAATACTAGCCCAGTGACAATACCACTAAGCCATTGCCTTTTGCTTACTTCCCCCTTGCATGGCTCCAAAATTTCAGGTAGTGGTCAGGTTATAAAATAGGTTCCTCTCATTATTCAGTACAGGCAAGTCAGGCAATCATCTTCAAGAGAAAGGTATTAATGAACTATTTTCACCATTTCCTGACAATGCAGAGATTTTACATTGATTCCTGGCTGTTTCCAGCTGATGTATTTTTATTTCTTGCGTTCATGTCCTTTTTCTTGACCCCATGGCTCTGTTTATCATAAAGTTCACCATTATCGCCCAAGTGTGCTGGTTTTAGACAATTTTCTTATTTTTACCTCTTGCACTCAGTAGCCTCCTCGTGTCTTATAAGGTTATGTATCTGCACAACATTACTAATTCATCTTGCTCATGAGCCCTGGTGGAACTTAACTGCCCAGTAAACAAAATAAAAGCATAGATTAAAAAATCACTGGCAGCTTGGTCCAATCCATCGTTACATTTTACTCAAGTTTATTGAGCCCTTCTCAGGCTTTTTAAAAACAAAATATTATGCATGTCAGTCATCAGTTGTTTTCTGCATTTAGGTGAACCCCTCTGACACACATGGTCATGTGTAGGCCATATTCTGAGTTCAGAGAGACCATTATACAACTGTGTGTTGCTGGCTCGATATATATTTTCAAACCAGCAATGAAAAGGAGATGGAGGGGAGATTTGATAGAGGTGGTAGAGGTTTGAATAAGGTAAACAAGAAATTATCCTTCCCATTAGTTGATGGTACATAAACTAAGGGGGCACAGATTTAAGAGTTTGGTTAAGAGAGGCAAGGGGGATGTGAAGATGAATGTTTTTACAATGTGAGTTGGAATGACCTGTAACTCGTTGCCTATGGGGTTGGTGAATACAGAAACGGTCAGTGATTTCAAAAGAAAATTGAATTGGCACCTGAAGGAAATAAACTTGCAGAGTTATGAGGATAGAGCAGGAGCATGGGGATGATCTGATTGCTCTACAGAGAGCTAGCATGGACTTGATGGGCTGAATGGCCTCTTCCATGCCAGAAATGACTTGATGGCTCTATGTCCAGGCTGAGTTGATTGACAGCAGAAGCATGAGTGTTTGGCGTTGTCTGTGCAGCTAACCATCATGGTATGGGAAAGGACCCTGGGTTAAGTCTGTGCCTTTGACAGGCTAATCTTTACTCCATCTTGACATCAGGCTGAGATATTTGAGTATAATCTTCTGTTGTCCATAGAAATAAGCCAATTGTTGGCCTAAAACAGCCCAATTTGAGCCGTGAAACTTTTATTATTTTTTAAAAAGCACAGCATGATGCCTTTACATTCAGCCCTGGAACTTAGCAATGTGTAAATATTCAATCACTTCTGAAACCTGATCTTAAATTCCTGGTGATTGGGGAGTATAGCAGTAAGAGATGAATTAAGTTTGAGATATGGATAGTCAAAATTCATTAAAAAATAATACTTAATCTGGAGTTGTAACTTTGCCCATCTCCAATTCCTTTTATTCTTGTTAACTGTGTATTTTCTGGTGGTATAATGCATTCTGCGATTTATAAACTTGTAGGAATGAATTTAATTATCAAGGAAAGTTTTGCAGTGATCCTGAGACATTTCAAGTCATGGCTATGATTTGCCCCATTTATAGATATAAAAAATCTCAAACTTCAGCCTTAATGGTTCTAGGCTGCTGTTCTTTGGTTTGCTACAATTTAAAAAATCTACTTTCAAACTTTTTAAAAATTCATTTATAGGATGTGGGCATTTCTGGCAGGACCAGCACTTATTGCCCTAAAGAAGGTGGTGGTGAGCTCCCTTCTTGAATACAACTGAGTGGCTTGTCAGGCTATTTCTGAGTTAAGAATTAACCACGTTGCCCTGGGACTAACGTCACATGTAAGCCAGACTGGGTAAGGACGGTAGATTTCCTTCCCTAAAGGATATTAGTGAACCAGATGGGTTTCTATAGCAATCCGGTAGTTTCATCATCACCATTAATGGTTCTAGCTTTTTATTTCAAGTGTGTTTGATTAATTGAATTTAAATTCCCCAGCTCCCAATTTGAATTCATGTTTCTGGGTTATTATCTCAGCCTCTGGATTACTGTACCAGTAACGTAACCACCTATCACCCATCAGGTCCCAGCGCTTTAAGAAACACTGTTTTCTGCCTTCTGTCTCATTGTTGCCCTGGTGAAAGCACAACTTTTCCCAATTTCTAACATTGCGATGTTAAATGACAGTACCACAGGTATAAAGTCAGGGAATCCCGACTCCCCAAAGCCTGTCAGTCATGCACAAGGCACAAGTCAGGAGTGTCATGGAATGCTCCCCACTTGCCTGGCTGAGTGCAGCTCCCACAACACTCAAGAAGCTTGACACTGTCCAGGACAAAGCAGCCCTGCTTGATTGGCACCGCACCCACAAACATTGGCTCCCAGCACCGATGCACAGTAGTAGCAGCAGTGTGTACTATCTACAAGATGCACTGCAGGAACTCACCAAGGCTCCTTAGATATCACCTTCCAAACCCACAACTTCTTCCACCCAGAATAGTGTTGTCCAATAGTAGTTTGCCAAACTTGTGATCGGGTTGGTTTGTGATACACACTGTATGTAACAATCTCCCAGAGATGAACTGGAATTGAGGGACAGGGGTAAAGGTGAACAATAGTGCATTGCACTGTGACAGCTGCTCCGTCATAGGATATCTTTAGGTGTAACAAATCGTTACACAGCATCCAGTGTGGCCTAACAATTCAAATATTTCAACATGCTTTCACTTCCTTCAATGGAGGCTTCTTGATCACACACCCTAATGGAGCAAGGATACAGGATTTTGCACTCTGTGGCCACATCAAAAGTGTCAGTCTGGAACCGCGTCCTCAGTCAAATGGGCTGCCACAGGGTCAATATAATTTACAATCTGCCTCGCCTGATGAAGAGCACCAATGCACCACATGTCTGTGGTTGATTTGCCACGTTGTGAGTGGCGAGGATATTTGACAAGACTGTCCTAGAAGGACAAGGGCAGCAGGCACATGGTAGCACCACCACCACCTGGAAGTTCCCTTCCAAGCCACACATTATCCTGACTTGGAAATATATCGCTGTTCCTTCACTGTCACTGAGTCAAAATCTGGGAACTCCCTCCCTAACAGCACTATGGGTATATCTACACCACAGGGACTGCAGCGGTTCAAGAAGGCAGCTCACCACCAGCTTCTCAAGGGCAATTAGGGATGGACAATAAATGCTGGTCCAGCCAGTGAAGCCCACATCCCAACAACAAATATGAAAAGAGATTTTGCGCTGATTTAAAACTTTTTCTTACATTGGCCCAACTTATTTACGAGCTCAGGAGTAGCTTACCGTGACTTGGTGTCATTGAACCATTGCTCAGAGTCTATATCTTCTCTAGAGTCTGTGATAATTCTATGGGTCTAGTACTTGGTTTTATTTAGTGTGTAATGTACCTTTAAGAATAATATCTGTTAGGAAAGATCACATGACCTGCAGTAACCAATAGGAGAGTAGCACAGGCTATTTCAGCCATCAGTGTGGAGTTAGAGTTGGAGTTGAAAGCACACGTGTAGTAGCTGCTGAGTATATTGTAATCATCGTAGGATTAATTAGGCCTATCGTAAAAGAAAATAAAACAATGGAAGAAAAATAAACACAGGAAGCATTAGTAACACTAATTAACTTGAAGCACATAAGAGCTTGACAAAAACAGAAACAGAAATACCTGGAAAAACCCAGCAGGTCTGGCAGCATGAGCGGAGAAGAACAAAGTTGACATTTCGAGTCCTCATGACCCTTCAACAGAACTAAATAAAATTAGGAAAGGGATGAAATATAAGCTGGTTCAAGGGCAGGGGGGTTTTTTGGGACAAGCAGCCAGTGATAGGAGGAGTTAACCAAAAGCTGTCACCGACAAAAGAACAAAGAGGTGTTGAAGGTGGTGATATTATCTAAAGGAATGTGCTAATTAAGAGTATAAGACAGGACAGATAAGGTACAGATAGCTCTAGTAGGGGTGGGGGAATACTAAAAGGTAGAAATAAACAATGGTGGAAATACATTTAAAATTAGTGGAAATAGGTGGGAAAAGAAAAAATCTATATAAATTATTGTAAAAAACAAAAAGGAGGGGGAAGAAACGGGAAGGGGATAGGGATGGAGGAGATAGTTCAAGATCTAAAATTGTTGAACTCAATATTCAGTCCGGAAGGCTGTAAAGTGCCTAGTCAAAAGATGAGGTGCTGTTCCTCTAGTTTGCGTTGGGCTTCACTGGAACAATGCAGCAAGCCAAGGACAGAAATGTGGGCAGGAGAGCAGGGTGGAGTGTTGAAATGGCAAGCAACAGGGAGGTCTGGGTCATTCTTACGGACAGACCGAAGGTGTTCTGCAAAGCAGTCACCCGGTCTGCATTTGGTCTCTCCAATGTTGAGAAAACCACATTGGCAGCAACAAATGCAGTAGACTAAGTTGGGGGAAGTGCAAGTGAAACGCTGCTTCACTTGAAAGGAGTGTTTGGGCCCTTGGACCGTGAGGAGAGAGGAAGTGAAGGAGCAGGTGTTGCATCTTCTGCATTTGCATAGGGAGGTGCCATGGGAGGAGGAGTAGGGGGTGATGGAGGAGTGGACCAGGGTGTCCCAGAGGGAACAATCCCTGTGGAATGCTGCCAGGGGAGTGAAGGGAAGATGTGTTTGGTGGTGGCATCATGCTGGAGCTGGTGGAAATAGCGGAGAATGATCCTTCGAATGCGGAGGCTGGTGGGGTGATAAGTGAGAACAAGGGCGACCCTATCATGTTTCTGGGAGGAGGAGATGGCGTGAGGGTGGATGTGCGGGAGTGCTGTCACAGACAAAAGAACAAAGAGGTGTTGAAGGTGGTGATATTATCTAAAGGAATGTGCTAATTAAGAGCTGTCACAGGCAAAAGTTTGGTTATCTCCTCCTATCACTGGTTGCTTGTCCCAACCCCCCCACCCCACTCAAACCAGCTTATATTTCACCTCTTTCCTAATTTTACTTAGTTCTGTTGAAGGGTCATGAGGACTCTCATATACTCTTGTCAACTGTACTCTTCTCCGCCGATGCTGCCAGACCTAATGAGTTTTTCCAGGTATTTCTGTATCTGTTTTTGTTTTGGATTTCCAGCATCCGCAGTTTTTTATTTTTATTACATAAGAGCTTGAGTCTGATTGCGACAATTGTTACGGATGTAACTCTTGTAATCCTATATGCCAAGGATGAATTATTGAAAAAGGAGGTGCTGACTTTCAAATGAGATGTTAAACAGAGGACCTGTCTGCCCCTCGAGTGCACATGAAAGATCCCAAAGCATCATTTTGAAGAAGAGCAGAGAGGTTCTCCCAGGTGTCCTGACCAATGTTTATCCCTCAATCAACGTCACTAAAGTAGGTGATCTGATCATCATTATGGAGTTGTTATGGGAAATAGCTGTGTGCTAATTGGTTGCTGTTTTTCCTGCCTTATAGCCAATGAGGTACTTTTGAAGTGACGTCACTGGGAGCTGAACAATGCTTCATAGAGGACATCAGTAAACTCAGTAACTGCTTGTTGCTGTTTGTATGACATTGCTGGAACAGATGGAGTTCTGGTTACTTGCTTAACAGTCCTTTATGTTTCACTGACAGGATCAGACTCCATATAACTCAGGGTTTATTGTTAAATATATAAACACAATAGGAAATAGATTGCTGAATTTTTCAATAAGAGTTTAGTATTAACCTATGACTCCACTGAGCTACAGAAATGGATTATTTTCTACTTTAAACTCTCTGGTGCCAGTCACTATCTCTGTTTCCAGGATTGGACCATGCTGCTAGGAGCTTCAACAATAGTGTATTTGTGTGTCTCTCTCTTCCTGAAATCAAATTCGGGTGTGCAATTTTGTCAACTCTGTTGCTGCTCAGAACTTGCAAAGAAATTCAATATCTAGAGCGTATCTAGAATGACGAATCTTTAGCAAGCTTTGTGGATAAGTAGAGTTGACTTAGATGAGTTCCTTGTCCCTGTAACATCACAGCTCGGGCATGGAACTCCATGGTCTAGATAAGGTCTATAAGGGAATACCTACTGTACTCAGTCACAGGACATTGTCTGTTCCTCAAATACCTCTGCTCACCCACGGACTGACTCTCTTAGACAAACACTGTGCACTTTTCATAAGTGAAGATGACCTTATGAAATGTGTTACAGCATAGTCAATCTAATGAATTTATCAGCACTAGTCCAGTCAAAGAAAGAGAGACTTACATTTCTATCATGTCTTCCATAACTTCAGGATGTCTCAATGTGCTTTACAGCCAATGAAGTACTTTTATAATATAGAAAATATGGCAGCCAATTTGTGTGCAGCAAGATCCCACAAATAGCAATGTGATAATGACCAGATAATCTGTTTTAATGGTGCTGCTTGAGGGATAAATATTAGCCAGGATACGGGAGACTTCCCTGCTCTTCAAATGGTGCCGTGGGATCTTCTGCATAAGAGACATGGCCTTGGTTTAACGTCTAATTGGTAAAACAGCACCCCTGATCATGCAGCACTCCCTCTCTGCTGCACTGGATTGTCAGCCAAGCTTTTTTATGCTCAAGTTTCTGGAGTGGGAATTGAACCCATGATCTTCCAACGCAAGAGTCTACCCACAGGTCACGCTCGTTTAGTAGAATTATGTAATTATATGTGAGTGAGAGTGTGAATAGTGTGGCACAGTTGATTTCTACAGGCCGGGTTTTAGTTTCTGCTAGTTACAATTGGCTCAACATCAGAAGTGCAAGATTTTTGTGGATGAAAGTAATGTCTTACCAAGAATGTTGAACTGATAATGCAGTTTTGAAGAACTGGCAATACTGGACTGATGAGATGCTGGTTAGGGGTGGGACCATAGCATTGAAAAATGTGGTTTTTATGGTTGGTTGTGTTCTTTGGAATTGTTACCCAGTCTGAAAGTGATGAATCGGAAGAGTTGATTGGTAACTACTAATCCAAAAGCAAAATGCTGCAGATGCTGGAAACCTGCAATAAAACAGAAAATGCTCAAAATACTCAGCAGGTCAGGCAGCATCTGTGGAGAGATGAAAGATAAACTTTCATCGGGAATGAGGAAAGCTAGAAATGTAAGCTTTTTAAGCTGGTGGGGAAGGGGCAGGAAGAACAAAAGGGGGAGTTCTGTGATAGGGTGAAGGGCAGAGGAGATTAAATAACAAAAAAAATTCATGATGCAACAGCCAAAGAGAGTGACAATGGGTATAGTAAAGAAACAAAGTTTGTGTCCAAATGAGGTGTGAATGGCTCCATAGCAACCATCTGAATGCAACATAAAGAGACAAAGGAAAAAACAAGACAAGATCAATGTAGCAAAACAAAAATGAGGGGAAAAAACACACACAACAAAGATGAATTCCTTGTCCCTGCAATATCGCACCTATGGCAGGAACTCCACGGCCTAGATAAGGTCTATAAGGTGATACCTACTGTACCCAGTCACAGGACATTGTCTGTTCCTGAATGCCACTGCTTACCCACAGACTGGCTCTCTTAGACAAACACTGTGCACTTTTCATAAGTGAGGATGACCATGTGAAATGTGTTACAGCATAGTCAGTCCTGATACTGAACAAGACAGAGGCAGAGATTAGGATTTAGAGTTGTCGAACTCCATGTTGAGTCCAGAAGGCAGTTACATGCCAAGTCAAAAATGAAGTGCCGTTTCTGAAGCTTGCGTTAAACCTCATCGAACATTTTAGCAGGCCCAAGGGCAGAAAGGTCAGAGTGGGACCGAGGTGGAGAATTGAAATGGCAAGCGACAAGAAGCTCATGCTTATGGACTGAATGGAGGTGTTCCATTAAGCAGCCACCCAGCCTGCATTTGGTCTTCCCAGCGTAGAGGAGAGCACATCGTGAACAGTGAATCCAGCATATTAAATTGGAAGAAATACAAGTAAATGGCTATTTCACTTGGAAGGAATGTTTGTAGTGTTGGACAGTGAGAAGAAAGGAGGTGAAAGGACAAGTGTTGCCATTCCTGCACTTGCATGGAAAGGTGCCATTAGGGAGGAAAGGGGTGTTAAAGGTGACTGAGGAGTGGACAATGGTATTGTGGAAGAAAGGCTGATCCTTAGGAAGGCTGATCAGAAAGCATTGGATGATGTGTTTGGGGAAGGAGGTGAGGGCAGAAGCGTAGGAAATGGATTGGACACCATGGAGAGCCTTGTCAACAGTGCTGGGTGGGAATCACCACTTGAGGTTAAAGGAAGACATATTGGAAGCACTGGTGTGGAAAGTAGCATCGTCAGAACTGATGTGTCAGTGAGAGAGAAACGAGAACGGAATGGAGTCCTTACAGGAAGCAGGATGTGAGGTGTAGTTGAGGTAGCTGTTAGTTGTCCATGGGTTTGTAGTGAAAATTAATTGATAGCCTATCTGTTGATAACTTGGGCAGTCATGTGCCTGAGGCTCTGTCTTTTTTTTCTGCCAACCTTAGACACTTCCATCTCCTGCCCTAGTATCCGACCTAAAAGTGTGGATGACCCCAAAAACTAACTGGTCAGATTGTTGAAGATTGGTGGGCTTAGCAAATTCCACCCATTGATCTGTGGTATAGCTGTGTGTGCAGGGCAGGAACACTTGTTGAGTGTAAAAGCAATCCATGTCTCTCTGTCCAGATGTCACTGAAGTAGGAGTTGCTGATGCATTTTGGACAGGACTAGGGTGAATGCCTGTTGCCTTCATTTTGCATTTCTGCCCCTCCCGTTATGTCTGTCTGTCTGTCTGTCTGTATCTTGTCTGAACAGACAGCTGCCACACCCATCCCTGTTGGCCGGTTGTTTTGGATAATTTCCTGAGTGGAGACACAATGGCTGCTTTTTGCCCTCTTCTCTAAACTGAGATATTTTTGACTGGACGTTATTGACAAAGGACAATGGGGCTCAATCTGAGCTAGTGCCATGCTCGAGGAAGGATGACATTTAGTCTCATATCATTCAATGTGTCTTCTTTCACTGTGCTTGAATGAAGATCAACTCCGCTAATTCAGGATTCAGGTTTATTATAACCTTATAGAATCATAGAATGGTTACAGCACAGGAGGAGGCCATCATCATATCGGTGTCAGCTACTCCCACTCACCCATCCTTTCCCTGCGGTCCTGCAAAATTTTGTCTTCAGATAATTATCCAATTCCCTTTTGAAAGCCATGATTGAATCTGCCTCCAGCACTCTCAGGCAAAGCAATTCAGATCCTAACCGCTCACTGCTTGAAAATGTTTTTCCTTGGGTCGCCTCGGGTTCTCTTGCCAATCACCTTAAATCAGTGTCCTCTGCCTCTTGATCCTTCCACCAATAGGAACAGTTTTTCTCTGTCTACTCTGTCCAGACCCCTCATGATTTTGAACACCTCTAACAAACCTCCCCTCAACTCTCTCTTTAAGGAGATCAGCCCCAGATCCTCCAATCTATTCACTGAAGCCTTTCATCCCTAGAACCATTCTTTTAAATCTTTTCTGCACCCTCTCTAATTTAGGTCCTGCTGCTTAATTGAGGATGAGCTTGCGTGTCAGTGGGATGGCTATTTGATGCTCTGTTTTTATCATCTATATAGAATCTTTAAAGTAGAGAAACCTACTAAGGCACTTCACGGGAGTGTAATCAGACAGCAAGTACAGGGAGCCAATGGAAGAGATATGAAGAGGATGAGAGAATGCTTGGGCCAAAAAGGCAATTCTTAAGACAGAAGAGAGAAGCTGAAAGATTTCAGGACATAGGACCTTTAATACTTACAGACCATGGCTGAGAAGGGAGAGGGAGACACAAAAGGCCAGTTTTTTGGGGAGCAGAGGCTTTGGGGTAGGTTATAGTAGGAGTGGAGGAGGTTACTGAAAAGGGTTGGGTGGGGGGGGCGAGGCTGTGGAGGAACCTAACACCAGGCTAAGCATTTAAAGTTAGAGCTGGTTGGGGGGGTGGTCAGGAAGTCAGAAAGGACAGTGAGTACATGAACGGAATTTGGCACAGCATAGGAGCCAGGCTGCAGAGTTTTGGATGAACTAAACTTTTTAATTGCTTCACCCTCAGTGACTGTGCCTTCAGTTGCCTGAGCCCTAAGCTCTGGAATTCCCATCCTAAATTCTCTGACTCTCTACCTCTCTTTCCCCCTTTAAAATGCTCCTTCAAACCCACCTCTTCCACCAAGCTTTAGGTCATCTGCCCTATTTCTTTATGTGACACAATGTCAAGTTTTGTTTTATGATACTCCTGTGAAGCACCTGGTGATAGTTCATTGCATTAAAGGCACTACCTTAATATATTTGACTTGTTGTTATTGGGAATGGGACTAGGACCCCATTGTCAAACACTACCCTCACACACACCAGGAAGGGAGGATGGGTTGGGGGGGGGAATGGTGGTGGTGGGAGGTGGGGTGGGAGGGGGGTGGTGGGGGAAGGGTGGGGGGGTGTTGGGGGAGGGGGTAGGGGGGGTGGTGGAGAAGACACCAAGGAGCTTAAATGATGAAAAAAACTTCTTACTTCTAATCCTCCAAATAACTGAGGCCAATGCTCCCTAGTTACTAGTCTCCATTCTCATTCTTTAAATAACATACAATAAAGAACTGGAGAATTCAAACTCCCAACGAGTAACAGAGAAATGAGAGGAGATGGCATGGCCATTGCAAAATGAGATCCTCTTCCTTCCATTTCCAACAAGCATAACTACGCAAAAATCTTCCCAATACAAGCTGAAGCCCCAGATGTTTATTTAACTCCGTTCCCTCTGGCTGGGCTTGGCTTTCACCTACAGGACCCAACATTGCAGCTAAAGCCCCTTCACTGACTGGAGGTGTAAAGCTGTGTCTGACCAAATATCGCCAGTCACTATTCAGGCCAGGAGTTGGGGGGAGCAGATCAAACCCATGATTTTTGGACTTCCACCCAGCATGCAATGGAAGAGGAAGGAAACAATGAAAAATAGAAAGAATAGTCCTCTCGCTAGGAAGTGATTGTGAAGATCCTGGTGGTGGCACATCCTATACTGACCTGTCTTCATGGTCAAGCCAGGTCTCTGCACCTGTTCTGTCGTGGCAAGATTGAGGCGGCTGTGGGAGAATCCAGACGTAAACACGCAGCTGACACTGGACCCTCACACTCCAACTCACTGCATTCAAGGTGCAGCAGATTCAGAATGCATCTCACCTACCAGAGTATCAAATAAGGCAAGCAAGGCAACTGCTTTGAAATCCAGCAATGTACCATCAAACACACACCTTGTTCAATCCCCCACTCAGTACTGGAACCATATGCAATTCACCCATAAATCATCACCTCCTCTAGTCAAAACCCACCCCACCACCCACCAATACAGTGTCCAGACTGAGTCTACCGCCAGGTCCCATACACACCTCCCCTCACAGGCCCCTCCAACCCAGCACTGCCCCCACGGCACCCCACCCCCCCCCCCCCCCCACCCTAATCCAACTAAACACCAACACTCCTCTTGACTAATATTGTAACCACACACAGATCACCACTCAATACAGGAACACAAAGGCAGCCATGAAGTATGTGGGATGTGATGAAGGGAGAAGATATGGACTTGAATCAGATCCAGTCCCTTGATTCCTACCAGCCTCATTTTACCTGAGGCAATGAAAATCTCTCAATGTATGAGATGGCCTTCCTCATACTTTGAATTCCTTTCAATCTCCACACACTAAGTCTCCATTGTGGCTGCTTTCATCTCTGGTTGAAACTTCCGGGACAAGAATTGAAACACATTTACACAAACAAACTATTAACATGAAACCAAGACTGTCAAAGTCATCTCACGTGTTGAATCTAATAGGGAACATTTTAAAATCAAAAGCATAAGATGAGGTACAAGTGTAGATTACTTCCTTTCCTTACACACCTCGAGCACTGAGCAGCTGTTTAACTGCTGTAGCTCATATGTTTGGGAAGACCCCACTCTTGTACATTTCAGTAGGCAGTAAATAGTTTCTTGGGTGGACTAGCATCAGGCGCTGCCATAAGGAGCCTGTCATCTAGTATGTAGGGGCATTGACACAACTCAAGATCAAGGTTATACCACCTGTCTTCATAACCTAACCTTCTAGGTCATAAATCATTCTGCTGAATCTGCCCCTCCAGGGTGAATATATCCTTCCTGAGGTGTAGCATCCAAAACTCAATGCAGGACTGCAGCTGGGATCTGGCCTCAGCTTTATACAGCCGAAGCATAGCCTTCTCCCTTTGTTTTCCAGCCTGAGACAAAAGCCAACATTTCATTTGCCTTTTTACTGCTTTACCTGTCTACTAGTTTTTAATAATTTATTGGTACTGGACAATTGGAGAGTGCAAGACTGAAATAGACCAGCACCACTCTCAGCTCTCCACTGCCTCTTAATAGATTGCTTGTCCAACCTCCAGTCCAGGACTAGCCAAAACTTCCAATGGCCAAACCCATTATCTTCACTTCTCATCACAAACTCGATTCTCTAGCTATCGATTCCATGCCCCTCCTTGGCCACTGTCTCAAGCTGAAGCAGACTGATCACAACCTCCGTGTCCAGTTTGACATTGAACTGAGATTCTGACCCATGTCCTTTCCATCACTAGCACTGCTTTACTCTGTAGTACCACCCATCTCTATCCCCTGCCAAACTATTCATCCATAGATTTGTTATCTCCAGCCTTGATGATTCTATTATAAAAGCAAAATACTGCGGATGCTGGAAATTTGAAACCAGAACAAAAATAGCTGGAAAAACTCAGCAGGTCTGACAGTATCTGTGGAGAAGAAGACAGAATTAACGTTTCAAGTCTGTATGACTGTTGATCAGAACATCAGAATAATTGATTATTCTATTGTTCTCCTGTCTCTCCATAACTTGAGCTCATCCAAAACTCTGCTATCCATGTCCTAACTCGTACCAAGTCCCATTCACCCACCACCCCTGGATAATCCTGGTTATCTCCACTAGTCTCAGCCTCTGATATTGAAAGCTTCATCAATGTCTTGTTCATCCCCAAACTCGACTATTCCAATGCTTCCTGACCAGCCCCTCATTTTGTCTGCAGCAAGTAACTCACCTCCTGACTCCCGAAAGCCTGCCCACCATCTACAAGGCTCAAGTCAGGAATGTAATAGAATACTCCCCACTTGCAAGGATGGGTACAGCTCCGACAATGCTCAAGAAGCTTGACGCTATTGTTACAAATGCAAGGCTTTGTAAGATTGTTATGTTTGGGACTGTGTTTCAGTATAGGTTAAAATGAAGGAATGAAGGTGGTTATATGACCTGTTTTGAATTCTGCTGACAGCAAACCTGGGGATTTTGATGGTTAAAGAGGGAGCCCACATTGTTTTACTGGGAAGCAGGTGCAAGATGTTTCCATTTGTAGACAATGGCAGGAGCATCTATGTTGACAGTAGAAAGGCTGTTAGGGTTGGATTTTCAGATTTGAAGCGGGTAGCAGGAGTCAGGGAAATTTTCCTACTCTGCCTGCCCGCCTTGGGCGAAGGTACCAGCAAAGACGGGGTTTCTGTTCCGGTGGTGGTGTGGTTGGATGCTAACAGGAGTTAAACCCGCTGCTCCTGAGAAACAATTTGGGGGCAGCCGCAGGGGCTGCTGAGTGTTAAAGTGGGCTATTTATAAGGTATGCCTTGACCCTCTGGAGCTTTGTTCCAGTTATAATAAAATTAGTAAGGCCTTCTAGCTCTCACTTCTTATTCCCTCCACCACCACCCCCCCCCCACCAACTCTCCCTCCACTCCCTACATCCCCCACATACCCTCCATACTACAGTCCAATAAAAGTGTCAATCATCCAGACCCTTTAAAGTATCAATAGCAGAAACTGTAAGTACTTGAAACCTCTTTATCTTGTATAAATAAACACATAACCCTGTGAAATTAACAGAATAGGCCAGAGAGCAAGAACTTTCAATCAAGCAATGTTTTGCCTAGAATGCAGTTGTTTCAGCGCTCTAACAGAAGCCTAGGCTCTCAGCCAAGCCTCATTCTATGTTCTTGGCTGAGATAAATGTTGTTGAGAGATGAAAGGTGCACAGGAAGCCATTGTAAGGTTGGATTACAAGGTTCTCCTAAAAGATGTTCCTGAATTTCACAGACAGGTCAGTCTGCCAGGACCTGAGAGAGAGAGCAGATAGAGGCAGCAGGTCTGTATGGTTCACCTCACAGGAATGTGGGTAGGAACTCATGCTTGGACTGAAAAGACCAAATTTGTGAATTTTGCGTCCCGAGGTCGGGCACACACCCAACCCAAATGGGCATACAATCATACAAGATAACGTTGGGTGAGGGTCCTGATGTCATTGTGCACTTGCATGATATTTTGCTCAGTGGGTGTGTGCAAAAGTTGGAAACACACTTGCCAAGAATTAAGCCCATTAATGGCCCAATTGTCAAGTGATTTTTCATGGCTTGTCCAACCTTATGATTGGCAGATGGACCAATCGGCCAGGCGGCCTTTACATTTTTGCTCAAACCTCATCCAAGGTCGGGATGAAATCTCCGTTAGGATTTAAAATAAAGAAATATCTGGGGACTGATTTTTTAATATAGTGTGCTTTCAGGTGCTTGATGGTGCTGCATGGACATTTTTGTGCTCTCTTTTATTATTTGGAGGTCTGCAGCTCCCTGGAGATTCAGGGAGCTCAATGGAAGTGCTTACCAGCACCCGCAGTGGCATCACCGCCCGCCCTCTTCCCGCCCCCACTGGCAGTGCTGAGCCTTTCTCCGGACTCGCTTCACACTGACTGGTCCTTAATTGGCCAGCCAGCATAAGATTGTGTTCATAGTGCGATCTCGGCCTGGGGCAGGTTTTATAAAACCCCTCATTCCGAACTTGGGCCTCACCCTGAGGGTAAAATTCAGGCCCTGGATGCTGCAGATGCCCATCATGATGTCCTCTACCCCTGCTCTGGCTGCAGGAGGCCCATCAGTCTCACCACTCCAGCTTGGGAGGCAGTGGAAGAGGTGGTCAGTGCTAATGCTGCACACAAGGTCGGCCATCCAGTGCAGAAAACAGATGAATGATCTCATCCATGCTGCCAGAATCAGGCAACCATCTCATCACTCTAAACTCTCACACTCGCAAACCCATCACACATTCACTGGCATCTCATTCACTGCCATCTCGAGGGGCATCACCACTCACTCACTCACTCACCCATCTGGAGACTGCCTCCTCAGCCCTCACCCTCTTGAGGCCACTTGCACAGCTCAGCATGTACCCCCACACACACACCCTGGAGCACCCCCTTCCCCATTACAGCCCTCGCCCTGCAGCCTCTTCCCTTGCCTGAGGCCACTTCTTCCCCGTCCCCAAGCCAGCCCCAGCCCTGAAGCTATTGAAAAGCCACCCCCGCCTTACGGCCGGTCTGATGGGTAGAGACCTGCCCGTGAGCCCCCCTAAAAGTGACCTGGTGCTGCCTGTGAAGCCTGGCACTGATGACCATGAGTGCTGCCCGAAGCAAGGTCGGCAAATAAACCTCAAAGTCCTGAGTGAAGTGCAGCTCACCAGGTGCACATAGCTTGTGTACAGTTGTGAAACATGTCAGTGTGCAATGATGCCAATGTACTCCGATGATCCAGGGGGTAATTTTCTGGGCCCGCTGGCATCGGACATATTTGATGGCGTAAGCGGACAATATGGCAAGAAGCTGGGGTGGCGGGGGGGGCTGGTGGGCTGGACCCCCGGCCGTGCAGGGCTGGGCCTGCGGGAAGGTGGGTGGTGGGGGTTGGGCCTCAAGGCGAGGGGGTTGGGTTGAGAGTTGGTTCCACTGCCTGGTAGGGGGAAGGAGCCCCATGCGGGTGGGGGGTTAGTCAGAGAATGGGGGGAGCCCCGTGGGGAGTTGATCTGGCTCTTTACAATTGTTACCCAGAAGCTAGAAGCGGTTTTAATTCTTCTAACATTTCTGGGTAACTAATGGTGTAACTGTGGTGGAAGCACCTGAAGTTTGCCATTTAAACCACGTTTTCGGATCGTTCCCGGTGTAGGGCAATTGCCCAGGGGACGTTTGCACTTCTGGGCAATTGCCATGTGAACCTTACGTGGGAAATTCTGAAGGGGCTTCCCCAGAAGATTGGGGTATCCCCTAATCTGACTCTGGGGAGCTCGGAGGTTACAGCCCGTAATCTTGCATTTAGTCAGGAGTTGAACAACTTGGCTGTTGGGCTGACTGAGACGCTTCTTCCAACCTGGGCAATGGGGAAAAAAATGGAGATCAAGTGTTAGAAGCTGGACGCAATGATTCAAAGTCTGATTCTAAAGAAAAACAAAAGGGCAGATTGAAGCCACACGAAGGAGGATTTTATCTTGATTTACAGCTAATGGAGTTTGAACATCTCAGGAATTGTCTGCAAGTAACAGTCTTGACAAAGTTATCCAGACTGAATCGATTGGGCAATCTTTTAACCAAGGACACGGGAACATTGTGAAGGTTCCTCGGCATGAGAAAGGTGATCGAGTGAGACGCTTGATGGGCGGTGAAGCCACTGGCAGCGACACAAACTCTTATTTATGTGAAAGAGCTTTAAAAATTACGTGAAGCGGATTTGGACTCCTAACTGTTGCATTTGGTTGGTATAGGTTAAACATTGCGATGCTGCCAAGATGAAATGTTTAATGGTAAAATGTGAATTGTAAGCTGCTACAAATGACCTGAACTTAGCTGTTAAAATGTATAGAATGTTACAATTATTATTTTGAATCGTATTTGTTTGTTATCTTTTCGTGGGATGGGAATGAGAGGTTTTATGAGATTGTGTTTTAATATCGGGTAGAATGGAAGAACGCAAGGGTCATGTGACCTGTTCCAAATTCTGCAAACCTGGGCTTTTGGTTCTTAAAGGGGCTTCAAGTTGTCTTACTGGGAGGAAGATGGGGGAGATGGTGTTTCAACCACTATAGCTTTGAGCCATAGAATTATGAAATACAAAATGAAACCATTCAGCCCATCCTGCCCATGCTAGCTCAATGATAGACCTTGTCGCCATTTTCTCCCATACTTTCCGGATTGGCCTGCATTTTTCTTTCCTTTCTCCTTTATCCAATTTCCCTTCTGAGAGTTATGACTGAATCTGCTTCCACCACCCTTTCCAGCAGTGCATTCCAGATCACAAAATCGCACTGCGTGAATAAATTTCTCTTCTGATTCTTTTTAAAATTACCTTTATAATTGTGCCCTCTGGTCACTGGTGCAAATAGTTTATTTACACTATAAACCTGCTAATTTCTACTCCTTGGAAAACAATCCCAGCTTCGCCAATCTCCCTAGATGACTGAGTTGGGGGTGGTGGGGGACTGATATTTTGAGGTAGATTGGGCTGCCTAATGAGTTAATATTTCTAATTGGAACAGTACCAGTGTAGCATATTGGAGCAGAGATTCTGAAAAGGAGCAGCAGTTTACACTAGGAGGGAGGAGCTGAACTGACCAATAAAGTTCAGGGGGTGTCAGTGTGTTGTTTACACACTGTGTTTGAGACAAAAGCAGATAAAACATGAATTTAGAAGATGAATGAATCCACTGGAGTGAACTAAAGGCTGAAATTAAGCGATTTGGATGGTTGATGAAAATGAAATTGAAGTTAGCTTACTAATATTAGCCCTGGAGAAACGATTTCCCAGAAATCACTCCTATGGATCAATAACTCTTACTGTAAAGGTGTGGGGCGGAGTGTTTCCAGCACATCTCGTCACATTGTTGTTGTGGCAACCAGCCAAAGTTTGGCCTCTGCAATTAAATGCTATAAAGTCCTTTTCCGAAGGAGAAATAGTGACTTCAGTTGGTGAAAATAAAAGTCTTAGCAGCACAGTGTGTCTGACAGGGTGGGGACTGAGTTAAATGTACAAGTAGCTGCTGCTAGTTAGAGCATGGGGCTGGCAATTTAATCCATGTGGCTTTGCTAAAAGCAATAAATGAAGCAATGAAAAGATTGGAGGATTGTGTATGGAATGAAACGCCATCCTGTGAAGTGTGTGTGTGTGTGTGTTTGTTTGTGTGAGAGAGCACACTATGTGGAGGAACAGGTTCCTGAATCACAGATACTGTTAAGAGAGATAATGTTACAAATGCTCAGAGCAGACCTTTCAGAAAGTGAGTCAACTGTTGACTTCCAAACGTATGAATTGAACACAGGAACTATTAAATCTATGAATTGGATTTCCCTGTGTACCCAGGGATCACAGTCCATCCCCGCTTCCATTGACTAAGTGGAGAGCGTGCTTATCTTTCTGTAATTGAACCTTCCTTATATTGGAACCGTAACCGTCAAGGTGTTAGAAATAGAAGCCTGCAATACAGATCACAAGATGAGGAAGGTCATTCAGCCCAAAACCATCCATCCAGGATAACCTTACACTCTGCCAACCCCACTGCAGCATCTAGTAGTTAAAAGATTTTAACGTTTGTACCTCTATTCTCTGAACCCATTTTGTACATTAAGCACTTTGTGAAGAATATTCTGATATCAGCTGTAGAATTACGTATTACAGCTTTAAGCCTGTGGCTGTTTATCCTGCTCTCTGTTTAAACTAAAGTGTCATCTAAGTAACCATTTTGCATGTCATTATGCTGTATCATATTATCTCTTCCAGAGTCGAAAGCCCCAATTGACACCTCCCTGGAAGATCAGGCTTGTGACTCCTCTCTGCACTGGTTCCTGTGTCCTGGCCTGGGGATATGGTTATTGACTCCTCTCTGCACTGGTTCCTGTGTCCTGGCCTAGGGATATGGTTATTGACTCCTCTCTGCACTGGTTCCTGTGCCCTGGCCTGGGGATCTGGTTATTGACTTCTCTCTGCACTGGTTCCTGTGCCCTGACCCTGGGGATCTGGTTATTGACTTCTCTCTGCACTGGTTCCTGTGCCCTGACCCTGGGGATCTGGTTATTGATGACTCTCTGCACTGGTTCCAATGCCCTGACCCTGGGGATCTAGTTATTGACTTCTCTCTGCACTGGTTCCTGTGCCCTGACCCTGGGGATCTGGTTATTGACTCCTCTCTGCACTGGTTCCTGTGCCCTGACCCTGGGGATCTGGTTTTTGACTCCTCTCTGCACTGGTTCCTGTGCCCTGACCCTGGGGATCTGGTTATTGATGACTCTCTGCACTGGTTCCTGTGCCCTGGCCCTGGGGATCTAGTTATTGACTCCTCTCTGCACTGGTTCCTGTGCCCTGGCCTGGGGATCTAGTTATTGACTTCTCTCTGCACTGGTTCCAATGCCCTGGCCCTGGGGATCTAGTTATTGACTCCTCTCTGCACTGGTTCCTGTGCCCTGGCCCTGGGGGTCTGGTTATTGACTTCTCTCTGCATTGGTTCCTGTGCCCTGGCCTGGGGATCTGGTTATTGACTTCTCTCTGCACTGGTTCCAATTCCCTGGCCCTGGGGATCTGGTTATTGACTCCTTTCTGCACTGGTTCCAATGCCCTGACCCTGGGGATCTGGTTATTGACTCCTCCCTGCATTGGTTCCAGACCTGAATATCTTCCCTGTGTCTGTGACCAGAAGTAGACTGAGTACTTGGATGTCATGTGACCAGAGCACTCTAGAGTTTTGACACAATCTGCTCTAACCGGTATTCTAGCTGTATAGTGAAGTGATTCAGCACACTGCCTTTGTTCACTGCAGCTTTGTATTAGTTAGGCAGGTTTGGCGTTGAGCTTATGTTTTCAAGGTCTCTTTCAACTTTAACCTCTGCTATTTTGACACAATTTGTGGATTTGCCTCTAATCATTTATCTGACCAGTGCACTGATATTCTGAATCCAAGTTATCAGTGCAAATGAGAAACAGGAGAATTCTCAACTTAAAGTCATAGAATGGTTAGTGTACAGAATGAGGCCTTTCGGCCCACCCTATCCATGCTGTCTCTCTATAAGAGCGACTCAGCTAGTCCCATGCAGAGCCCTGAAACCTCCCTGCCTTGCAGCATATCTCACCCAGGCACCCTAATGTGACTGCACTTGTCATCAGTGTTACTTTCTACTCTACAGCCAAATATGTTTCCTTCATTGCTGAATTCCATTGTTGTGAGTTTAACCAATTTGTCTGAAAGAAGAACATGCATTTATATAGCTCCTCTTGCAACTTGACAAATTTGAAAGAGCTTTATTGCCAGTGAAGTACTATTTATGTTTTTTATGGTCACACTTGTAATGTGGGAAACATGGCAGCCTTTTTATACACATCAAGCTCCTACAAACAATAATGAAATGAGTAGCCAATTAAACTGTTCACATCATGTTGATTCGGGAATCAACATAGACCAGGACACTGGGAGAGGGCTACTTCTTGTATAGTTAATGGATTTGAATGTGCATCTGAAGAGCAAATGGCTTCAGTTTAACATTTCATCCAAAAGACAACAGCCTGAATTTTCAGAGTTGGGCTGACTCCAGAACCTTTTTAAAAATGATGGGTGGGACCTGGTTCTGGGATTCCTGCATTTATTCCCGTTTCTGGCAATTTTTGTCAGTGAGGGATGAGAGTGCGATAGCCAGCCTGTGCGCAGATCCCACCCTTGCTGGCGCCATTGTGGGGGTGGGCAGTTTAAAACCCCCCTGCAATTTTTATGGCGTTGTGCCCCTTCCATCAATGGATGTGGTTCAGGATACCTTAGAGGAGTTGAGAACCACAGGGGAATCCTAGCCCCTAGTGGGGAACCAAGATAAACCATTCCTTCATTGACAGGCTTTGAAATAGAAATAAAAATCATTTCTTTCAGTTTCAATAGTTGGATGTTATGTTATAAGTTAGGCATGTTTATACTGCAGTTATTGTCCTGCCTTGATTATTTTTATTATATATATAATTATATTATTATAAATATATATATTATATTGCTGTTCCTGCAAAGGTAAGTTGACCATTACATTTTTCAACATTGTGTAAGTGTTGAGATGCATTAGAGTACTTTCCCCATTGGGAAAAGAGCTATTATGCATTTGAAATGGAAGAAAATGGTACTTAGAAACTCTAGAGTGCTTTAAATTTGAAAACAAAATGGACCTGCAGCTTTCACTTAGAGGAAGAAAAGACGCCTGTTCCTGAAATGCTTTTATTGACAGGCCATCTGGTGCAGCTTACAACAAAATAGCCATCTGTTTGCATTTCCAAGGGTTTGTTTTGAAGTTTGGAAGTTTCCCTCCTGTTCCTTGAAAATCTGGCCTAACATCTCCAATAGTGCAGCACACCCTCAGTATTGCACTATAGTGTCAACCTAGATTACGGGCTCAATTCGCTTGGAGAGGGGCCCGCTGGAGTCCTCACACTAAGCCACAGCGGACTCCCTGCATCTATCCCAACTCTTCACTTTCTGAATTCCTGTATGCTCCCTATATGCTGGAAAACATGTGTATTTTTTTTAAGCAATGTCCCTTTAAGAATAAAATGTGTGGGAGAGTATTTTGAACAGGGTCAATTAGTTTCTGTTTATGACATCATTAGGTTCCAAGAAACGCCCATGTGACCAGAGGTTATGAACAGATAAGAAGCAAAGGGTAAACAGAAAGCTAATTGCTGTGGGGTGGGGTCAGCTTGTTTTCTTTTGTTGGCAACTCAGAACACTGGGAATTCATGCAAAGAGAAAAACAAGCAAGACTGATTCTGTATGGAACAGTTTTCTGGTTGGCAGTCTTCAAACAGATCCTAGTGTTGAAGTAAGCCTCTGAGAATAGAGCAGAGATTGTATTACTGTTTGTGTCGTACTGATGGAAAATATGAAACACTGAAGACAGAGGGAGGTATTGTGGATTGGACAATACCCATTGCTGCTGTTGAAGTCGTGCTAGAGCCAACAAAATTGTTTAAAGGAACGGGGGAAGGGAGTCTCTGGAGATTCTATGCCATCAGGACTGTCACGACCTGAGTGAGAGAGGGTTTGTAGATATGCACCTTTGGTGGCAACGATGTCCAGGGATTTAGGATGGAATATGGCTGCTAGTGAATGTGACTTGATCCAATATAATTGAAGCTGAGTTGGAAAGACTGAGAGATTGCACATGGTCATACATTTGTGTAGGAAGTAATGCAAGTGCTTGTAACTGTGCGAGGCGTATTTTTGTTCTATCAACTATTTGAAGTGAAATTTATCTTTTTGATTTGAAATATCCTTCTCCTGTTAATTAATGTTTGAATTTGGTTAATTTTAATTGGTTAGTTACCATAAAAGTTTTAAAAATTGAAATTTTGTCCAGTGTTTCTTTGCTGCTGGTGTCATGGGGATTCCTCTGTTTTTACTAAACTATCAGTCTCTACAGGATGTATAACAAATGCTTTATGTTTGTGTGACCTTGTGATGACCTGCATTCTGCAGGATTAAGAGATTAATATTACTTAATTCAGGAAGTAGGAGCAACTGTGCTGGTCACTTTGTTTTAAGGTTGGGATGGAAAATTGGAATAGGGTTCCCAACTCTCCCGTCATCTCCAGGAAGTACGACTGTTAGCAAACCTGGTAGGGGTGGGGGGGGGGGGGGGGGGGGGGGTGGGGGGGGGGGGGATTCAGAGGTGTTAAAAGTAATTGTGTTTAATTTACTTTACCTTCATCATTTTTATTTATCATTTCTAAAAATGTTGATAATGTGCAAAAGGCTGTTTGACTGGACAACACAAAATTGGCACTGTCTGTAAACAATCAAAGAGAGCACTGGTGAAGGAGGCCGAGGGGAAAGACAGAAAAGCAAACCTCATTGCATATTTGATCAGGATCAATATTTGAGTAAGTCTGTAGAACTGAACCCACCAGAATTGCTGAAGGTGATGGAGCTGACGGTTTTATGCATTGCAGCATGTGAAATGCCTTTCCAGATTTCCAGTGGTATTGATGATAGTGTCTGTCGAGAGGACAGCTGACCTGGGAAAACACAACTAGGCAGTGAGATCACTGTCCAGAAAGGACCCAGCACAATGTCAAGATATTGGGTGGAAAGTGTAGTATAATAGCCTGCTATATGTAGGGTTAATGTGGGATTGAGTACAGTACTGCCCACACAGTGATGTAAGATAGCACATGAAAGCACATGCACCCATGGTCAGTTGAGTATTGGACAGAGCTGTGTGTAGCAGCAAGCATGGAAACAGCTCCCAACTCATACTCTTTACTGTGGCATGATCCTCGTGTCAGCATCTTAACATGTAATGTCCAAGCTTGTTCCAAGTTTAAATTAAAATTCATAAATAATTAATTGAATACTCCGGGAGAATCGGAACTTTTTAAACTGAGCTAAGGGCAAGCAAAAGCCAGGATTCAACAAATTTGCGACATTAAGCATAAACATTGAGCAAGGGCTTTACCAGGCAGCCATTGTTGAAATGTTTGCAAGCTGAGTGCAATCACTGTTGTAGCGGAGCCCACCAAATGGGCAAGTGTGGGAAATCCCTTTGACTTCAAGTGAACTGTAACATCATCTTGAAATTTGGAGAGTTCTTAAAGCAGAACATACTCTTTTAAAAAAGTTAACCATGGATCATAATTCCACTCTTCCACAACAATTTGGCATTATCCATAGGCTAAACCAGACCCAAAATTGGACATCTTAGAGAAGAGAATTTTTAGATTACAGGAGTACATCAGCATTAAGTCAGAAAGCAGAAAAAGTACAAGTTGATATGTTTTAATACTCGTTTGATATATTTGCAGAAGAGGTAATCCTAATACAAGGTACTGATGAATCCTCACCAGTTTCAATGAAATATTAAAAGCCTTTGACATATATTTTAATCTTCAAGTTGTGAAGCACAAAGAGCTTAAAAAGAGGGATAGAAAATCCCCAGTAACCAAAAAGGCAGGGAACTTCCAGGAATCCCAAAGATGTATCTTTTAGAGATCCCAACACATTTCCCAAACTGCGACAGCATGTGGCAGTGTGGAGTGAGCAGCTGGCAGTGAACGAACAGGACAAAGCCCTGCTGTAGGTGGAGCAAGGAAAAGCAGAAGTAAAATTAGAAAATGTTTGTATCAAAACTGAGTTGGAAGTTTGAAATGCAAGATTCAAACTGATTATGTATACCTTTGAAAACACATGAGAAACTAAAGTCTTCAATGAATCAATCCATTTAAAGCTCAACAAGCAAATTTCTGAGGCATCACAAAGGTCCCAGAGGAAGTAACAATTCTGAATTCCATGTTGGCAAATCAAAGCGGGAGTTGGGGAAATTTAACCAGAAATACAGCTAGGCAAAATGGCAGACAGACTCATTGAAGAACCAATACATGCCTCTGGGGAACCATGAGAAGTTAAAAAAGAAGTTGAATGCTATGTCAGAAAAAGCTGCATTGGAACTATCAGTATTAACAAAGCAATGCACTGAAGTACAGGGCAAGGCAAGGGCAGAACAGGAAATGAACCATTGAATGAACAGTTAATTATCCTTCATGATCAAATTCAAAAACTACATAACCCTTCAGGAAGGAATAAAGACTACCTTGAACTGCAGAACAGAGAAACAGTAGAACAAACTCAATGAGACTCTGTTAATGGAAAACCTGTTGAAGGATCTTTTACATGTTACAATGATCCCACAGGTCAAAGCTGTTTCCTCTTGAAAATTACGAAGTGAAGCAAAAAAATTTATTGACACGCTGAAGGAACTAATGAACCAGTTGGCAGTAAAAACTCAGAAATGTTCTATACTCTGGGAGGAAGCCAGAGAGACTACAGACCTGAATAAAATGCTTGGAAATTTGGAAGAAAACTTGGGAAAACATTACATTTCCAAAGATATATATATATATATATATATATATACATATATGTATGTATATATATATATATATATATATATATGTATGTATGTATATGAAGAGGTGAAAATTAAGGGCCTAGAATGACCAGAGCAAATGGAACTTCTCTCAAAAAAGTGTGAAGAGTCTCAGAACCAATGGGCAGAAATGCAATTACAGAATATGAGCTTGAAGGATAGCACAAAGGAATTATACTCTGCTAAAGAAAAACTGATGAGCTTAGAGAACCAACTTTCACTTAAAGGTAAGTTTGCAAAGTTAAAATGAGAACTCATGGAACACTGGAGCTTACATTGCTTACAGGAAATAGAACATTTGAAAGAGGACTTGAAACGTTTGAGTGTTGAACTTGTAGATGCAAATTAAACAAAGATCTTCAATTAAAACTTGATGAACTTCAAACATCAGAGGTCTCTATTAAATATTGTGCAAAATGCCTGGAACATATGTCATGGCAACCCACATGGTGACAAGTGAAAAAAGTGAAAGGAGATGAGCACAATGTTTATCTGCCCCACAAGATATGCGTTAGCACAGCAACCACTGATCAGCGCAACAGCCGAACCGACCAAGTGCAGTTCGACACAAAGGAATGGAAGAAAAGGATGAAGACATAGCCAGAGACCAGAACAACATCCAAACCTACAGGAAGAACCAGCAGCGAAAAGAGCTTACCACTCCTCTGACAGTAGTGCAAATGAGAATTCAAAGACTTGAAGGAGGGAATGAGGTAGTGATAATGTAGTAGTGACAATGTAAATGTATGATAGTAATATAAAACATAAGGTAAATTATAATCACTTAAAATGCATTGGATGAAGACATGGGGGAGGCGTTGTATAGGTCACATATAGGATTAGTATGGGACTGAGTACTGTACCGC
Source organism: Carcharodon carcharias (assembly GCF_017639515.1). Taxonomy (NCBI): domain Eukaryota; kingdom Metazoa; phylum Chordata; class Chondrichthyes; order Lamniformes; family Lamnidae; genus Carcharodon; species Carcharodon carcharias. The sequence goes on from NC_054474.1 coordinate 121,785,622, forward strand.
CCACACAATGATATATCAGCACATGACCCACACCCAGGGTCAGTTGCGTGTTGGACAGAGCCGTGTGTACCAGCCAGCATGGAGACAGCTCCTAGCTTGTACCCTTTACTGTATATTTGTAAATAGTTCTAAGAGTCAATAAAGACTTAGTTAACCTATGTATAACTATGAAGACTTCTTTAGACCTACCAAATTATAACCAACACCCTACAACAGAAAGTGAAGGACAGCAGGGTGGAAGTAGTGGACATGAGAGGCCAAATGTTGTTTTAGGGTGGATATGGGGATTTGCATAGATTAGTATAAACATTACAGCACAGAATCAGACCATTTGGCCAAATAAATCAATGCTGATGCTTATCCTCCGCAGGAGCAATATTCCTAATCTCACATGTCCACCCTATGTTTTACCCCCTCATCCCACTTCCCTTCACCCACCCACCCTGACGTATTCTGAAATGTTGGCTCTGTCTCTGCTTGAGTTACTAACTCTGGTTGACCATTCACAGCTCTGCAACACGATGTATGAAATAAAAAGATTGGCTCTACTTTCTGGTTGAAGCCTTTTGCCTTTAGTTTTCTATTTGGGTCACCTTGTTCTGCAGTCCTCAATCACTGAACTGTCTGTTTCTATCTATTCATTTTAAACACCACTATCAAATCAAGCTTTAACCTGAATGAAAACATCCCCCAACAGGATATGAACGGAAATATTGGAGTGCTTTGTCAGTGGATCGATTTCAAATTTTAGTAATGGTTGAGATTAATTCTCCTAGGGATAAGGGGCCTGTGGAAGGAAGAGGATTGGGTGAAGCACTAGGGTGGGAGAGGGGAGACAGGATTGGGGGAAGGGGATTGGCCAAGACACTGGATTGGGTGGAGAGAATTGGTCGAGGCACTGGATTGGTCAAAGAGGATTTGGGGAGGTATTGGGTGAGGTTGGGGGAGGGGATTGGGTGAGGCCCTCGGTCAGGGGTTGGGTGAGGTTTTGGGGTCAGGGGGATGGGAGGATTGGACAAGGCCCGGGGTTGGGGAAGGGAATTGGACAAGGCACAGGGTCGAGGATTGGGCATGGCCCTGGGCTCTAAGGGTTTTTAGTGTTCAGTATGGACTTAAGGGCTGATTGCACTTAGACTTAAGCCTCTGATTAAAGCTGCTGCTAATATCAATTTAGCTGAAAGAGCACAGGAGTGTGTGTGGGGAAACAGGAGAACTAATTTCTGGTCAGTGTGGCTTGATCTTCAGCAACTTGGACTCTTAAATAGATGAGGCTAATTACATAACTGACCTGACCAAGCTTGCAAAAGTTTCTAATAAAAAGCACAGATAGATCCTTTAAATAATGTGAAGGAAATTAGACTGCAGTGGTCAGTGGAATCCAGATTGACTGGTCCTGGGAGACATCCCGACAAATAATATTTATTAATCACTCAACTAAGACACAAGATGTGAATGTTTTTATTCTTGTCAGTGATGCCCACATCCCATGAAAGGTCAGCATTTGTTGCCCAGCCTTAATTGCCCTTGGACTGAGTGGCTTGCTCGGCCATTTCAGAGGCATTTAGGAGTCAACCACATTGCTGTGGGTCTGGAGTCAAATGTAGGCCAGACCAGGTAAGGTCAGCAGATTTCCTTCCCTAAACCACATTAGTAAACCAGATGGGTTTTTCATAACAATTGATAGTTTCATGGTTACCATTACTGAGACTAGCTTCCAATTCCAGATTTATTAATTGAATTTAAATTCCAGCTGCCGTGTTGGGATTTGAACCCTTATTGATGACTAGTCCACTGACAATAAAACAACACCATCATCTCCCCATGGAAATGATAATGACAGGTGTGTGTTGGACTGCAGGGCCCTGTGCAGGTATGTGTCTCTCCCTGCTGGTAAAAGCGGTCCCATTGTCAGACACGAGGAACTCCGGCAACCCATGCGCTACAAACCTCTACCACAAATGGTCTATGCTGGCAGCTGAAATGGGTGACCGGACTTCATTGACTCCCATTCCAAATGGATGGACATCTATCAGTAAAAGGAACATTGTGCTCCGCATATTCGATGTGGAGACGCACCCATGGCTGCCCCAGCTATTCCCATGGGTGTGATGGAGCTAAGAGGGGGAGCTTATGTACCTGCTGGCATTGAGGACAGCTTTTGACCAGGGTTTCTATATGCAAATCCATGCCCCGGTCACCACAAATAGCTGCACGCGAGCATCTTCATTCTGCTAATGCCTGGGTGAGCACTAAGTAGCTCGGCTAATAACGGCCTTCACCCCCTCGGGGGCACGATAACCCTTGCTCCCCAGAGTAATATGCTGTCCTGGCAGGAGAGTTCATATTTGCGATTTGAATAGGGCTTCATCTCCTCAGATTTAGATCCACCTGACCAACCATTCAAGACCTGCTCCCAGACGTTAGACAACAGCAGGTCCCGGCTTGTCCAATCGGATTTGTCTGGTCTGAACAGGGGAGGAATCTAGAAAATTTAGCACTGTGACCAGTTCCTGGGGAATTGGAGCCTCCCCATTGGCAGGGGAAGATGGCTTGTGTGATTCCACTGCTCAAATGGTGAACAAAAGTATGTTCGTAGGCGGCTAATATTAATGCCCATCTCTGGATGTGAGTCGATGAAATGGGGGGCATTCCTTTATCTTCTCCAAATAATCCCAGCAGGGGCCTGTGGTCAGTTATAATATGGAAATGGCGACTGTGAAGATACTGATGGAACGTCCGGATGCCAAATACAGTAGACAAGCCCTCTTTTTCAATTTTGGAATATTGTTGCTCTGCAACGCTCTGTGAGATGTATAATCAATGGGTCGTATGGAACCATCCACTATCTGATGTGAAAGGACAGCCCCTATTCCATAAGGGGACGTGTCACATGTTAAAATTAATTCCTCCTCGGGGTCAAAGTGGACCAACAAGGCCAACAATCTTAGCAGTTGCTTCACTTTCAGGAAGGCATCCTGGTGCGGGGCTTGCTAACTGCATTTCTGGCTCTTCTTAAGCAGGACATACAATGGGGCCAGCGAGAGGTTTGGGAGGAATTGGCCGTAGTAGTTTAAGAAGGCCTTAAACTCCTGTATTTCTCGGGACAGGTACCTTGCGAATGGCCTGGACTTTTTCTTCCACAGGATGCAAGCCCTGCACATCAACCTTGTGGCCCATGTAAACTACCTCCTTAGCTTGGAACAGACACTTCTCTCATTTTAAATGTAACCCTAGCTTGTGCGAAGTGTTTGAGCACCTCATCTAGATTTGCTAAGTGTTCATCGTCAGTCAGTCCTGTGACCAATATGTCATCCAAGTAAGTGATAACACAGGGCAATCCTTGGAGCAAGTTTTCCATCGTTCTTTGGAAAATAGCACACACCGAGGAGACCCTAAAGGGTAGACATGTGTATTAATACAATCCTTGGTGTGTACTAATGGTGAAGAATTCCCTAGAGTCCTTTCCCAACTCTACCTGCTGGTAGGCATGGCTCATGTCTAATTTAGAATATATGGTGCCCCCTGCCAACTTCAAATAAAATTCCTCAATCTTGGGTATCGGGTGTCTATCAAGTTTGGTCACCTTATTGCTAGTTACCTTATAGTCACCGCATAAACGCATGCTTTGGTCCAGCTTCAGTACAGGTACGATGGATGCTGCCCACTCAGAAAATTGCACTGGTTGTAGGATGCCCAATTTTACCAGTCTGTTCAGTTTAGTTTTAGCCTTGTCCTGTAGAGCATAAGGGACTGGCCTGGCTCTTATAAATCTGTAAATTGCATTTGGGTTGACATGGATTGTGGCCTGTAGCCCTCAATTCCTTCCTAACTCATTGTTGAAAATGGAAGTATACGTTTGCAATGATTCCTGTAAGCCTTTGTTGTAATTTGAAGAATTTCGGTCCACTTCAATTTAATCTTTTTGAGCCAGTTGTGGCCTATTAAACTGGGGCCCTCTCCAGCTACCACTAACCAGGGCAACCTTTCAAATTGATCTCTATTTGTCACCAAGACTTGACATAACCCTTTCAGTCTTACTTCTTCACCTGTGTATAGAACCAGCTTTGTGTCTGGAACTTCCAATCTTAAAGGATGGGTTCCTTTATTCAAGTATCGGAATGTATGTTCTCCAATGACGGTCACTGACGCTCCAGTATCAACTTCCATCCTAAAGGGTTGTCTATTGACTCTAATGACTACTTGGATTGACTCAGTTCTACCCATTTTCAGGTTATATAATAAATGGATGTCTGATTCTATTTCTTCTGGTTCTTCCATAAGACCTATTTCACGATTTCTCCCCTTGTCTTTAAAATGCTGCCTCAGCCGATCTCTGCAATGCCACCTTATGTGACCATAGCGGTGGCAGAAAAAGCATTTGGCTTATTTGAATTGTCGATCGCCCACTGGATGCCTGGATGCATTTCTCTCATTCATTTTCACTGTAGTACTGCTGTTTTTTTACTGATCTGTAAATAGGGGGTGTTTCCCGCCTTTCTGTGGGGTCCGATGTTTTGCACCTTTTGTTGCTGGTCAGTCCTGCCCTACCAGATGGACAGCGTCATTTTGTGCATCTCTTATACGTTCCGAATTTCTAACAGCCCTCTCCATGGCTGTGGTTAATTCTAATGCCTTATTGAAGATAAATTAGATTTGGCTAGCAAACATCTTTAAATAGTATCATCTCCAATCCCGCATATCAGTCGGTCTCTCAGCATATCACTAATGGACATTCCAAATTCACAATGTTCAGTTAATGCCTTTAAAATGGCCACATAGTCAGCTATTGACTCCCCTGGAAACCTATTCCTTGAATTGAACTTGAAGCGCTGCATAGTGACTAAGGGCTTTGGTCTCAGGTGGTTTTGTACAATTTTTATTAACTTGTTGGAAGTCTTCGAGTTGGGGGTGTTTGGTGAGGTGAGGCTGCGGATCAGCTTGTATGTTTTGCTCCCACATGTGGACAAAAGAATCGCCCTCTTCTTTTCTTCCCCCGTGATGTTGTTAGTGGTAAAAAAGAACTCTAGGCATTCGACGTACAGAGACCAGTCACCTGAAATGGGGTCGAATGGATCGACATGCCCTGAACTGTGGCATCATGAACGACTGCAAGGGAACTGCACTTCTGATGGATTTCCAGTTATGAGGAATTCAGGTGCTTGGCTTACCGTGATTTTCTTGACTGTCATCAATCAATCCATGTTTTGCATCCACAGAGTTGCCCTTTCTCGGGGGCCTCTCGATATTTGGTCCATAGCCATTTTGCTTATATGTACCTCTTTAAATGTATTGCCACCTTAAGAGCAATCACTGCTTTTTGTCAACTCCGTCTCTGCAGCTGTTGGCTTTTCTGTGCTATGTTTCGCGTTCTTTTTGAGTTTTGGTGGGATCCCCGCGATCGCGATTCTGCGGGCTTTTTCTTTTTTTAAAATTTAAAACTGCAGCACTGCTTCCTGCTCTGATTGCCGTCTATTTTATAATAAAGTACAGATTCTCTTTCTAATGTTTTGCTCACCTGCCTTGTGGATTCCCACTCAGGGGTCTTATAATTTTGCTATATTCATCCTCGTTGCCAGTTTTATGTCTTGAGTCTGAGTTCACTAGTTGAGTAAACTCGAATTGCACACCTTCATATACACTTGTTAGTTGATGTTCGCGATCAATAACGGAGAGAGACCAACATAAGAATAAACTGTGATTGTTTATTGCAATAGAAGGTAGAGCACTAAATCCTTGCGTGCTCCCCAAAACACCTCCAGCTCTAGACTGACAGTTAACCAGTAACCCACGCTGTACAGTGATTGGTCTGTCCAGTCACATGGTTAGTGCGCTTACATTCTCTTAAAGGTACTCCACTTTACCACAATTGGGTTGCAGGGCCCTGTGTAGGTGTGTATTGGGTTAGTATTGCCAGTTTTCCATGTGGATAAAGCTCCGCCATTTGATACCAATGAATCTGGGGTTGGATGATGATGAGCTCCTGCCTGTTTCTGTATCGGTCTTGTAATCTTTCCATCACATTAGCTTCTTGCCTTTGGCTGATCGTCATTCTTACAGTTTGGAGTTTTGGGGACACAAAGTACAAGATTGCCTCTTCCAGGGAGTTAATGTTGTGCCTAGACCTCTGCTTATTGAGAGACTTGTATCTTGTACCACCCTGTGTGGACTCGAAGCTGTTTTAGGATGAGTGTTGTTGTCTTGTTATAATGATACAAGGGCACCAATTGCTCATAAGGGATTGTGACTATTGAGATGAGGCACATGGGGACATTTATACAGAGGTCGAAAGCTTGAAGACACCAGCTGCAGAGTTGTGTGTGTGTCCTGCTCTCATGTCAAAGTGAAACTAAGATTTCCCTTCTAATGATGCAATGCTCTATCTCTCAAATGTATATTACAACAGGCGTGAACAGAATCTGCTGCTAATTTTCCTGTTTGTGCTGCTGCCCACCTTGATTCTTCATGTTCCCCTCTTCTGCCCCCCTTACACCCCTCTACCCCCTTATCTGTTACCATATAATATCTAATACTGGAGTCCACTACCACAATCAACTATTATCAGAACATTTCCATTTTTTAAAAAAAACTTTTCTGCAATTCAAGTACACACAATCTCTTATCTGTTCTTTCTCACTCTGTTTTGATCAGTCTGTTTTGTCTTTTACTCTGTATTTTTTTTTTTCACAATTCTTCCACTGGGTGTTCTGAAAGGTGACAAAGGTGATTTTGAAGGACAAGGGGCCTTCGCCAGCTCTTTGTCACTATCACCGCTTAGATAGTTTTCAGGACTCTCAGGCTTTGTCTGGTTATCTGTTGCTTCACTGGTGCATTCTGCTTTTTGATCTTCAGCTATACTTTCTGGTTCAAAGCAGGGTTGCGTTTCATTTGTTTTCCATAAGAATTTCCGGTTTTTCCTGTACTTTTGTCCGTTTGGAGTCTGCACTATGTAAGGCCTCGGTTCTCCTGTGATTCCCGTGACAACAGGATTCCAGATCCCTTTATGCTGAATTCTCACTGTCTCTCCCATGTTCAGGTCAGGCAGAGGTCGGGCACCTCGATCAAAGTAATGTTTCTGCTTCTGCTGTCTGAGTTTGAGTAGGTCCTGCACGCTGTAGCTCACTGGCTGTGGACATAACAGTTGGGGCGCAGTTGGAATCTTAGTTCTTAGTCTTCTCCCCATCAGGAGCTGTACTGGAGATGATCCAATGCCCTCTAATGGAGTATTCCTGAAATCCAGCAGAGCCAGCTAGGGGGTCTCTTCTGTCTGCCTTTATCTTCAGCAGGTGTTTTAAGATCTGCACGGTACGTTCCACCATTCTGTTGGATTGTGGATATTTTGGATTTGACGTAATGTGGCAAAACTCCCAGCCCTGTGCAAATTTGTGAAACTCAGTGTCTAAGAGTTGTGGACCATTACCTGAGAAGGGCATTTCAACTATGCCATGGTGAGCAAAAATAGATTTTAAATAAAATATTACAGTGATGCTCTTACTATCATTTCTCAGCAGCACCACCTCAAAAAACTTTGAGTAATTATCTAGTCCACTCCAATTTTCTGCCAGGGCCTCTCTGAACACTGTGTGGCTAAAGTGGTTCTTTTTGTTTTGACTTACTATACTTTTGGCAAACTGCACATGCATTCACCATTTCCCCAATTTGTGCTCCCATTCCAGGTCACTACGTTACATTTCGAGCTCTTCTCCTGCATGTTTCTATGCCAAGGTGACTTTCGCTGCACGCTGCAGCATTTCTTTCCTCAGTGTTGCAGGAATTATGATCTTTTCTCCTTTGAGAACTATTCCTTCTGCTACATGAGGTTCCTCACGAAAGTTCCAGTGCTCTTTTACAGCAGAAGAGGCTCCGCTTCGATGTGTGGGCCAGCCAGTTTGCGCAATTTGCTGCAGTTTTCTCAGGGTGGTGTCGTTCTTGGTCACTTCACTGATCTCATCCAGTTTGGTTACAGCCACAGGTAAGTCTTTGTCAGCATGTGAACCTGTGCTTCTGTTTCTTTATCCTCTTCCTCCGTGATGGGTAGGTACACACGTGACAGAATGTCTGCAATCTACATTTCCTTGCCCGGTTTGTATTTAACTCTGACTTGGTACTTCTGCAGATGCATTAGTAATCTTTGGATTTTTGGTGGTGCAGAGTTCAGGGCTTAAGGTTTATGATCAGACTGTACCTCCACATCTTTGCCATAGACAAACTGGTGGTAGTGTTCCAGGCCAAACAATTACTGGCATTTCTTTCTCTATTTAGGCAGACCGCTGCTGTGTTTCAGTCATTCCCTTTGAACCATATGCCGCTGGTGCCTCATTTTGCAAGAGGACAACTCCCAGACCAGTCTTTAAAGTGTCCACTGATGACATTGTCTTGACCGGCTGACTGACATCGTAACACTGGTGCCTGGGTCAGTGTTCTCTTCTAACTGGTCAAAGCTTCCTGGTGACTATGCTCCCAGTGCCATTCCACATCATTTTGTAGAAGTTCTCTGAGAGGTGCTGTCAGGTCTGACATGTTCAGAATGAATTTCCCAAGATAGGTCACTATTCCCAAAAACCTCTCCAAGTATTTCTTACATTCTGGGGCGGCATGTTCATGACTGCTTCGATTTTACTCCGGTCCGGCTTCAGTCCATCACTTGTTAATACTTGTTCCAAGTACTTGATTTCATGAAGACCTATTTTGCACTTTTCCTTCTTCAACTTGAGGTTCCTTTCTCTAGCTCTGGCCAGCTCCTGCCACAGTCTGTGGTCGTGTGAGGCTCCCCAGGCCTGCACATCATCGATATAGGTTTCCACACCCACTAACCCTTCAAACAGCTGCTTCACTGTTCCGTGGAACACCTCCGGAGCTGAATTAATACCAAAAGGTAAGCGTATAAACCTGAATCGCAAATGTGGTGTGTTGAATGTACAGAGCTAGGAGCTGCGTTCATCCAGCTTGACCTGCCAGCAGCCTGAATTTGCATCCAAGACTGAATGGTATTTAGCATCAACTAGCTTACACATGATCTCTTCTACTGTGGGCAGCTGGTAATGCTCTCTTTGTACTGCCTGGTTTAGGTCTCTGGGATCCAGACAGACACTCAGATTCCCATCTGATTTTTCTGCAGTTATAATTGGATTAAGCCAATTTGTCAGTTCTTCAATTTTCTTGATGATGTAAAGTTCCTCCATTCTGTCCAACTCTGCTTTCGGTCGCTCTCTCAGCATTACTGGTATTTTCCTGGGCGTGTGTATTTTGAGAATCACAGTTTTGTCAATCTTGATGGTGTGTTCTCCTTTTAGGCCGCCCATCCCTTGGAACACATCTTTATACTCGCTCAGGATGTCATCAGTGGTGACAGTCATTTTTCTCCTGATTAGCTTCAGGTTTTCACAAGCTTTGATTCCAAGAATGGGTTTCGCATCAGTTTTCACCACTATGAATGGAAGTGCTTGAGACTGTTCTTTGTAGTTCACTTTTTGTGTACACTTGCTTTCTACTGTAATTTTTTCACCTGTATAAGTAGCCATCTTCACTTTTGTTTTAGCTGTTTTTCTTTGCTTATCTTATGATACAGACTGATGAGAATGACCTTTGCTTGTGTCCTCTGTCAAGCTTGAAATTCACCATGATGTTGGCAATTTTTAAATCACCTGCCCATTCATTTTCTTTGGAATTTGTTGTTACTGCACCAACGAATAGTTCCAGTTCAGTGTCTGTATCAATCGTGTGCACTTTCTTCGATTTACACATCTTAACAAAGTGTTTTAGTTTATCAAAATTCTTACATTGCTTTCCGTAGGCTGGACAACTACGTGGTCTGAAGAAGAGTCATATGGATTCGAAACGTTAACTCTGCCTTTCTTTCCACTGATGATGTCAGACCCGCTGAGTTTTTCCTGCATTTTTGTTTTTGTATGTGGTAAATGCTCTGTTCCGCTTCGACTGCATTCAAATGTTTTAATAGCAATTTTGTTCTTTTTACGTTCAGGCTGTTTATTTGTGCTTTCCCGGGGCTGTTTCTGTTTAACTATATCTAACTGCTTGACAGTGTGTGGTTTATCACCTGCTGTCATCTGTTCAATCTGGCATTTTGCTGTTTCTGCTGCTCTGCAGATATTTTTTGCTTTCTCCAGCATGAGATCAACTTTTCTCAAAAGCCGTTCTCTTATAGAGTCATTTGTAGTTCCACAAATTACTCTATTGCAGATGAGTCATTGTTCACGCTCTCCAAGTTCACACGATTTAGCTCATTTTCTCAGCTCAATTACGTGCTGACTAATGTCACTGCCTTGCATGCACCCATATCGATGTGATGTGTTTCTTAGGGCTGCTGTAGGCTTTGAATTTTTCCATTATTCCTTTTGAGTCATTTTGTTTTCCCTCACTTTCAAATGTGAATGTGTTATAGACTTCAGTGTTGCTTCCCCTGCTACGTAAGGAAAGATGGAAGACTGTAACCGAGGGTCTTTTTTATCACTGCCTGTCACAGTGAGATACAGCTCAAATCGCTGCTTGAACCTCACGTTTCTGGAGGGATTCCCCTCCAAACTGAGCTCTGTCGGTAATTCCAGAACCTCTGTTGTTGTGTTTAGTTTAAGTCAGGCACCAGGTCTTGTTTTTTGTTTCAATGATGCAGACAGGCCGTTGGCATTGTAGCTGAGCTAACTTTATTGACAACACATTTTCCTAACATGAACACGCATCTGCAGTAACTGAATTTTATCAAGACAGGCTCCAACATGTACTAACTGACTGTCAACCCCCGGTCTGGTGACTACATATGTAGTCCCCTCCCTTCCCTCCCCACCTTCCCTCCATCCCCTCCCTCCCTTCATCACCTCCCCCCCTTCCCCCCCTCCCACCCCCCCCCCCCCCCCCCCCCACTTCATCCTTTCCACCACACCAACCCTTTCACAGCACATCATGAATTCTTACATCCCACCCTCATGGTTACACTTAGCCCGCGTCCCCCCTTCCCTCTAGCCCATTATCAAGTGGCTCTTGTCCATCTATTGCCTCCAGGAAGTGAGGTTGAGCATCAGCTCCTAGTCCAAATCACAATTCAGTGCTTCAGAAAAGTGGGAATTGGTGTGAGCTTGAGGTTCAGGGGGCTAACGGTCTCACCTGTGACTCAGGAGGTTGTGGGTTCAACCCTCACACTAGAGACTGAGCTCAAAACCGAGGATGATACTCCAGTGGAGTACTGAGGAAGTGCTGCACTATCAGAGGTACCATCTTTCAGAAGAGGTGTTAGACCGAGATCCCATCTGCTGCCTCAGGTGGATGTGAATGGCCCTTGGTGCTGGTTTGAAGAAGAGCGAGAGGGGCTTTCCCTCGTGTTCTGGCCAATATTTATCCCTTAATAAACGTCATAAAAAATAGATCACCCGGTCTTGACTAAGTGGTTTATGGGATGTGTGTGTGCAGTTTGATTGTTGGGTTGCCCACGTTGGGTGACTGCAGTTCAAAAAGTGTTTCATTGCCTTTGGGACATCTGAAAGTTTTGAACATCTCAATAGGAATTACACATCTTCCTTTGCCTAACGCTGGGATTACTGAAAATCATTCGAACAACAAAGAACCTGAGAAAGCAGTTAGATTAGAGAGAGTGTCTGTGTCATGGGCCCCTCCCTGAGGGATGTGACTTAACTGTGAGTAACCTTCTAGAAAAGTGAAACCACAGAAGATAAGCGAGTATCATCAATCGATGGTCGAACCATTCAACTCTGCGCATTCTGCACTTTAAAACGAAAACAAAATACTGCATATGCTGGAAATCTGAAATAAAAACAGGGAATGCTCAGCAGGTCTGGCAGCATCTGTGGAGAGAGGAGCAGAGTTAACCCACCTCATCAGAACTGGAGAAAGTTGAGATTTAACAATTTTTAACCAGTTGCAGAAACAAAGGTGGCGGGGGAAAAAACAAGAAGGGGAAGATCAGTGATAACGTAGAAACAAAGGAACAGGAGGAGGCTGAATGCCCGTCGAGCCTGTTCCACTATTCAAACAGATCATGGCTGACCATCTACTCAACACCATTTTCCTTGCATTATCCCCCCCACATCCCTTGATGTCATTAGTATCTAGACATCGCTCAATCTCTGTCTTGAATATGCGCAGTGTTTGAGCCTCCACAGCCCTCTGGGGTAGACAATTCCAAAGATTCACCACCCTCTGAGTGACAAAATTCCTCCTCATCTCGGTCCTAACTGGCCTGCCTCTTATTCCGAGACTCTGTCCCCTGGTTCCCTGGAATGCAGGCCCGGTTTCCTCAATCTCTCCTCATAAAACAATCCCACCTTCCCAGGATTCAATCTGGTGAACCCCCTTTGGACACTCTATGGCAAATACGCCCTTCCTTAGATGCAGAGACTAAAATGGTACAGTGTGGCAGAAGTGATTAAATAACAAAAGGGCTGATAGTTGGAGAACTGAAAGTGGTGGAAATGCTGCAGGATGGTAGTTGAATGTTGTGTGAAAGGGGAGGACAAGGGGAACTCTGTCATGGCTCAGGGAGGATGGGAAGCTTTTCCTTCTATCCCCACTTCCTGCAAGAATGAATCAGATGTCCCAGTTTCTCCATCTCCCCCATATCCGTTATGCCGATACCATCTTCCACATCAGTGATTCCACTATGTCTTCCTTTTTCTTCAGTTGAAGATTACCACCCACCAGGGCCCTTTACTGTGTATGTTCTACTCCCTGCACTCTTGGTCTCACCCCCGTTCCTCCCTCCCAGTGCCCTGGGTTAGTTTGCAGCTTGGCGTAAGCTGGTTCAATGATTTCACAATGCTGGACTGGCACCACGCCCATTGCAAGCAATAACTCCTAATGAGAGCAGTTAATTGGCATGCTCCTGACTGTATTGGGCTGCGTGCCACCTCACTCACTCATTGTGAAAGTGTGTGTGTTAGTGACTGAGGACAGATGAGGAGAAACCTTTTTAAACAGGGTTATAATAGTGAAATGCTGTCTGAAAGGGAGTGTTAGTGGGGGAAATGTGGAGGGAGCAAGGTGGGTGGGGGTGGGGGGGAGTGCAGGCATTGAGCGGAGGGAAGGGGGAGGGGCATGGGGGATTCAAAAGAAAGATTCAAAAATCTCTTTCTAAAGGGATTTGGATAAATACTTAAAACTTTTGCACGGGTCTGGGAGTAAAAACAGCAAAGTGGGAGAAATTGAATAGCTCTTTCAAAAAGCTGGCACAGGCATGGTGGGCTGAAAGGTTTACGAGACTAATACCTGGAATGGGCAAGTTGTCTTATGAGGAAAGGTTGGACTAGATATCCACTGGAGATTAGAAGAGTGAGAGGCGACTTGGTTGAAACATGTAAAATCCTGAGTAGCTGTGACAGGGTGGATGTGGAAAGGATGTTTCCTCTTGTGGGAGAATCTAGAATCTAGGGATCACTGTTTAAAAGAAAAAAGAGGGGCTGTCCATTTAAGACAGAGCTAAGAAAAGAGATTTTCTGAAGGTCATGATTCTTTGGAACTCTTGTCCACAAAAGGAGGTGGAAGCAAAGTCTTTGAATATTTTTTAAGGCAGGGCGAGATAGATTCTTGGTTAACAAGGTGGTGAAAGATTATTGGGGGTAAGCAGGAATGTGGGGTTCAGGTTATATTCGGATCAGCCATGATCTTATTGAATGGCGGAGCAGGCTCGAGGGGCCAAGTGGCCCACTCCTGCTCCTTATTCGTATGTTTCTATGGCTTCCCTCTGTACTGAATCATTTTATAATCCTGACTGTTGTATAAGAGGGTGTATACAGCCAAATTTCTCATGGGCCTCTGAGATTGGTGCCAATTGAATGTTTTGAGGGATTTTCCGGGACACTGGGGGGATTGCCTACTCTTCTCTGAGTGATACCATGTGATCTTGATGTTTATTTATCTGAATGAACAGACTGGGTCTTGGATTTGTGAATGAAGGCTGCTCAGCCAATTGTGGGTATTTCTACCCCAGGAGTTTTACCCTTCAGCTGTAAGGACAGGTAGAAATTAACCAAAGGGATGACTGCATCCACCCTTCTGTCCAATTGTTTTTGCAGTTGTGGCAACCACATCACATCGACTCATGCCCAGTTGCAGCCCCAAAACTGACCCCACGTCTCTTTCTCTTCCCCCACACCCCCACCTCACAATAACGTGTATCCCTTTGCAGATGTGCTCCCCCATCTGTCTCTGGGTCTCCGTACCAGTTTGCCTGCCCTTGGATGTTGTTGGAGGCTGGCTGGTGGACACTGGGTCATATTCAGACTGTGGCACTGATGAAAAAAGTTCCCAACTGAAAACCAACTCCTTTACTGTAGGGAATTTACGGGTATGCTCCTTCGCTCCTGTGCCAGAGCTCCCTCTGGTGGTGGATGCCTGATCCTGCTCTCCAAAACTCCAGGCTGCCATGGTCTGGAATGATATGGCCACATGGAGATGGGATTGTAAATTGGCCGAGGGTGGGAATTAAATATCCCAGGTTGCCTAGCTTTTAGAAGAGGCAATCAAAATGGAAAATAAGGTGGGGCGACCCTGACAATTAAGAAAGGGAATAAAGACAGCAAAGAGGAAGGAACTGAGTTCAAAGTTGAGCAGTTGAATTAATTTGGGTGGTTATGAGATAGGGCAGAATGTAAATCAGGAAATTGGAGGTCCATCTAACAAATGGAATACAGTAATCATGGGGCTTTAAATCTTTGTATAGACTGGCCAAACTAAACCTGCAGTGATGTTGTGGCAGATGAGTTCATGGAATAGGTAAATATGTTAAGGATCTCACTAGGGAAAGGGCTAATTTGGATCTCATATTGTGCAATGAGAAAGAGGTAATGAAGAACCTTGTAGTAAATTAAGAGCAATTATAATGTGGTAGAATTATACAGTAAGTTTAAAAGCAATTTAGTTAGGTTCAAAATTAGAATATTAAATCTAAACAAAGTAAACGAGGTGGTATGAGGGGTGAGTTGACAAAGGTAGATTGGGAAACTACATTGAAAGTTATGATAGTAGACAGACAATGGCTAGCATTTAAAGAATTAGTACATAAATTGCAATAAATATACATCCTTGAGTATTGCAGAAAAAATACATTTTGTCAACACTTTTCATCTTGCACTTATCAGGACAATCACAAGAAAATGGCAGCACCAAGGGAAAATAGCAACTTTATATACTGTATGTGAGGAGAGTGCTGATTGGTTGGCAAGTGAACTCTGATTGCCATGGAGAATGCACCAGTTAATGGTGAATGGCAGTTAACAGCTAAGCATTGTTTGAAATTTAAACCAGGCAGCTTGATTTTGCTTGGTCAAGGCATTACCCTGAGGAATGAACCAGTGAATGGCTATCACTTATTTTGTTTAGCTGAATCAGGCGCAATGTGTGTATGGGTTCTTTCTGTCTGCAAAGAACAGGACCCTGTGTATTAATATATGTAGCTTCCAATACATGTAAATGTGCCACACTGTGGGCCCAACTGACAATCTTAAATTGGTTGTCAGCGTAATTCTTAGCACACTGAGGATTATTTAGCAAATGTTGTCCAATCGCAGAATCACATCTAATGTTAGACACTTTTGAGTTTTGCAAGCACGGGCTGGTTGGGTACAGTCTGTGCCTTGCCTGTTGTGAACAATGGTTGGGACATGCTATTTAATATGACTCTCAGTCACCATTAACTGGTGCATTCTCCATGACAATGCCCCTACCAATCAGAGTCTACTTGCCAACCAATCAGTACTTTCCTTTTATACGAAATAAAGTTGTTGCTTCCCCTGACGTTGGTATTTTTGCAATTGTCCTGATGAGTGCAAGACACAAAGCTTCAACAAAATGTATTTTTTCCACAATACTCAAGTTCTGTACTACCAAACGACTATAAATATACATTCCTTCAAGGCATTAAAATCTCACAGAGAAAGTGGTTGAACAGTGGCTAGCCAGAGGAGTGAAAGATGATATTAGATTAGAGGAAGAGGTTTATAATGTTGCCAATCAGAGTCATAACCCTGAGGATTGGGAGGATTTTAGAGTTCAGCAGAGGATGACAAAGAAATTGATGAGGAAGGAGAAAGTAGAATGAGAGTTGACTAGCAAGGCACAGATTGTGAATGCTTTTCTAAGTATGTAAAAAGGGAGAGGTTAGTGGGAGTAATTGTGGGCCCATTAGAGACAGGGACAGGTGAAATCCTAATGGAGAATAAGGAAACGGAATAGACATTAAACAAATACTTTGGGCTGGGTCTTCGCCTCACAAAATCACAGAATAATTACAGCGCAGAAGGAGACCATTCGGCCCATCATGTCTGCACCAGCTCTCCAAATGAGCATCATGACTTAGTGCCATTCTCCTGCCTTTTTCCCTGTAACCCCGCGCATTGTTTCTATTCAAATAATCATCTAATGCCCTCTTGAATGCCTCGTTTGAATCTGCCTCCACCATGCTTCCAGGCTGTGCCATCCAGACTAGAAGCACTCGCTGTGTGAAAAAGCTTTTCTCTCATCACATTTGCTTCTTTAGCAAATCACTTTAAATCTGTGTTTTCTTGTTCTTGATCCTTTTTCAAGCAGGAACAGTTTCTGACAATGTCGGGAACTGTGAACCATGCCTTTTCATTGCTTTGTGATCCCAACCCTGTCACGCCCTCCCACTCCCATCATATTTTTGTCTCTCTGAAATGTAAATGGGCAATGTTTGGATCTGCCCCCTCCCCTAGGCAAGCCCATGGCAGTGACACAGGCATGTGGGTGAAGAGGTGGGTTGGGACATCATCCCTCTTCTGTGTATGGTACATAGGCCTGCTAGCCCCCCGACCACTCACCCTCCTCACTACCCCCCAATCCCCTGCCTCCTCCACCCCCCTTCATACCCCCTCTATACCCCCATGCAGCCCCCCCCCCCCCCCTCCCCCCCCAAAGTGCTCTCCCGTATCCACTAATACAGAGCAAATGAGCCATTGGCAGGTCTGACAAGTCTTTGAAATGCTCCTGAAACTGACACAATAAGCAAAGAGCCTTTGAACCTCTCTTTTGGGAAAAAAACACGCTCATCTTACAACCTCATAAAAAGGTGATCAATCACCAGCCATTCGTCGTGTCAATAAATAAATCTTCAATCCTCTCATCACCTCATAAGCTTGTCTTAATAAACAAACAGGTATTGGAAAATCACATAAAGAGTAAATTATAACAACTTCATAAATCTGTCAATGAGTCAAAGCCAGCATTCCTCTTAGAGCTGTGTAAACAGACCCTTGCTAAGCTGAGTCTATTAGCCATTCTTGAAGCTCTGCCAGGCATTCGTATGTGGCCCCCTGTAAAAAGACTGCTTCTATTTATGTATTTGCCAGATGACCTCGCTATGCATGCTTGGCTGAGCTCTAAAAATGGCTAATGAACTCCGCTCTGTAGGCAGTATTGAAACAGCCTGAAGGGAAATGCTAAGTTTGGTTGATTGTTACTTTTATGAGGTTGGAATGTTATTCTTTTTGTGAGTTTTCACTGCCTGTTTGTTTATTTCGACAAGAGTGAGAGGTGCTAAGAGGATTATAGCTTTATTTATTGATACTATGAATGGCTGTGGTTGACACATTTTTGAAGTTGTAAACTGAGCAGTTATTTCTCACAGTCATTTTCAAAGCCTCTTTGCTTATTTAGTCAGCTTCTGGAGATTTTAAAGACTTGTCATTATATGGCTCATTAGTTCGATATATCTTGGTTCCTGGGAGGACTGTGTATGGAGGCTGCTTGGAGGCATGGAAGGAGCATGTGGGTGAAGGGGACATGGGGCTGAAGAAGGGGAATTTGCAAGACCTTTAACCTGACCTGTCAAAAGGCTCATGACTCCTCAGCAGGCTTCCCCTAAGATTCATGAACTGACTTTACCTGGTGGGGTTCCCACAGGCTTCCAAATCTCTTGTATCATGATGAAAATAGTGTGGGGTGAAATTCCAATTTCCTCTAGGTCTTTACAATAGTGTCTTCGATGTCCAAAGACATGCATGTGGGCTTGTAACCCGGCACTTTTCCCAACTAGGGGAAGATGGAGAATGGGCTTGAAATTCCGGTTCTGTGAGCCTCATTTTGCCCATTCTTGACCCAATTTTGGGCTGGTGAGGGAGGGGAAAATCCAGCCCTTTGCATCTGTCTTCACGGGAGAAGACACAAAAAAATGAAATAAGAGGAAATCGAGGGTCCAGCAAGAATGAGGTACTTAAAGAAATCAATACAAGTAAAGGAATAATGCAGGAGAAATTAACAGGATTGAAATCCCCTGAACCTGGTGACCTACAGCCTAGTTTTAAATGAGGAACTGATGAGGCGCTGGGTGCGTTGGTTTTGATCATCCAGAATTTCTTAGATACTCGAACAGTTCCCAGCATTGGGAGGTTTCAAACATAACCCTGCTATTTAAAAAAAAAGGAAGCATCTAACATCAGCAGTTGGTAAAATGCTAGAATCTATTATTAGGTGTAAGATAACAGGGCACTTCGGAAATCATATGATTAGGAAGAGTCAACATAGTCTTATGAAAGGTGTTATGACACAGTAGTTAGTAAAGGCCGAGTTGTTTAAATCCCAGAGGGAAACTTGAACAACTGTCATAACCTATATTTTCAATTGGTGTGTTTAAGATGCAGCTCTGAATTCAGGAAAAAAACTATCAAGCCTCAAGAGGTTTTGTATGTAAAACTAAATTAAACATTTATTAATTTGACAACTAATTAAACATGTCTACAACATGTCTACAAATTACTACCATAATAACTTTTAAACAAATCCCCAAATTAATCACTCCCAGGTAAATCTTCACCAAGGCAACAATAACCCATTGACTTTAAACAGACACCAAAGTACATTTGACCATACAAATTCAAAATTAGGTGCCTTGCAATTTGGTTCCTTGGCAGACAGTTGTAGGCCTACAGGCTGTCCAGATCTTAAATGTTTGAGTTATACACACAAACTCCTTGCTGTTTATACCTAGCTTCCCCTTTTAATGTAAATTTTCCATTGTATTACCATGTTCTTGAATGTTATCTCTCCTAACAATAATCCTTTCATTCCACCAGTTTTATTAGTAATATAAACACATTGCTGGCATCTCCCATCTAGGTGCAAAATTTTACCCATTCTTTTGAATGGTTTATTCAACAAATGCAGATGTACACTTCACCTTTTAACTTCCTTATGTTTATTTAATTAGCATTTCAAACCATACATCAGAGCACTCAGACTAGTTGGCTTTAATCCAATTAACTCACACACAGACACAGGCCCTACTACAATTCCAATTTAAAAATTATTTCCCATAACATTATACACATTAGTATCTCCATGACAAAGGGAAGTCATGTCTGAAAAATCTGATTTTGATCTGACAAATTTGATGATGTACCTAATACCTAAAGGGGAACCAATCGATGTGGCGTATTTGGATTTTCATAGGGTGTTCAATAAGGTGTCACACAAGAGGTTATTACACTAAATTAGGACTCATGGGATTGGCGGTAATATATATTAGCATGGATTGAGGATTGGTTAATGGATGGAAAACAGTAGGAATAAGTGAGACGTTTTTGCGTTGGTAGCCTGTAACTAGTAAGATACTGTAACGATTAGTACTTGGCTCTCAGTTGTTTACAATCTACAATTAATAATTTAGATGAGGGGGCTGTGTATCTAAGTTTTCTAATGATAGAGGTGGGAAAGTAAGCTATGAGGAAGACACACCGAGGCTACAGATGGATAGAGATAGTTAGGTAAGTGGCGAAGAACATGACAGATGAATATGATGTGGTGAAATGTGAAGTTAGCCACTTGGGTAAAAAATAAAATGCAGAATATGTTTTGAATGGTGAGGGTCTGGGAAATGTTTGCATTCTAAGGTTCAAGGGTGTCCTTGTATCTGACTCAAAGAAAGTTTACATAAAGGCGTAGCAAGCAATTAGGAAGGTAAATGGTATGTTTGCTTTTGTTACAAAGGGATTGGTGTATAAGAATACAGAAGTCTTACTATAATTGTACAGCATTGATTGGACCACTCCTGGATTGTTGTGGACAGCTTTAAGTCTCCTTACATAAGGAAAATATACTTGCCTTAGAGGGAGTGCAACAAATGTTCATCAAACTTAATTGTGGGGGCAAGGAATCAAATGTGGAAAGATGTGACATATCAAAGAGTAGAGACAAGATAAGAGAGGAAAATAGTAATATGGGAAATGAGGATCAGAGAATGGCAGGAAGGGACAGAGAGATAAAACACTTAAGAATGCACCAAGAATCAAGACTAGATGTCACAAAGATAACAAAAGACAAAATTAAAGGTTCTGTATCTGAATGCATGAAGAATTCATAACAAAGTAAACTAATAGCGCACATTGCAGTAAATAAATATGATCTGATGGCATTACAGAGACGTGGCCGCAGGATGATGAGGATTGGGTCCTGAATATTGAGGGGTATCCGACCTTCAAGAAGAATAGGAAGTTAGGTACAGGTGGAGGGGTAGCACTGTTAATCAAGAATGGCATTTGTGCAATAGTTCAAGATGACCTTGGTTCAGGAGCTCAGGATGTAGGATCAGTTTGGGTAGAGATGAGGAATAGTAAGGGAAAAAAAGTCACTAGTTCTCAAAAAAAAAGTCACTAGTGGGAGTGGTCTACAGGCCCCCCGAAACAGGAACCAAAATATAGGACAAAGCATACAAGAAGAAATATTGGGTGCTTGTGATAAAGGCACGGCAATAATCATGGGTGATTTTAATTTGCATATAAACTGAAAAAATCAGATTGGCATTAGTAGCCTGGATGAGGAGTTCATAGAATGCTTTTGAAATAGTTTATTAGAGCAGCACATTCTGGAACCAACCAGAGAGTGGATTATATTAGACTTGGTATTGTGTAATGTGACAGGATTAATTAATGACCTCAGTCAAGGCACCCCTAGGTAACAGTGACCACAAAATGGTTGAATTTTACATCCAGTTTGAAAGGGAGCAGAGTGGGTCTGAGACTAGTATTTTAAACTTAAATAAAGGCAACTGTGTGGGCATGAAAGCTGAGCTAGCTGAATGAACTGGGAAACTAGGCTGGGGGATAGATCAATAGAGAAGCAGTGGCTGACATTTAAGGGGATTTTTCAGAATACCCAGAATAAGTATATTCCTACCATAAAGAAAAATTCTAAAGGGAGGATCCAACATCTGTAGTTAGCTAAAGAAGTTAAGGAAAGCATCAAACTTAAGGAAAAAAGCATATAACTGGGTGAAGATGAGTAGCAGGTCTGATGAGTGGTCAGAATATAAAGAATGGCAGAGAATGAATAAAAGATTAATCAGGAGAAAGAAATTAGTGTATGATAGGAAGCTAGCTAGAAATGTAAAAATGGATAGTAAGAGTTTCTACAGTATTTAAAAAGGAAAAGAGTAGGTAAAGTGAGTATTGGCCCTCTAGAGAGTGAGGATGAGGAGTTAATAGTAGATAATAAGGAAATGGCAGATGAAACAAATATTTTTCTACTATCTTCACTATAGAGGATACATAGCTGTAAATCAGGAGGTGGAAGGATAGATGATCTTCATGAAACCATAATCATGAGGTAAGCAGGACTGAGAAAACTGATGGAGCTGTAGGCTGACAAGTCTCCAGGTCCAGATGGACTTCACTGAAGGATCTTAAAAGAGGTGGCTAATGAGGTAGGAGATGCGTTGATGGAAAGGTTCCATCAGACTGGAAAGTAGCAAATATAACCCCTCTATTCAAGATGGGAGGGAGGCAGAAAACTGGAAACTTTAGGCCAGTTAGCTTAATGTCTGTCATGGGGAAGGTGTTAGAGTCATTCATTAAAGAGGTTATAACTGGGCACATAGAAAAGCACAAAGTAATCAGGAACAGTTAGCATGGTTTTGTGAAAGGGAAATCATGTTTAACTAATTTATTAGAGTTCTTTGAAGGATTAACATGTGCTGCAAATAAAGGGGAACCTGTAGATGTGCTGCACTTGGATTTCCAGAAGGCATTTGATGAGATGGCACATCAAAGGTTATTGTGGAAAATAAAAACTCATGATGTTGGGCTAACATATTAGTATGGATAGAGCATTGGTTGGCTGGCAGAAAACAGAGTATGCATAAATGGGTCATTGTCTGATTGGCAGGATATGACTAGTGGAGTCTTGTAGGGGTTTGTGCTGGGGCCTCAAATTTTACAATTTACATCAATGAATTGGATGAGGGGAGCAAATGCATGGTAGCTAAATTTGCAGATGACAAAAAGATAGGTAGGAAGGTATGTTGTGAAGAAGACATGAGTTTTCAGATGGATATAGACAGGTTGAGCGAATGAGTGAAAATCTGGCAGATGGAGAATAATGTGGGAAAATGTGAAGATGTTCACTTTGGTAGGAAGAATAAAAAAAGCAAAGCATTACTTAAATAGAGAACAACTGCAGAATTCCGAGGTGCGGAGGGACCTAAATGTTCTAATGCATGAGTTACAAAAAGTTAGTATGCAGGTACAGCATATAATCAAGCAAGCTTATGCAATACTATCCTTTATTATGAGATGAACTGAGTATAAAAGTAAGGATGTTATGCTTCAGTTATACAGGGATTGATGAGACTGCATCTCGAATGCTACTGAAGTTTTGGGCTCCTTATTTAAGGAAGGATATAAATGCTTTGGGGGCAGTTCAGAGGAGGTTTATCAGATTGATACCTGGAATGAGTGGGTTATCTTATGAGGAAAGGTTGGACAGGCTGGGCTTGTTTCCACTGGAGTTTAGAAGAGTGGGGGGTGAGTTGATTGAAGTGTACAAGATCCTGAAGGGTATTGACAAGGTGGAACATGGAAAGGATGTTTTCTCTTGTGGGTGAGTCCAGAGCTAGGAGGCACTGTTTTAAAATTAGGAGTTGCTCTTTTAGGACAGAGATGAGGAGGAATTTTTTCTGAGGGTTGTACAACTTTGGAACTCTGACTCAGAAGATGGTGGAAGCAGAATCATTGAATATTTTTAAGACAGAAGTAGATATTCTTGTTAGGCAAGGCAATCAAAGGTTACTGGGGGTAGATGCAGAACTCTAAACACAAACAGGTCAGCCATGATCTTATTGAATGACAAAGCAGGCTTGAGGGGCCGAATGGCCTACTCCTATTTTGTATGTTCGTATGTGAACTGGTTCCTTGGATGAAGGGATAGTCCTATGAGGAGAGATGGAGTAAATTAGGCCTATATTCCCTGAAGTTTAAAATAATGTGAGGTGATCAAATTGAAACATAAAATTCTGAAAAGAGTCTTGACGGTAAATTCTGAGAAAATATTTCCGCTGGTAGGGAACCTTGAACTCGGGCACAGTCTCAGGATAAGTGTTGATCATATAAGACAGATGAGGAGAAATTTCTCCACTCAAAGGATTATGAATCTTTGGAATTCTCTACTTGAGGGACCTGTAGCTGCTCAGTTGTTGAAGGCATTCAAAACAGAGGCTGATTTTTTTTGCTACTAAGGCATTTAGGGATAAGAGGGCAGAGTAGGAAGGTGCAGTTGTGGTAAAAGATCAGCCATAATCTTGTTGAATGTTGGAGAAGGCTCGAAGGATCAAATGGTTGACTCCACCTCCTATTTCTTATGTTCCATTGTACTGGTCTCTGGACTGATAACCAATAGACAGCAGTGCAATAGCACAGCATCTGAATCCAGCTCTCAGGGTTTGTAGATTGGAATGAAGCATCATTATGGTGTTAAGTTGTACAGTAGCCTGCAGGAGGATATCTATGGACTGTTCAGGTGGGCAGAGCAATAGCAAATGGAATTCAACCCAGAAAAGTGAGAGGTAACATACTTGGGGAGGGCTAACAAGGCAAGGGGTTACACTATGAATGGTAGGACCCTGGAAAGTACTGAAGATCAAAGGGACCTTGGTGTGGATATCCACAGATCCCTGAAGGTAGCAGGGCAGGCAGTTAAGGTGGTTAAGAAGGCATATGGGATAGTTGCCTTTATTAGCCAAGGCATAGAATACAAGAGCAGGGAGGTTATGCTGGAACTGTATAAAATGCTGTTTAGGCCACAGTTGGATGACTGCATGCAGTTCCAGTCATCACATTATAGGAAGGATGTGATCACACTGGAGAGAGTGCAGAGGAAATTTACCAGGATGATTCCTGGGCTGGAGGGTCTGAGCTATGAGGAAAGATTGGATAGGCTGGGATTGTTTTCCTTGGAGCAGTGAGGGTTGAGAGGAGACCTGAGAGGTGTATAAGATTATGAGGGCCATAGATAGGGTGGATAGGAAGGCACTTTTTCCATTAGTAGAGGGATCAATGACCAGGGGGCATAGGTTTAAGGTAATGGTGGAAGGCTAAGAGGGGAGTTGAGAATTTTTTTCACCCAGAGGTTGGTGAACTGCCTGAAAGGGTGACTGAGTCAAAAACACTCATAACATTTAAGAAGTATTTAGATATTCACTTGCGTTGCCATAGCCTCGAGGGCTAAGGGCCAAGCACTGGAAAATGGGATTAGTGTAGTCAGATCTTCGTTGACCGGCATGGACACGATAGGCTGAATGGCCTCCTTCTGTGCTGTAAGCATCTTTGAGTCTATGTTTGGGGTGACAGTGGTGTAGTATTAATGTCACTGAACTAGTAAACCAGAGGCTAATGCTTTGGGGACAGGGGTTCAAATCTCACCACAGCAACTGATGGAATTTAAATTCAATTAATAGATCTGGAATTGAAAGTTATTCTCTGCAATGGTGTCCATGAAACCACCAATGATTGTCATAAAAACCCATCTGGTTCACTAATGCCCTTTAGGGAAGGAAATATAACATCCTTACCTGGCCTGGCCTACATGTGACCCCAGACCCACAGCAATGCATTTGACTCTTAACTGCCCCCTGAAATGTCCTAGCAAGCCTCTCAGTTCAAGGACAATTGGGATGGGTAACAAATATTGGCCTAGCCAGTGATGCCCGCATCCTATGAAAGAATTAATATAAAAAGATGTTGGCCCACTTTGAATTTCTGTTGCCATAGTTGTTGCTCCGACACTGGGATGGTTGATGGCTGACTCCCAGTGACTGTGATGCAGAAACTCTGAGCTTTGGATCAGATGCCTCTCTCTCTTCCCACCGAGACTCTAGGAAGGCACTGAGACTAGCCTTTTCTCCTGCTTGGTGATCTGATCACCTGGAACCTGCTCCTGGGATAGTTTGCAGCTTGGTGGGAGCTGTGTGGAGCTGATTCAATGATTACACAATGCTGGACTGGCACCATGCCCATCACAAGTAATAGTTCCTAATGAGAGCAGTTAATTGGTATCCTCCTGACTGTATTGAGCTGTGTGCCACCTCACTCACTCATGGTGAAGGTGTGACTTAGTGATTGAGAAGAAATATTTTTACACAATTTGTATAATTGTTGTGAACTGGAATGTACTGCCTGAAGGGGCAGTAAAAGCAGATTCAATAATAAATTTCAAAAGGAAGTGGGTTAAATATTTAAAAGGAAACTTTGGAAAGCTATGAGGAAAGAACAGGATAGTGGAACTAATTGGATAGCTCTTTCAAAGAGCCAGCATGGTTCAACTGACACAGCAAATCAATAGCTCTGTATCTAGCCCCGCGCTGCACCTGTCCTGGGAGTATTTGATGGGGCCAGTGTAGAGGGAGCTTTACTCTGTATCTAACCCTGTGCTGCACCTGTCCTGGGAGTGTTTGGGAACAGTGTAGAGGGAGCTTTACTCTGTATCTAACCCCATGCTGTACCTGCCCTGGGAGTGTTTGATGGGGACAGTGAAGACGGAGCTTTACTCTGTATCTAACCTCATGCTGTACCTGCCCTGGGAGTGTTTGATGGGGACAGTGGAGAGGGAGCTTTACTCTGTATCTAACCTCATGCTGTACCTGTCCTGGGAGTGTTTGATGGGACAGTGTAGAGGGAGCTTTACTCTATATCTAACCCTGTGCTGTACCTGCCCTGGGAGTATTTGATGGGGACAGTGTAGAGGAAGCTTTACTCTGTATCCAACCCTGTGCTGTACCTGTCCTGTGAGTGTTTGATGGGAACAGTGTAGAGGGAGCTTTACTCTGTATCTAACCTCGTGCTGTACCTGCCCTGGGAGTGTATGGGCTGAATGGCCTCGTTCTATGCTGTAAGATTTGATGTGAACAGCAATGCTGAGTCTCATCAGGTGGAGAGGAACAATAACATTCCGGATTCTATAAAATATGAACAAATGCTCTTGTCAGTTACTTATGCCCATTGATTAACTGTACCTGTCCTGGGAGTGTTTGATGGGGCGAGGGGTGTTTGGTAGTGGGGAGGAGAGAAATGTTTGGCAGGGGTGTGGGTGTTTGGCAGATGATGTTTGACAGGAGGAAGGGTTATTTGTAGGGGAGGAGGGGATACCATGCTAGGTCCCTGGTCTGGCCAGAGGAAATGGTAAGGGATAATTGTTCCAAAAGCCCTGCTGTAATCTCGAGTTAGTGAGATCGTTGATTCCAGTTTGACCAGGATTGGGTTCAACTATGATGGCCCCTAATGTCAAATAGCCTGTCAACATTAGATGCTGGCTCATTCATGAGAGCGATAGGGAAACTCTCTATGCTGTCCACATCAAACACTCCCAGGTCAGGTACAGAATGGGGTTAGATATAGAGCTATTGATTTGCTGTGTCAATTGGACCCCATGTTTATAACTAGATTAATTGGTGGGACTGGTTAGTAATGAGATCTCTGGATGTCGCTATGAAAATGTAAGTATGACCACATGCACTGTTTCTGTGTCTATTCAATGTGTAGCTCCCTCATATCCAGTATTGTTTGGTGATGCTGCTTTTATACTGGGTGTGGCCTGACTGGTAATTGGAAGGATTGAGGGTGCGGTGGTACTCCCACCCTCAAGGCAGGTTAGGGAGCAGGGGGCATGGGGGAGAGGAGATGGAAACGAGAGAAGCTTTGTGAATACTTTGCCTTCCACCTGGGACGTCGGATTGCTTTCTGGTGTTTGCTGATGATTGTGTTTGACCCTTTCTGGGTTTCAGCCAGTGCTTTTTCTGCCTGTCTTTGGCTGCTTGTGTTAATGTGTCTCGCTGTCCTTTTTGCAGGTGAGCAGGTCGCAGTGTATCGTGGCCAGGATGGCCAGGCCTATGTGGTTGATGCCTACTGCCCTCACCTGGGTGCTAACCTGGCTGTGGGGGGCCGAGTGATAGGCAACTGTATCGAATGCCCATTCCATGGCTGGCAGTTCCGTGGTGAGGACGGCAAATGCATAAAGATTCCGTATGCAGAGAAAGGTATGGACAGTGGTGACAGAGTGGGCTGTTCCTGTCAAGTGGTGTGGGCTGGGAGGGGATGGTGAGGGTGAGCTGGTGAACATGGGATGTAGTTTGGGATGGACTTTCTAATCGGGTGTAAAATATATTTGAGAAAATCAGAAGAATAGGGCCGTATCTCAGAAACATGGGCAAATGGAACCTAGAAGCAGGAAACAGAATTTCGGCTGGGGGGAAGGGAGAAATTGCAGGATATAAAGATGGGATGTGACGCTTAGGCTTTGTGGCATGGGAGAGCTGGGGAGGGGGATAACATTTGTGAGAGGTTGTGTGTGTAATGGAGCTCAGGATGGGACAGTATTTAGGAGGGAGGGGGCAGTAGATTTAAAGATGGGGTGGAAATGGCCCTGACCTGCTTGTCCCCTCTTCTCTCATCCAGTGCCAGACTTTGCTAAGGTTAAAACATGGCCCTCGTGTGAGCTGAACTGCACAGTGTTTGTGTGGTTTCACTGTGATGGCATTGATCCGAGCTGGGGTATTCCGGAACAGGAGGAGATCCAGTCCAGAGAGTGGGTATATCGTGGGAGGACTGAGCATTACATCAACTGTCACATCCAGGTAGGAGCAACAGCGAGGGATAGTGTGTTTGTTTGGAGCCAGGGACAAGTGGCGAAAGAGATTAGAGTTTGCACAGTAATAATATCACAGGCTGCAAAGACCTGAGAATCAGCAGCACAAATGGTATTGTTTCTAGAAAGTTCTTTTGCTTATGGTTACCTAACAACACAGGACTTAGTTCAAATCCAGCTGGAGTAGTTGTTGGGAATAGCATAAAACAGTTTGTTTCAGCAACACTGAGTTCCTTTTTGATTACCTCTTCTCATTGTAACACACACCATTCATTCTTTCTACAAGAACATGTCGAACTATCTTCTGGATTTTTATAGTTCAGCTTGCTTCAGTTTTTTTATAGTTGTAGAGGATTACAGCACAGAAGGAGGCCATTCAGCCCATCATATATTTACCAGCTGCTTGCTAGAGCAGTTCAAAACAGCTGCCTTGCTGTTTGCCCACAGTCCTGTGTTCAAATTTTTATCCGCTTTTCCCTTAAAGATGTCAAGGTCTCGGCCTCAAATGCTCCCTGTGGCAAAGCATTCCACATTCCAGCAGCCTAAAGGTACTTTTTCCCCGAGCTCCTCATCACTCCTGATACCTGGGAGCGTGAGTAAGCAGGTAAGCTCTAGCCTATTAATGTGAGGTGCAGTATTAATGGTTGAGGTCTGCAGTTACCGGGTGGAACTGCTGCTGCCTGTGGTGTGCAATTCCGCTCTGCCGCTGGAGTGTGTGCATCTCTATCGATTAATGGCTGTGTTTCTGTAACAGGAAATTCCGGAGAATGCGGCTGACATCGCCCACCTGTCCCACCTCCACACTCCCAGCATGTTGAGTGGTTCTGATCTCCGATACACCAGGGCCAGGCTCTGGAACTTTGCACAGCACAACTGGAAGGTAAGGGGAGTGGGGAAGGGGAATAAAAATTGAAAATGCCGAAAAAGCTGAGGTCTGGTATTATCTGTGGAGAGAGAAACAGAGTTAATGTTCCGAGTTCGTGTGGCTCTTCCCCAGAGTCTGAAGAGAGGTAGAAATGTGATGGCTGAGTTCAACAATTTTAGATCATGAACTCTCTCCTCCATCCCCACCCCTTTCCGATTTCCCCCCCCCCCTTTTTACCCAATAATTTATATAGATTTTTCTTTTCCCACCTATTTCCATTATTTTTAAATGTATTTCCATCCATTGTTTTATCTCTACCTTTTAGCCTATTTTGATCCCTTTCCTTCACCCCACCCCACCTCCACTAGGGCTATCTGTACCTTGCTTGTCCTGCTTTCTACCCCTAATTAGCACATTCCTTAGATAATATGACCACCTTCAACACCTCTTTGTCCTTTTGTCTATGACATCTTTTGGTTATCTCCACCTATCACTGGCCCTCTATCCAGCTCTACCATCCCCCCCCATCCGCCTTAAACCAGCTTATATTTTACCTCTTTTCTATTTCTGCTTAGTTCTGTTGAACAGTCATACAGACTCGAAACGATAACTTTGTTCCTCTCCGCAGGTGCTGCCAGACCTGCTGAGTTTTTCCAGGTAATTTTATTTTTATTTTGGATTTCCAGCATCCGCAGTTTTTTGCTTTTATATTATTATAGAAATGTGATGGGTTTAATCCTGTTGAAGGGAGGGGGTGGAGCAAAATTGAAGGCCAGGGATGGGTAGGAGCTCAGGAGAGATTTGACAATGATGTCATGGAACAAGACAAAGGGGGTGGTATTGGTGGTGTTAGAGACTGAAGCAGGTGCTAATAGTGGCATGAAGGTCAGATGGTAGAATGTATCAATTGCAGAACAAGGCTCAGTGCTCTCAAAGTAAAACATAACAAACATGGTGAGCGTGGGGACGGGGTATCGGTTTCTTAGGCTTTTTATTGGGATTAGGTTCCTGGGGAATGATGAAGTGTCCAGTGGGATTCCTGGCTAATATTCCTCAGACTGGTAGCAAACTAGGTCTCTGACTGGGATTTGTCAAGGAGGGAGAGAGCAGGAGAGGCCTGTTGAAGCCCAGCAGTGGTTTCCTGAGGGGATGAGAAGTGACCCTTTTGTTAAATGTGTCTACTTTCCTCCATGTCACTGGGTCAAAATCCTGGAGCTCCCTCCCTAATGTCACTGTGGGTGTACCTACACCACAGAGCCTGCAGCGGTTCAAGAAGGCAGCTCACCACCATCTTCTCAAGGGCAATTATGGATTGGCAATAAATGCTGACCCAGCCAGTGAAGCCCACATCCCAAAAACAAGTTTAAAAAAAATCACCTCCACTTTGTTGGAATCAAGCTCTGAGCTAGTGTGGAAGCGGATGCTGGAGATGAACAATTGAATAAACATTAAATGTAGAAGCTTGGACATGGTTCTGGTTGTACTGGGGCTGTGTTGGGTCACTTCACCTCCTGTGTTCATATGTTTATGAATCACAGCCCTGGGGCACCAGGGAAGAGGAACATTCACTGGCACAAAGGGAGTCCTGTTTGTAAAGGATATCAGTATACCTTTACACTAATAGAATTACCTGGAAAAACTCAGCAGGTCTGGCAGCATCGGCGGAGAAGAAAAGAGTTGACGTTTCGAGTCCTCATGACCCTTCAACAGAACTTAAATTGTGTCAAAGCCTGTCTTTTTATCAAAGCAGAGGGTGTAGTGAGAACCAGAGACTGCTACAATATCAAAGGCAAAAGGTTGCTATAAAGAACGTTTATCACAAGCTGTTTACAACTAAGCAATGGCTTGGGAAAAGATAAGAATTAATAGTATGCCATACCTGACAATCGGGTAAGGTAACTGGGTGGTCGTAAAACCTTTTCTTCATTAGAAAAGGACTTTGTGCTACCTTCGAGACAGGGTGGGATGGATGTGGGGTGTGGGGAGGGAGGGGCGGGGTGCAATAACAGTATTCATTGTTAAATGAATGTTAAATGTCAGACATGAGGCTCATGTGCAGTTCTCTGGTGTTTAGGGTTAAAGTTTTTATAATAAATGAACTGCAGAAGTTCAAGGAGGCGGCTCACCACTGCCACCTTGAGGGCAATTAGAGATGGGCAATAAATGCTGGCCGAGCCAGCGATACCCACAAGAAAGAATGGAAAAGACATGGAGGGAATGGTCAGACTATTACTGTCGTTAGTTTTACGAACCTGTTTAAAGGGGAGGGCTTGCCCAACAACATTAAACTTTTACAGATCACTGGTTAGGCCTCAGCTGAGGTACTGTGTTCAATCCTGTGCTCTGCACTTTAGCAAGTAAGTCATAATTGATTGACTAGAATGGTACCATCGTGCAGGGCTTCAGTTATATGGAGAGACTACGAAAGCTTGTTCTTGAAGCAGAGAAGGTTCAGGGGAGATTTGATGGGAGGTGTTTAAGATTATGGAAGGTTTTGGTAGAACAGATGGAGAGCAACTTTTTCCACTGATGATTAAGAACCAGAGGGGACAGTTATGATAAGTGGCAAAAAATCTAAGGAGGGAAATGAGAATTTTCTTCCACAGTGAGATGTTAGGCTCTGGAATGTACTGCCTGAAAGGATGGTGAAAGCATATTGAACAACTTTCATGAGGGAATTGGATAAATACTTTAAAGGGAAAGATTTACAGGGCTATGGGGCAAGAGTGGAGGACTGTGACTAT
The DNA here is from genome assembly GCF_017639515.1 of Carcharodon carcharias. Classification (NCBI taxonomy): domain Eukaryota; kingdom Metazoa; phylum Chordata; class Chondrichthyes; order Lamniformes; family Lamnidae; genus Carcharodon; species Carcharodon carcharias. The sequence continues at coordinate 121,817,113 of NC_054474.1, forward strand.
TTGGTTAGCTTTAGCAACGAGCTAGCAACCACAAGAAGGGGCTGGGGAGCAGGGGGATTACTCAATCACTGAAGGTTTAGCATCCGTCTGACTTTGCAAAGATTTGGAGTCCAGATGGAGGTCACCTCGAGTGTGTGAGGGTTCAATCATGGGGAAGCTGGTCATTGGCTTTCCTGAAAGTGCTGCTGTTTATCACTAGGTGGAGTGGAACCCAGAACCAGAGCCCAACAAGCACTGCTCACGCATGCAGGTGAACCACACTTTCTACATCCTCGGCCGACACTTCCCCCTCCTGGATGTCCATGTCGTTGCCAGGCAGGTAGGAACTGACCTGAGAAACTGCAAATCCACAAAGAGCAGACCTGTCTCTGAATATACCCGAGCAAAGCTCTCTCAGATAAACACACACATTCTCTCACTCACTACACACTAGGATACAGGGCACAGTAAATGATCACCCATTATTACCTCTTGGTGATCTACCTATCTGCTGATTGTCAGCTATGGCTGAGTGGGTAGCACTTTTGCCTTGGAGTCAGAAGGTTGCGGGTTCAAATCCCACTCCAGCACTTGAGTACAAGATCTAGTGCAGGACTGATGGAGTGCTGCACTGTCTGGGATGTCGTCTTTCAAATGTGACATTAAACCAAGGCCCCATTTGTCCTGTCAAGTGGTCATGAAATATCCTATGGTACTCTATCAAAGAGGAAGCAAGGTCTCCTCATTCTCCAGGCCAATATTTATCCCTCAACCAGTAACAGTTTATCTTTTTGTTGTTTACATGAGCTTGCTGTGCACAAATTGGCTGCCACATTTTTTATATTACAACAGTGACTTTAAAGTACTTTATTGGCTAGAAAGTGTTTTGGACTTCCTGAGGTGCTAAATAAATGCAATGTTGTTCTTTAATTTTTTTTAAAAACTCTCAGATGCACACTGGCTCCCTTGTGTACGTTTCTGCAGTGTCCTCTCTCTCTCTCATTCTCACACACATGTTGACTGGGGGAGGGAAGCTGGAATACTTGGGCCTGAAATAAATGTTCCTGCTCCTTCTGACCTACAAATAATGTTCTAAATACAATTACCCCTTCATGATCTGCACTTCTCATCTCTGAGAAACTTGGCCCGAGATGGATCAAAAATAAAATGCCTATTTTAATTTTAAGTAAAGCATGCATGCTCCTTCGAGGCTTTTAAAGACCAACCTGCTCCCATTCCACCAACATTAAAACTTTTTAAGCTCTCACTCACACCCAACCCATCTTTTCCTTTTATCTCTGTTAATAAGGCCAAGGATACCATTTAAGAAAAAAACAGAAAATGCTGGAAATACTCAACAGGTCAAGCAGAAACAGAGTTAACATTTCAGGTCGATGACCTTTCATCAAATCAGAGGTTTATTAGTTTAGATGAAAGGTCATCGACCCGAAAAGTTACCTCTGTTTCTCCACAGATGCTGTCTGACCTAGTGTTTATTTCCAGTATTTTCTGTTTTATTTCAGTTTTCCAGCATCTGCAATATTTTCCATTTGTGTTGAGCTTCCCAAATGCTTTTTTAACGATCTCTGTAGTATAAGGGTCTGGCACATATAGGGTTAACGTGGGATTGAGTACAGTACCGCCCACACAGTGATGTAAGAGAACACATGACTCACCCTTAGGGGTCAGTCTAATGTTGGACACAGCTGCGTGCCCAAGAAAGTATGGAGACAGCTCCTAGCTTGACCACTTTCCTGCATAGATGTACATAGTTCTTGTGGTTAATAAATACATAGAGTTAAAACTACAAAGACTTAAGACTATGAAGACTTCATTAAGACCTACCAAATTATATCCAACACACTACAATGTGGTGACAGCGAAAGGGAAAATCCAAAACCTCTCAAAATGCAGGGAAATAGTAAAATTCTGCAAGATTGAAGAAAAATTTGAAGAAGCATTCTGAACTGAAGAAAAGTTCAAAAAGCTGACGCGCAGAGGAAAATTGCCCGGAAACAGTTCCAAAGAAAGGCTTGGAAGCTGAAGGCAGACATTTAAAATTCCTCACTGCAGAAGATGTCATGGGGATATCTTAAGTCCAGCATCAATTCCCATTGTACGTGTTCAGCAGACCTAGCAGGAGTAAGCTAAAACATTTAAATTCCAGGAGCAGCAAGTCCCGAGGAACATTTTAAAAGTTAAGTGGTCAGAAATTGCTGTTTAAAAGCTCCATTGGAAAAACCAGATTCCAGAGTTGGCATCTGAGCATGTGTCTGAGGTCACCCCAAGAAGGGAAAAGGAAATTAATTCTGAAGGATCGTGACTAAAGAATCAGCTTTCATTACAGGTGCCAGAAAACCCTCATTGGACAGACCAGACAACCACTCAGATGGTTACCATGATGCCTCCAGTGGAGGATAGACAAGAGAACAACCAACAACCAGAAGAGCCTCAACCTCCGGCTCTGACAACTGCTGATGAGGTCAACACTCTGACCACAGAGCAAACACTGCAACTCTCGGCCAGCACAACATTGCCACAAATGACACTAGAACAAAGTAGCAGCCATCCACTGCCAACAGCACACCATACAGTCAAACGTCAAGGTGTGCTTACTAAAAAAAACACATCCTCATTACAGAAATGGCCATCTTCCATCACAGAGGACATTGCAATGACCCACAAGATGAAAGAAGAAGAGGAGAAAACAACATGGAGATCAACACAACGTTCGTCCAACCCACAAGAAATGGGATGGAGCAACAGCCACCTATCACTACAACTGCCAAATCAACAAAGAGCGGTTCAATACTAAGGAATGGAAAAAGAGGATAAAAGATATCCAGATGCCAGAACAACTTCCAAATCAACTGAGTTTACCTGCAGTGACAGAGCCTATCATTCCTCTGAGAGTAGTGCAAGCAAGACATAGAAGGGTTGGTTATAGGGTCTCCAAACTGCCTAAACCTATGAACTCAGAGACTTGAAGGGGGGGGGTGGGGTAATAATAATGTAAACACATGGGCTAAACTAGAATAACTTGAAATACATTGGATAAAGACTTGGGGGAGGCGTAGTATAAGACTCTGATGCATATAGGGTTAACGTGGTACAGCACTGTGCACACAATGGTGTAAGAGAGCACACGACCCACACCTGGGGGTTATTCTGGTGTTGGTCAGAACCTTATGCACGAGCAAGCATGGAAACAGCTATTTACTGTATATATGTACATAATTCTTGTAGCTAATACATACAGTTAACCTACTTACGACTACGAAGACTTCATTAAGACCTACCGAACAATATCAAACCCCCTACAACAATTTCTATGTGCTCCAGCACTCTGTTGTCTTCTGCTTCCACCTCGACCCCAGCCTCTGTTGTCACCCCACAGTCCTGGATCTTGTTTCAACGCCCCTCCCCTCCCGTGTTCATGCTCTGTCTCTGTCTTATTGAAGGTTGGCCCTGGCATCGTCTACATGTTGTTCAACCACTCATTTCTGGGTCGTGGGGTCATCCTGCATTGTGTGACACCTGTGGAACCTCTGCTGCAGCGCGTCACCCATTGCATCTATTACCAGGCCAGCATTCCCACCATTATCCCCAAGTTCATCATGAAGGCAGAATGTATGCAGGTGAGTGTTGCCACAGGGACCATCAATATGTACTTGGTTAGAGCGTGTATGGAGGGGATGGGGGAAGGGTGGGGATGCTGAGAGAGGTTTTTGTACTAAGGGCAAGTGGAAAAGCTTGATCCAGAAGGTCATAGGTTAAAGTCCCATTCCTGAGACTTGAGCACATAATCCAGACTGATGTTTGAGTGCAGTATTGAAGAAGTGCTCACGGTGAGTGAAGGCGGCCGCTTCCAGGGCTGCCCGGTCGGGGCCGGGGGCCGGCGGCCGCTCCCAGGGCTGCCCGGTCGGGGCCAGGGGCCGGCGGCCGCTCCCAGGGCTGCCCGGTGAGTGGCATCACATTCTCCCAGTTTCATTATGATTTGATTGTTCTGTGGGCATTGCCTGTCCTTGAGTCTCTGCTGGTGGGAAGCCTCCAGGAATCTGGTCCAGGCCTCTGTTGCTGCTTGAGAGGATGATGGTGGAATATCCTCTGGGGAAAGCCTGAAAGTACAAGAGACAGTTGAGTTGATTTTGAATGGCAGTAATTGGGTACAGTGGTGGTGGTGGTGAAGGACTGGGGGAGGGCGACAGGCTGAGGGGGGACTGGGGGAGGGCGACTGGCTGAGGGGAGATTGAGGGAGGGCAACTGGCTGAGGGGGGACTGGGGAAGGGCGACTGGCTGAGGGGAGATTGAGGGAGGGCGACTGGCTGAGGGGAGACTGGGGAAGGGCGACTGGCTGAGGGGAGATTGAGGGAGGGCGACTGGCTGAGGGGAGACTGGGGAAGGGCGACTGGCTGAGGGGGGATTGGGGGAGGACGACTGGCTGAGGGGGGATTGGGGAGGGTGACTGGCTGAGGGGGGATTGGGGAGGGTGACTGGCTGAGGGGGGATTGGGGGAGGGCGACTGGCTGAGGGGGGATTGGATGAGGGCGACTGGCTGAGGGGGGATTGGGGGAGGGCGACTGGCTGAGGGGGGATTGGGGGAGGGCGACTGGCTGAGGGGGGATTGGATGAGGGCGACTGGCTGAGGGGGGATTGGGGGAGGGCGACTGGCTGAGGGGGGATTGGATGAGGGCGACTGGCTGAGGGGGGACTGGGGGAGTGCGACTGGCTGAGGGGGGATTGGGGGAGTGCAATTGGGGGAGGGCGACTGGCTGAGGGGGAATTGTTTACTTCTAGCAAAATAAATGATCGTCAGGAAGGTGCGAATTACTGGTTGAAAATAGACCATGGTCCATCTTGTTTAACTTGTGCCATCCTTAGAGTTGATGCTAATAGAGTTGTTGACTAATCATTGCAGTCAATGTCTACCAATGAGTCTGCACCAGCCCCAGGTCCATGAGCATATGGTCTATGATTCCATGTAAAGACCCTTAGCCTGTGTCACATAATTGTAATACCTCTTGAATCTCAATAGCTACACCGTCCACTGTAACCTAATCTGTGTCATATCCTGGGACAGCCAAAAAAAACAGATAAGAACTCAAGGAAAATTTGGTGAAAAAAAAATTAGGAATATCCTGTCCAGTCCAGGCCACCCAGGTGATCAGAACCAGACCAGGAGACCCTCTGGCCCTGAATTCCCTCAAGAACCTGCCTTTGAAAGAGCCGATCTTTGCCCCAGCCTGAAACAAGGCCAGCTCTAGCTTGCAGGAATTCACTGAATCTGCATCGAACAAACAAGAAGGCAGTCTGTTCCAGAGGTTTCCAATTCTCTGAGAAAGGAATCATCTCCTGACATCAAACTGAAATCTGACTTTACACAACTTCAGATTGTGAACCCTGGACCCCGCCCCCCCCACAACTAAACTACTTAACTGAAACACAATCTCTTCCCTTCAACCTATCTAGTTATACAGTGGTCACGGTGACTTGAACTTCGTTTTTAATCACATTCTCCTAGGACACTTTGCTCACACGACAATTACTCGTTACATCGGGTCAGGGGGATATTCTCCACCAGTGCGGCCCCTCTTTCTCGTTGACGTTCCTGTATTGACAAGGGAATCTCTCCTCGGCGACAGCCTGCGTCTGGAACTTGATGTTTCCTTGTGTTTGTAGAAGCACATTATCTGAATCTATATCTTCATATTATATATATATTTACACAATGGTACACTTCTCTAAAGTTAGAGTTCTAATGCTTTTAGCTGATTTTGATAACTAAGATGCTTTATACATGGAATTAATCTAGTGGCACTCCCCTTTCCATAACCTCAATATCACCCACTGTTATGACACAGCCAGTGGTAAATGCTGAGCTGTTCAAATCCCAGAGGGAAACTTGAAACAACTGCCACAACTAATTTTCAATTTGTATACATTTCGAGATGCATGCCTTAAATTCAGTACTAATAAGACCATCAAGTCTTGTAGGTTTTTATAGAACTAGATTAAACATTTATTAATAAGAGAAATGATTTTAAATACATACATAGATCTATAAATTACTACAATGATAACTTCCAAATCCCCTAATCAATCTGACTCCCGGTTACACTTGCGTTAAGGCAACAGTAAGTAAGAAACACAGATTTTAAAATGCCCAGACAAAGCAACGTGATAACCCTGAACAAGTCAAATTCAAAGTGAGTTTTATTAACTTCAGTCCTTTGAAAACAGCAGCTTGAGGCATAAATACTGAAGGCTTTTCGCACTTGTAAGATCTTAAAATGCCTACTCTTATGCACAGCCTTCACTCCTTTATACATGTCTTCCTCTTTGAATGCAAATACCCATTGTTTCACTGTCTTTGGACTTTATTTCCCTGATAATAAAAACCTCTCATAGCACTAAGCTTTGCCAGGAATCTTTGGGAAAAATAAACACACTGTTTCTAAACTTCACTTGAGAATGGAAAGTTGCCTCAAGTGGTGTTCCACAGGGCTCGGCGTTGGAACCCTTGCTGTTTGTGTTATATACTAACGATTTGGACATGAACATGGGGGGCACGATTGGTAAATTTGCAGATGACACAAAGATTGGCCGAGTAGTGGATAGTGTAGAGGATAGCCATAATCTCCAAAACGATATAGATGGGTTGGTGGAGTGGTGGTAAAGTGGCAGATGGATTTTAACATAGAGAAGTGTGACATCATACATTTAGGGAGGTCAAACAGTTACAGGGATTACACAATAAATGGGAATATACTAAGAGGGGTAGATGAAGTGAGAGATCTTGGCGTACAGGTACACAGGTCTCTGAAGGCAGCAGTTCAAGTAGACAAGGTTGTAAAGAAGGCATATGGAATGCTCTCCTTCATTGGCAGAGGTATAGAATATAAAAGTAAGGAAATAATGTTGGAATTGTATAAAACACTAGTGAGGCCACAACTGGAATATTGTGTGCAGTTCTGGTCACCACATTACAGGAAGGACGTAATAGCTCTGGAGAGAGTGCAGAGGAGGTTTACAAGAACGTTGCCAGGGTTAGAAAAGTGTAGCTATGAGGAGAGATTGGATAGGTTGAGGTTATTTTCCTTAGAACAAAGAAGGCTGAGAGGTGACTTGATTGAGGTGTACAAAATTATGAGGGGCATAGATAGAGTGGACAGGATAAAATTGTTTCCCTTGGTGGAGAATTCTAGAACCAGGGGACATAGATTCAAGATAAGTGGCAGAAAGTGTAGGGGGGACACGAGGAAGAACTTTTTTACCCAGAGGTTAGTGGGTGTCTGGAATTTGCTGCCCAAGTTGGTGGAAGAGGCGGAAACTCTAAACTCTTTTAAAAAGTACCTGGATCTGCACCTAAAGTGCTGTAAGCTGCAGGGCTATGGGCCGGGTGCAGGAAGGTGGGATTAGAAAGGGCACCTGGGTGTCCTTGGGCATGGACAAGATGAGCCAAATGGCCTCCTTCTGTGCTGTAACTTTTCTATGGTTTGATGGTTCACCTGGCTAGGTGACACATTTCACCTCTCTTTTGAAAACAATCAAGTCTGGTTTATTTAAGAATGCAAATATTCCCCTGCCACCTATGTTTCTAAACTTCTTCACGTTCACCTAATTAACATTTCAAACTTAACTTCTCCTCTTACATCAAAGTACCTAGACTAGCTGCCTCTAATTCAATTAACAACAACAAAAATACCTGGAAAAACTCAATAGGTCTGGCAGCATCTGCGGAGAGGAACACAGTTAACATTGCGAGTCCGAATGACCCTTCAACAGAACTAAGTAAAAATAGAAGAGAGGTGAAATATAAGCTGGTTTAAGGGGGGGTGGGACAAGTAGAGCTGGATAAAGGGACAGTGATAGGTGGAGATAGCCAAAAGATGTCACAGACAAAAGGGCAAAGAGGTGTTGAAGGTGGTGATGTTATCTAGGGAATGTGCTAATTAAGGGTAGAAAACATGACAAGCAAGGTACAGATAGCCCTGGTGGGGTGAAAGAATCAAAAAAGGCTAAAAGTTAGAGATAAAACAATGGATTGAAATACATTTTAAAATAATGGAAATAGGTGGGAAAAGAAAAATCTATATAAATTATTGGAAAGGAAAGAGGATGGGGATGGAGGAGAGAATTCATGATCTAAAATTGTTGAACTCAATATTCAGACTGGAAGGCTGTAGATTGCAAATAGTTGCGTCCCAAGGACCGAACCCTGTGGCACCCCACTAGTTACAGCTTGCCATCCAGAAAAAGATCCATTTATCCCAACTCTCTGCTTTCTGTTGGTTAGCCAATCCTCTACCCAAGCTAATATATTACCCCTAACTCCGTGTGATCTTACCTTGTGTATTATTCTTTTGTGTGGCATATCATAGGCCTTCTGGAAGTCCAGACATACTACATCTACAGGATCCCCATTATCCAAGTTGCTTGTCACATCTTCAAAGAACTCTAGCAAATTAGTCAACACGATTTACTCTTCATAAAACCATGCTGACTCTGATGGATTGCATTTTCACTTTCCAAATGTCCCATTACTACTTCCTTAATAATGGATTCCACCTATTTCCAATGACAGACGTTAAACTAACTGGTTTATAGTTTTCTACTTTCTGCCTCCCACCCCCCACTTTTTTGAATAAAGGTGTTATATTAGCATTTTTCCAATCCACTGGAACCTTTTCAGAATACAGGGAATTTTGGAATATTATAGCCAATGCATCCACTATCTCCGCTGCTACTTCCCTTAAGGATCCTTTCTTACATGCTCCCAGTATATTTTGGTTTATACTGTGCCCTACTGCTGAACTGTTTGGGGAGTTATAGGTTTCTCCCACCAGGGACTTCTTTCCCTTGCTATTTCTTATTTCTACCCAGACTGACTCTATGTTTTACTCACCCGTGCCTATATCATTCCTCACTACAGCACTGATCTCTTCCTTTACTAACAAAGCTACACCACCTCCTTTTCCTTCCTGCCTATCCTTCCGAAACACTGAGTACCCTTCGATATTCTATTCTCAAACCTGTTCTCCCTGTAACCATGTCTCAGTAATCGCCACCAAATCATACCTATTTATCTCTATTTGCGCTGTTAACTCATTAGTTTTATTCCGAATGCTATAGTTTTATTCCGAATGCTACACGCATTCAGATACAAAGCCTTTAAGTTTGCCCTATTGTCGATTTTCCCTACTCTCATGTGATTTTTTGGTGCAATATGACGTTCACACACTCTGTCCCTTCCTTTCACTTTTTGGTAACAATCAGCCTCATCACCAACCTGCACTCTTACCCTTTCCTTAAATTTGATTTTTTATATTTCCATGCAACTGAACCTTCCCCCCCACATCCTTAATGCTGGTACCAGGTAGGCAACACAGCCTTCAGGACTCTCGATCCTGGCTACAGAGAATAGTATCTAATCCCCTAACTATACTATCCCCGATTACAACTACATTTCTCTTTTCTCCCCTCACTTGAATGGCTCCCTGTACCAAGGTGCTGTGGTCAGTTTACTCATCCTCCCTACAGTTCCCGCTCTCGTCCACACAAGGAGCAAGAATCTCAAACCTGTTGGACAAGGGCAAAGGCTGAGGCTCCTGTAGTGCTACTTCCTGGATCCTTCTACCTGCCTCACTCATAGTCACACCCTCCTGTCCCTGACCATTGGCTGAATTTAAAGTAGTTAATCTGATGGGTGTGACTGTCTCCTGAAACACAGCGTCCAGGTAACTACCCCCCCCCCACCGACTTCCTGATGTGTCGCAGTGTCCGAAACTCAGACTCCAGCTCATCAACTCTGAGCCAGAGTTCCTCGAGCAACCATCATTTGCTCCAGATGTGGTCACTAGGAACCACAATGGGGTCCACCAGCTCCCACATCATGCAGCTACAACACATCGCCTGGCCCTGCATCTCTATCTTATTTAATTAGTTTTTCAATTTCCTACTGGTCTTTAGTTTATCATCTATAAAGTATTTCTCCTGTTTACCTTTAATCTGAAAGCAAGTTAGAATAGAGATTCAAAATACACTTTTTAAAATCAACTGGAACTCGCTCGCTCTGTTGAGTTGAAGCTCAAGTCTCCGATCCTGGGCCCCAGGAGTCCCCTTTAATCGGAAATCAATTTAGAATAGGTGGTTCAAACTAGCAGTTACTTACCAACCAATGAACTTACGCTTTTCCTGTGACGTCACACTTTGTTTTTTTTTCACTCGGCGACAGTGACTGCAGAGGACACTCTTCCAATGCCCCATACAAAAAGCACGCCTCACTGTTACTGTTAAATTACTGTTTGGTGGCCAATAAACAACTCCAACCAATGTCTGCTGCCTTTTGCTGTTTCTTAGCTCCACCCAAACAGATTCCACACATCGTTCTTCCAATCTGAGATCCTCCCTTACTAATGCACTGATCCCAGCCCTTATTATCAGGGCAAACCCACCTCCTTTCCCTTCTTGTCTGTCCTTCCTAAACGTTGAATATCCTTAAATATTCAGTTCCCAGTCTGGGCACCACGCAGCCATATTTCCGTAATGGCAATTATATCACACCCATTTACCTCTATTTGTGCCTTTACATCATTTACCTTATTACGAATGCTGCACGCATTCAGGTAGAGTGTCTTTGGCATCTTGCTATTTAGGATAACTGTTTGGCTAACAGACAGAAAACAGAGTCGGAATAAATAGGTCACTCTTGCGTTGGCAGGCTGTGACTAGTGGGGTACCGCAAGGCTCAGTGCTTGGGCCCCAGCTGTTCACAATATATATCAATGATTTGGATGTGGGGACCAAATGTAACATTTCTAAGTTCATGGATGATACAAAGCTAGGCGGGAATGCTTGTAAGGAAAATGTAAAGCAACTACAGAAGGATGCGGACAGACTTAGTCAGTGGGTAAGAACATGGCAGATGGAATATAATGTGGAAAAGTGTGAGGTTATCCACTTTGGTAGAAGGAACAGATGTGTAGAGTATTTCCGAAATGGTAAGAGATTAGAAAATGTAGATGTACAAAGGGACCTGGGTGTCCTTGTCAATATGTCACTGAAAGCTAACATGTAACTCTTTTGAGTACAAACACATTTCCATCTGTTTCAGATGAAGTTACATTGTTTCATAGTTTGCCATTGTGAGATTTGAACTCTTGATCTTGGGGTTACAAGCCCAGTACCGAAAGCTAACATGTAGGTGCAGCAGGCAATTAGGGAGGCTAATGGAATGTGAGCCTTTATTGCAAGAGGATTTGAGTACAGGAATAGTGAAGTCTTACCTCAATTGTATAGAAGCTTGGAGTATTGTGTGCAGTTTTGGTCCCCTTACCTCAGAAAGGATATTATTGCCATAGAGGGAGTGCAACGACGATTCACCAGACTTGTTCTGGGGAAGGCGGGACTGTCTTATGAAGAAAGATTGGGGAAACTGGGCCTGTATTCTCTAGAGTTTCAAAGAATAAGAGGTGATCTCATTGAAGCCTGCAAAATACTTAAAGGAATAGACAGGGTAGGTGCAGGTAAGATGTTTCCCCTGGTTGGGGAGTCTAGAACCAGGGGACACAATTTCAAAATAAGGGAGAAGTCACTTAGGACCAAGATGAAGAGAAATTTCTTTACTCAGAGGGTTGTGAATCTTTGGAATTCTCTACCCCAGAGGGCGGTGGAAGCTCAGTCATTGAGTACGTTTAAGATACAGATTGATAGATTTCTGATTAACAATAACATAAAGGGTTATGGGGATAGTGTGGGTAAAAAAAGGTATTGAAGTGTTCAGTCAACCATGATCGTATTGAATGATGGAGCAGGCTCAATGGGATAAATGGCCTTCTCCTGTTCCTATATTCCTGTAGTCAGGTCTGCAGATAACAATTTGGTTGGTTAGCTTGGTAGTGATGTTGCCAGTATAGGATGACTTCTTGTATTTGCCTAATTGGCACAATAACTCTGCCAAACAGTGAGAAGTGTGGATGAAGTTGGTGTGTGAACGACACATCCTTTCTCTTGCAGTTTGAGCGGGATGTGATGATCTGGAACAATAAGAAGTATATCTCAAAGCCACTGCTGGTGAAGGAGGACTCTGCTATTGCTCGGCACCGCCGCTGGTACGCTCAGTTCTACAGCCAGAACAGCCTCCACTTCACAATGCAGCAAGATGGTCTGGACTGGTAACCAGCGCTCAGGATCCACAAACCCTGAGCTCCACAGTCTCTGATGGAAAAGTCACTGAGGGAGGAGGGCAGGCAGGAATGGACAGCTGCAACCTTCAAGAGGAACGGTGGGCCCTGAGCCCCATTTTTAATTTCATTGGGAAAACAGGTTGTGACACTCCAAAAACAAACCACTCCAAAGACGTGGCTTTTCATTGGTTATGAAGGAGAAATGGTTTTGTGTGTGTTTTTGCAGGAGATTTTACATAATTATGACTTTTTTATTGATCAATAACATGTATTAACAGTCTTCAGTCACTGGTGCTCAGCACAGGTTGAGTTCATCCTGCTGGAGGTGGGGGGGGTGGGGTGAGAGCACAAAAGGCAGGGGTGAGGAAGCGCAGAAGATTGGGGGTCGATTGGCATTTGCCATCCCTTTTCGTGTGATGCCGTTTGGGGTACACTGGTTGGTGAAAACCAACTACAGACACCTGTCCCCCCACCCCCACCCCACCCTCCCTCGAGCGGTAGCAGACAGGAGCAGGCAGTGATGGGTAGCCGAGAGGGCGGGGAGGGGCTGGCTCTGTCATTGTGTTACAGGTAAGTTTGGAGACACGGGTCATGAAGTATAAAGGCGTTGGAGCTAGTTAAAGCTGTGCCTTTGGAGAGCATGAAGGAGGTGGAGTCTGCACCAGCTCCCAGTCTGCACCAACAGAAAGTGCTCCAGAAGATTGATGAAAAACAGACTTAAGTCAGTGACCCCTTTGGAATGTAACTTAGACAGACTGATCCCCCAACTGTCCCAAACTGTAGCCAGCTGGTTACTCAGTCACCGCGTACAGTGTGTGGGGTTTGGAGCTCCACAGTCACACAGCGAGTCAGAGGGAGGGGGGTTCCAGTCAGAGCGAGTCAGAGGGAGGGGGGTTCCAGTCAGAGCGAGTCAGAGGGAGGGGGGTTCCAGTCAGAGCGAGTCGGGGGAGGGGGGTTCCAGTCAGAGCGAGTCGGGGGAGGGGGGGTTCCAGTCAGAGCGAGTCGGGGGAGGGGGGTTCCAGTCAGAGCGAGTCAGAGGGAGGGGGGTTCCAGTCAGAGCGAGTCAGAGGGAGGGGGGTTCCAGTCAGAGCGAGTCGGGGGAGGGGGGTTCCAGTCAGAGCGAGTCAGAGGGAGGGGGGTTCCAGTCAGAGCGAGTCAGAGGGAGGGGGGTTCCAGTCAGAGCGAGTCAGAGGGAGGGGGTTCCAGTCAGAGCGAGTCGGGGGAGGGGGGTTCCAGTCAGAGCGAGTCGGGGGAGGGGGGTTCCAGTCAGAGCGAGTCAGAGGGAGGGGGGTTCCAGTCAGAGCGAGTCAGAGGGAGGGGGGTTCCAGTCAGAGCGAGTCGGGGGAGGGGGGTTCCAGTCAGAGCGAGTCGGGGGAGGGGGGTTCCAGTCAGAGCGAGTCAGAGGGAGGGGGGTTCCAGTCAGAGCGAGTCGGGGGAGGGGGGTTCCAGTCAGAGCGAGTCGGGGGAGGGGGGGTTCCAGTCAGAGCGAGTCAGAGGGAGGGGGGTTCCAGTCAGAGCGAGTCAGAGGGAGGGGGGTTCCAGTCAGAGCGAGTCGGGGGAGGGGGGTTCCAGTCAGAGCGAGTCAGAGGGAGGGGGGGTTCCAGTCAGAGCGAGTCGGGGGAGGGGGGTTCCAGTCAGAGCGAGTCAGAGGGAGGGGGGTTCCAGTCAGAGCGAGTCGGGGGAGGGGGGTTCCAGTCAGAGCGAGTCAGAGGGAGGGGGGTTCCAGTCAGAGCGAGTCAGAGGGAGGGGGGTTCCAGTCAGAGCGAGTCAGAGGGAGGGGGGTTCCAGTCAGAGCGAGTCGGGGGAGGGGGGGTTCCAGTCAGAGCGAGTCGGGGGAGGGGGGTTCCAGTCAGAGCGAGTCAGAGGGAGGGGGGTTCCAGTCAGAGCGAGTCAGAGGGAGGGGGGTTCCAGTCAGAGCGAGTCGGGGGAGGGGGGGTTCCAGTCAGAGCGAGTCGGGGGAGGGGGGTTCCAGTCAGAGCGAGTCAGAGGGAGGGGGGTTCCAGTCAGAGCGAGTCGGGGGAGGGGGGTTCCAGTCAGAGCGAGTCAGAGGGAGGGGGGTTCCAGTCAGAGCGAGTCGGGGGAGGGGGGTTCCAGTCAGAGCGAGTCAGAGGGAGGGGGGGTTCCAGTCAGAGCGAGTCGGGGGAGGGGGGTTCCAGTCAGAGCGAGTCGGGGGAGGGGGGTTCCAGTCAGAGCGAGTCAGAGGGAGGGGGGTTCCAGTCAGAGCGAGTCAGAGGGAGGGGGGTTCCAGTCAGAGCGAGTCGGGGGAGGGGGGTTCCAGTCAGAGCGAGTCAGAGGGAGGGGGGTTCCAGTCAGAGCGAGTCGGGGGAGGGGGGTTCCAGTCAGAGCGAGTCAGAGGGAGGGGGGTTCCAGTCAGAGCGAGTCGGGGGAGGGGGGTTCCAGTCAGAGCGAGTCAGAGGGAGGGGGGTTCCAGTCAGAGCGAGTCAGAGGGAGGGGGGTTCCAGTCAGAGCGAGTCAGAGGGAGGGGGGTTCCAGTCAGAGCGAGTCGGGGGAGGGGGGTTCCAGTCAGAGCGAGTCGGGGGAGGGGGGTTCCAGTCAGAGCGAGTCGAGGGAGGGGGGTTCCAGTCAGAGCGAGTCGGGGGAGGGGGGGTTCCAGTCAGAGCGAGTCGGGGGAGGGGGGTTCCAGTCAGAGCGAGTCAGAGGGAGGGGGGGTTCCAGTCAGAGCGAGTCAGAGGGAGGGGGGTTCCAGTCAGAGCGAGTCGGGGGAGGGGGGTTCCAGTCAGAGCGAGTCAGAGGGAGGGGGGTTCCAGTCAGAGCGAGTCAGAGGGAGGGGGGGTTCCAGTCAGAGCGAGTCAGAGGGAGGGGGGTTCCAGTCAGAGCGAGTCAGAGGGAGGGGGGTTCCAGTCAGAGCGAGTCAGAGGGAGGGGGGTTCCAGTCAGAGCGAGTCGGGGGAGGGGGGTTCCAGTCAGAGCGAGTCAGAGGGAGGGGGGTTCCAGTCAGAGCGAGTCAGAGGGAGGGGGGTTCCAGTCAGAGCGAGTCGGGGGAGGGGGGTTCCAGTCAGAGCGAGTCAGAGGGAGGGGGGTTCCAGTCAGAGCGAGTCGGGGGAGGGGGGTTCCAGTCAGAGCGAGTCAGAGGGAGGGGGGTTCCAGTCAGAGCGAGTCGGGGGAGGGGGGGTTCCAGTCAGAGCGAGTCAGAGGGAGGGGGGTTCCAGTCAGAGCGAGTCAGAGGGAGGGGGGTTCCAGTCAGAGCGAGTCAGAGGGAGGGGGGTTCCAGTCAGAGCGAGTCGGGGGAGGGGGGGTTCCAGTCAGAGCGAGTCGGGGGAGGGGGGTTCCAGTCAGAGCGAGTCAGAGGGAGGGGGGTTCCAGTCAGAGCGAGTCGGGGGAGGGGGGGTTCCAGTCAGAGCGAGTCGGGGGAGGGGGGTTCCAGTCAGAGCGAGTCAGAGGGAGGGGGGTTCCAGTCAGAGCGAGTCAGAGGGAGGGGGGTTCCAGTCAGAGCGAGTCGGGGGAGGGGGGTTCCAGTCAGAGCGAGTCAGAGGGAGGGGGGTTCCAGTCAGAGCGAGTCAGAGGGAGGGGGGGTTCCAGTCAGAGCGAGTCAGAGGGAGGGGGGTTCCAGTCAGAGCGAGTCAGAGGGAGGGGGGGTTCCAGTCAGAGCGAGTCGGGGGAGGGGGGTTCCAGTCAGAGCGAGTCAGAGGGAGGGGGGTTCCAGTCAGAGCGAGTCGGGGGAGGGGGGTTCCAGTCAGAG
The DNA here is from genome assembly GCF_017639515.1 of Carcharodon carcharias. Taxonomy (NCBI): domain Eukaryota; kingdom Metazoa; phylum Chordata; class Chondrichthyes; order Lamniformes; family Lamnidae; genus Carcharodon; species Carcharodon carcharias. Next base: position 121,832,976 of record NC_054474.1, read on the forward strand.
CGAGTCAGAGGGAGGGGGGTTCCAGTCAGAGCGAGTCAGAGGGAGGGGGGTTCCAGTCAGAGCGAGTCGGGGGAGGGGGGTTCCAGTCAGAGTGAGTCAGAGGGAGGGGGGTTCCAGTCAGAGCGAGTCAGAGGGAGGGGGGTTCCAGTCAGAGCGAGTCAGAGGGAGGGGGGTTCCAGTCAGAGCGAGTCAGAGGGAGGGGGGGTTCCAGTCAGAGCGAGTCAGAGGGAGGGGGGTTCCAGTCAGAGCGAGTCAGAGGGAGGGGGGTTCCAGTCAGAGCGAGTCGGGGGAGGGGGGTTCCAGTCAGAGCGAGTCAGAGGGAGGGGGGTTCCAGTCAGAGCGAGTCAGAGGGAGGGGGGTTCCAGTCAGAGCGAGTCAGAGGGAGGGGGGTTCCAGTCAGAGCGAGTCGGGGGAGGGGGGTTCCAGTCAGAGCGAGTCAGAGGGAGGGGGGTTCCAGTCAGAGCGAGTCAGAGGGAGGGGGTTTCCAGTCAGAGCGAGTCGGGGGAGGGGGGGTTCCAGTCAGAGCGAGTCAGAGGGAGGGGGGTTCCAGTCAGAGCGAGTCAGAGGGAGGGGGGGGTTCCAGTCAGAGCGAGTCAGAGGGAGGGGGGTTCCAGTCAGAGCGAGTCGGAGGGAGGGGGGTTCCAGTCAGAGCGAGTCGAGGGAGGGGGGTTCCAGTCAGAGCGAGTCGGGGGAGGGGGGTTCCAGTCAGAGCGAGTCGGGGGAGGGGGGGTTCCAGTCAGAGCGAGTCAGAGGGAGGGGGGTTCCAGTCAGAGCGAGTCAGAGGGAGGGGGGTTCCAGTCAGAGCGAGTCAGAGGGAGGGGGGTTCCAGTCAGAGCGAGTCAGAGGGAGGGGGGTTCCAGTCAGAGCGAGTCAGAGGGAGGGGGGTTCCAGTCAGAGCGAGTCAGAGGGAGGGGGGTTCCAGTCAGAGCGAGTCGGGGGAGGGGGGTTCCAGTCAGAGCGAGTCGGGGGAGGGGGGTTCCAGTCAGAGTGAGTCGAGGGAGGGGGGTTCCAGTCAGAGCGAGTCGGGGGAGGGGGGTTCCAGTCAGAGCGAGTCAGAGGGAGGGGGGGTTCCAGTCAGAGCGAGTCTGGGGAGGGGGGTTCCAGTCAGAGTGAGTCGGGGGAGGGGGGGTTCCAGTCAGAGTGAGTCGGGGGAGGGGGGTTCCAGTCAGAGCGAGTCGGGGGGAGGGGGGTTCCAGTCAGAGCGAGTCAGAGGGAGGGGGGTTCCAGTCAGAGCGAGTCAGAGGGAGGGGGGTTCCAGTCAGAGCGAGTCGGGGGAGGGGGGTTCCAGTCAGAGTGAGTCGGGGGAGGGGGGTTCCAGTCAGAGCGAGTCAGAGGGAGGGGGGTTCCAGTCAGAGAGAGTCGGGGGAGGGGGGTTCCAGTCAGAGCGAGTCGGAGGGAGGGGGGTTCCAGTCAGAGCGAGTCGGGGGAGGGGGGTTCCAGTCAGAGCGAGTCAGAGGGAGGGGGGTTCCAGTCAGAGCGAGTCAGAGGGAGGGGGGTTCCAGTCAGAGCGAGTCAGAGGGAGGGGGGTTCCAGTCAGAGCGAGTCGGGGGAGGGGGGTTCCAGTCAGAGTGAGTCGGGGGAGGGGGGTTCCAGTCAGAGCGAGTCAGAGGGAGGGGGGTTCCAGTCAGAGCGAGTCGGGGGAGGGGGGTTCCAGTCAGAGCGAGTCAGAGGGAGGGGGGTTCCAGTCAGAGCGAGTCAGAGGGAGGGGGGTTCCAGTCAGAGCGAGTCGGGGGAGGGGGGGTTCCAGTCAGAGTGAGTCGGGGGAGGGGGGGTTCCAGTCAGAGCGAGTCGGGGGAGGGGGGTTCCAGTCAGAGCGAGTCAGAGGGAGGGGGGTTCCAGTCAGAGCGAGTCAGAGGGAGGGGGGTTCCAGTCAGAGCGAGTCAGAGGGAGGGGGGTTCCAGTCAGAGCGAGTCAGAGGGAGGGGGGTTCCAGTCAGAGCGAGTCAGAGGGAGGGGGGTTCCAGTCAGAGCGAGTCAGAGGGAGGGGGGGTTCCAGTCAGAGCGAGTCAGAGGGAGGGGGGTTCCAGTCAGAGCGAGTCGGGGGAGGGGGGTTCCAGTCAGAGCGAGTCGGGGGAGGGGGGTTCCAGTCAGAGCGAGTCGGGGGAGGGGGGTTCCAGTCAGAGCGAGTCAGAGGGAGGGGGGTTCCAGTCAGAGCGAGTCGGGGAGGGGGGGTTCCAGTCAGAGCGAGTCGGGGGAGGGGGGTTCCAGTCAGAGCGAGTCGGGGGAGGGGGGTTCCAGTCAGAGCGAGTCAGAGGGAGGGGGGTTCCAGTCAGAGCGAGTCGGGGGAGGGGGGTTCCAGTCAGAGCGAGTCGGGGGAGGGGGGTTCCAGTCAGAGCGAGTCAGAGGGAGGGGGGTTCCAGTCAGAGCGAGTCGGGGGAGGGGGGTTCCAGTCAGAGTGAGTCGGGGGAGGGGGGTTCCAGTCAGAGTGAGTCGGGGGAGGGGGGTTCCAGTCAGAGTGAGTCGGGGGAGGGGGGTTCCAGTCAGAGCGAGTCGGGGGAGGGGGGTTCCAGTCAGAGCGAGTCGGGGGAGGGGGGTTCCAGTCAGAGCGAGTCGGGGGAGGGGGGTTCCAGTCAGAGCGAGTCAGAGGGAGGGGGGTTCCAGTCAGAGCGAGTCGGGGGAGGGGGGTTCCAGTCAGAGCGAGTCAGAGGGAGGGGGGTTCCAGTCAGAGCGAGTCGGGGGAGGGGGGTTCCAGTCAGAGCGAGTCAGAGGGAGGGGGGTTCCAGTCAGAGCGAGTCAGAGGGAGGGGGGTTCCAGTCAGAGCGAGTCAGAGGGAGGGGGGTTCCAGTCAGAGCGAGTCAGAGGGAGGGGGGTTCCAGTCAGAGCGAGTCAGAGGGAGGGGGGTTCCAGTCAGAGTGAGTCGGGGGAGGGGGGTTCCAGTCAGAGCGAGTCAGAGGGAGGGGGGTTCCAGTCAGAGCGAGTCAGAGGGAGGGGGGTTCCAGTCAGAGCGAGTCAGAGGGAGGGGGGTTCCAGTCAGAGCGAGTCAGAGGGAGGGGGGTTCCAGTCAGAGCGAGTCAGAGGGAGGGGGGGTTCCAGTCAGAGCGAGTCAGAGGGAGGGGGGTTCCAGTCAGAGCGAGTCAGAGGGAGGGGGGGTTCCAGTCAGAGCGAGTCAGAGGGAGGGGGGTTCCAGTCAGAGCGAGTCGGGGGAGGGGGGTTCCAGTCAGAGCGAGTCGGGGGAGGGGGGGTTCCAGTCAGAGCGAGTCGGGGGAGGGGGGGTTCCAGTCAGAGCGAGTCAGAGGGAGGGGGGTTCCAGTCAGAGCGAGTCAGAGGGAGGGGGGTTCCAGTCAGAGCGAGTCAGAGGGAGGGGGGTTCCAGTCAGAGCGAGTCAGAGGGAGGGGGGTTCCAGTCAGAGCGAGTCAGAGGGAGGGGGGTTCCAGTCAGAGCGAGTCAGAGGGAGGGGGGTTCCAGTCAGAGCGAGTCAGAGGGAGGGGGGTTCCAGTCAGAGCGAGTCAGAGGGAGGGGGGTTCCAGTCAGAGCGAGTCAGAGGGAGGGGGGGTTCCAGTCAGAGCGAGTCAGAGGGAGGGGGGTTCCAGTCAGAGCGAGTCAGAGGGAGGGGGGTTCCAGTCAGAGCGAGTCAGAGGGAGGGGGGGTTCCAGTCAGAGCGAGTCAGAGGGAGGGGGGTTCCAGTCAGAGCGAGTCAGAGGGAGGGGGGTTCCAGTCAGAGCGAGTCGGGGGAGGGGGTCGCAGTCAGAGTGAGTCGGGGGAGGGGGGTTCCAGTCAGAGCGAGTCAGAGGGAGGGGGGTTCCAGTCAGAGCGAGTCGGGGGAGGGGGGTTCCAGTCAGAGCGAGTCGGGGGAGGGGGGGTTCCAGTCAGAGCGAGTCGGGGGAGGGGGGTTCCAGTCAGAGCGAGTCAGAGGGAGGGGGGTTCCAGTCAGAGCGAGTCGGGGGAGGGGGGTTCCAGTCAGAGCGAGTCGGGGGAGGGGGGTTCCAGTCAGAGCGAGTCGGGGGAGGGGGGTTCCAGTCAGAGCGAGTCGGGGGAGGGGGGGTTCCAGTCAGAGCGAGTCGGGGGAGGGGGGTTCCAGTCAGAGCGAGTCGGGGGAGGGGGGTTCCAGTCAGAGCGAGTCGGGGGAGGGGGGTTCCAGTCAGAGCGAGTCGGGGGAGGGGGGTTCCAGTCAGAGCGAGTCAGAGGGAGGGGGGTTCCAGTCAGAGCGAGTCGGGGGAGGGGGGTTCCAGTCAGAGCGAGTCAGAGGGAGGGGGGTTCCAGTCAGAGCGAGTCGGGGGAGGGGGGTTCCAGTCAGAGCGAGTCGGGGGAGGGGGGTTCCAGTCAGAGCGAGTCGGGGGAGGGGGGGTTCCAGTCAGAGCGAGTCAGAGGGAGGGGGGTTCCAGTCAGAGCGAGTCAGAGGGAGGGGGGTTCCAGTCAGAGCGAGTCAGAGGGAGGGGGGTTCCAGTCAGAGCGAGTCAGAGGGGAGGGGGGTTCCAGTCAGAGCGAGTCAGAGGGAGGGGGGTTCCAGTCAGAGCGAGTCGGGGGAGGGGGGTTCCAGTCAGAGCGAGTCAGAGGGAGGGGGGTTCCAGTCAGAGTGAGTCGGGGGAGGGGGGTTCCAGTCAGAGCGAGTCAGAGGGAGGGGGGTTCCAGTCAGAGCGAGTCGGGGGAGGGGGGTTCCAGTCAGAGCGAGTCGGGGGAGGGGGGTTCCAGTCAGAGTGAGTCGGGGGAGGGGGGTTCCAGTCAGAGCGAGTCGGGGGAGGGGGGTTCCAGTCAGAGCGAGTCGGGGGAGGGGGGTTCCAGTCAGAGTGAGTCGGGGGAGGGGGGTTCCAGTCAGAGTGAGTCGGGGGAGGGGGGTTCCAGTCAGAGCGAGTCGGGGGAGGGGGGTTCCAGTCAGAGCGAGTCGGGGGAGGGGGGTTCCAGTCAGAGCGAGTCAGAGGGAGGGGGGTTCCAGTCAGAGCGAGTCGGGGGAGGGGGGGTTCCAGTCAGAGCGAGTCAGAGGGAGGGGGGTTCCAGTCAGAGCGAGTCGGGGGAGGGGGGTTCCAGTCAGAGCGAGTCGGGGGAGGGGGGTTCCAGTCAGAGCGAGTCGGGGGAGGGGGGTTCCAGTCAGAGCGAGTCGGGGGAGGGGGGTTCCAGTCAGAGCGAGTCGGGGGAGGGGGGTTCCAGTCAGAGCGAGTCGGGGGAGGGGGGTTCCAGTCAGAGCGAGTCGGGGGAGGGGGGTTCCAGTCAGAGCGAGTCGGGGGAGGGGGGTTCCAGTCAGAGCGAGTCGGGGGAGGGGGGGTTCCAGTCAGAGCGAGTCGGGGGAGGGGGGTTCCAGTCAGAGCGAGTCGGGGGAGGGGGGTTCCAGTCAGAGCGAGTCGGGGGAGGGGGGTTCCAGTCAGAGCGAGTCGGGGGAGGGGGTCGCAGTCAGAGCGAGTCGGGGGAGGGGGTCGCAGTCAGAGCGAGTCGGGGGAGGGGGTCGCGGTCAGTGAGTCAGGGGGAGGGGGTCGCGGTCAGTGGGTCAGGGGGAGGGGGTCGCAGTCAGTGAGTCAGGGGGAGGGGGTCGCAGTCAGTGAGTCAGGGGGAGGGGGTCGCAGTCAGTGAGTCAGGGGGAGGGGGTCGCAGTCAGTGAGTCAGGGGGAGGGGGTCGCAGTCAGTGGGTCAGGGGGAGGGGGTCGCAGTCAGTGAGTCAGGGGGATGGGGTCGCAGTCAGAGTGAGTCAGGGGAGGGGGTCGTAGTCAGTGAGTCAGGGGGAGGGGGTCACAGTCAGTGAGTCAGAGGGAGGGTGTCGCAGTCAGTGAGTCATGGGGAGGGGGTCGCAGTCAGAGTGAGTCAGGGGGAGGGGGTCGCAGTCAGAGTGAGTCAGGGGAAGAGGGTCACAGCCAGAGTGAGTCAGGGGGAGGGGGTCGCAGTCAGTGAGTCAGAGGGAGGGTGTCGCAGTCAGTGAGTCATGGGGAGGGGGTCGCAGTCAGTGAGTCGGGGGAGGGGGTCGCAGTCAGTGAGTCAGGGGAAGAGGGTCACAGCCAGAGTGAGTCAGGGGGAGGGGGTCGCAGTCAGTGAGTCAGGGGGAGGGGAGGGGGTCGCAGTCAGAGTGAGTCGGGGGGAGGGGGTCGCAGTCGGGGGGGAGGGGGTCGCAGTCGGTGTGAGTCGGGGGGGAGGGGGTCGCAGTCGGTGCGAGTCGGTGAGGAGGGGGTCGCAGTCGGTGCGAGTCGGGGGGGAGGGGGTCGCAGTCGGGGGGGAGGGGGTCGCAGTCAGAGTGAGTCAGGGGGAGGGGGAGGGGGTCGCAGTCAGAGCGGGTCAGGGGGCAGGGGAGGGGGTTGCAGTCAGAGCGAGTCAGGGGACGGGGGAGGGGGTTGCAGTCCGAGCGAGTCAGGGGATGGGGGAGGGGGTCGCAGTCAGAGCGAGTCGGGGGGGAGGGGTTCGCAGTCAGAGCGAGTCGGGGGGGAGGGGTTCGCAGTCAGAGCGAGTCGGGGGAGGGGGTCGCAGTCAGAGCGAGTCGGGGGAGGGGGTCGCAGTCAGAGCGAGTCGGGGGGAGGGGGTCGCAGTCAGAGCGAGTCAGGGGGAGGGGGAGGGGGTCGCAGTCAGACTAAGGCCGGGGAGGGGGAGGGGGTTGCAGTCACACAGTCAGTGTGGGGTTTGGGGGTCGTGGTGTTGTTGGGTTTGGCCATGGTCAGTTTGAACCCTGTGCTGTGCTACCCATTGCATGTCTTTTGTGTGCAGCTCTCTCACCAACACTGAGGAATAGTCCCAAAATATTTTTGTACTTGTACAGTAAAATTGTTTTAGTTTTTGAATATAGATTTGAAATTAAGTATAATTTAAAATTGTGATGTATTGAAACTTACTGTCAGATGATGACTTCTTGCTGCTTCTCTCTGCCCTTGACTGCTTGGCTACTCCTGGAGTTGTGATTGTGATGGTGACAGGGTCCAGCTCACTCCTGTCCCATTATTAAATTGAGTGGTTTGAATGACAGGACAGCGGGAAGACTCATTAACCCCCCACATACACACTGACTCTCACCTATGGTTTTCCCTGATGTTCTCCCATGTGCCAGTCTGTACCTGAAGCTGTGGTGTGTGGTGAGCTTGTGTGTTTACCTCTGTTCCTGCAGGTCTCTGTGTTGAAGGCCAGGAAGCCTCCAGGACCAGACTGCAGTGGAGGGGCAGCACTGGTTGTTCTGTCAGCCCAGGTCACGGACATGGGAAGTTTCGCAGTGAATGATATCACCCCAGGGTATTAGACAAAAAGCTGAATGCTTGGATAAATCAAATCAACTCAAAATATGTCAATTAAATCTAACACATTGTGTCAATAAGCTCCAAGTCTCCATTTTCCATCTCTGTTCAGGATCAAGTTTTCAATTGAGGGAGGGATCAACTTTTGGATGTGAATGTGACATGCCCTTGTGCTTGGGTTGCATTAGGGTCAAGCAATGCTCATCTCCAGCATGATAAGGTCCAATGAGCATGACCTTCTTCAACACCGCCATTACAGAGTTTCCAACCATCAACCATTGACCAGAAACTTAACTTGTACCAGTCATGTCCAAACTTGCTAAAGGAGTAGGCTGGGAGGGGAGGTAGCTCAACTTCTGCACCCTCAAAAATATCTTGTGGATTAAGTCAGGAGTGTGAGGGAATTCTTGCCACTTGTCTGGCTGAGAGTAGCTGCCGTGATAATTGAAAAACTCAGTGCCATCCCAGGTCGTGCAATCCATTTGATTGGTGATGCTACCGCTGGATTCGATATCCACCAGTGATGCAGTGTGTGCAGTAACTCTCCAAAATCATTTCACCAACACACCCCTCCCCCATGACCTCTACCATGGAGAAGGACAAGAATAGCAACATCGCAGGAACACCATTTTCAAATTACCCTCCAAGTCTTTTGCGTTGGAAACATATCGCCATTCTTTTGTCATCACTGGGTCAAAATCGTGTGATTCCCTTTCAGAACCATTGTGTGATCACCTTCACCAGGTGTGATATAATGGTTCAAGGAGAAAGCCCATTGGCACCCCTCAGGACAGCTGGAGCTAGGCAATAAATGGCAGCCTTGCCAGTGTTGCCTATAACCCTGACAAAATAGTTTTCAAGAAAGGGCAATCTGGGACTAAGGTAACGAATCTCATGGCTTTAGTTCAAAAGCTGCTTTCTCTCACCAAATTCAGATTGAATGTTGGATACAGTTGAATAAAACAGTCTACACAAGTTGCACTGTAAGGAAATGGTGCCTTAAGTGTTTATCTGAATTCCCACGCCTGCTACTAGAGGTGTTGGCCAATTTGTTTAAAACTTGATTAAGATCAGTGTGAAAATAGAACAATTTAATAGAGGTATTAAGCATCTCTGTGCTATCATTGTACAGTACAACACCCTCAAACTCCAGGAGTTATTGGAGACAAAAGAACAGGTTGGCAATCATTGCCAGGACCCACATGCTTCTGCCTTTGATATCCATCCTGAACTTGGTTTAATTCCTACCAGATCAGACATTTACTTATACATTACTGGCAGTATTAAAAAATCCTTTTACGGTGATACAATAGGATACAAGCTCAGGAACTGAGGAAAATACAAGGTGAGATATCTCAAAGTATGACACACAATGGATTCCATGAGAACATTAGAAATAGGAGCAGGAGTAGGCCATTCATCCCTTCAAGCCTGTTCCACCATTCAATGAGATCATGGCTGATCATCTACTTCAATACCATTTTCCTGCCCTATCCCCATATCCCTTGATGTCATCAATATCTAGAAATCTATCTATCTCAGTCTTGAACATACTCAGTGACTGAGCCTCCACAGTCCCCTGGGACAGAGAATTCCAAAGAATCATCACCCTCTGAGTGAAGAAATTCCTCCTCATCTCAGTCCTAAATGGCCTGTTCCTTACTCTGAGGCTGTGTCCTCTGTTTCCAGAACCACTCCCCCCACCCCCCCCCCTCCCCACCCCCAACCACCTCCCACCCCAGGCAGGGGAAATATCCTTCCTGCATTTACCCTGTTGAGTCCTGTAAGAATTTTGTATGTTTGAATGAGATCGTATGTCATTCTCTAAACTCCAGAGAATAAAGGCCCAGGCTATTTAATCTTTCCTCCTAGGACAATCCCTCCATCCCAGGAATTAGTTTGGTGAACCTTCATTGCACTCCCTCTGTGGCAAGTATATCTTTCCTTCGGCAAGGAGAATAAAACTGCACACAATAGTCCAGATGAGGTCTCACCAAGGCTCTATATAATTGTAGTAAGACACCTTTACTCCTATATTCAAATCCTCTTGTAATAAAGATCAACATACCATTTGCCGCCTTAATTGCTTGCTGTACCCGCATGCTGGCTTTCAGCAGCTAATGACCAAGGGCACCCAATTCCCTTTGAAGTTCAACACTTCCCAGCCTCTCACCATTTAAGAAAGACTGTATTTCTGTTTTTCCTACCAAAGTGGAAAACCTCACATTTCTCCACATTGTATTGCACCTGACAAATTTTTGCCCACTTGCTTGGTCTTTCCAAATCGCCTTGTATTGTCTTTGCTTTCTCCTCACACTTCACACATCCACCTAGTTTGGTGCCATATGCAAACTTAGAAATATTACATTTAATCTCCGCAACCAAATCATTGATATAGATTGTGACTAGCAGGGACCCAAGCACTAATCCTTGTGATACCCCACTGTCACAGCCTGCCAACCTGAAAATGATCCATTTATTACTACTCTCTGTTTTCTGTCTGTTAACCAGGCCTTAAGCCATGCCAGTATATTGCCCCCAATCCCATCTGCTCTAATTTTGTTTACTAAGCTCTTGTGTGGACCTTATCAAAAGCTTTCTGGAAATCTAAATATACCACATCCACCGGTCCCCCACCCACCCACTATCTATTCTGCTTGTTACATCCTCAAAAAGCTCCAACAGATTTGTGAAACATGATTTCCCTTTCATAAATCCATATTGACTTTGCCCAATCCTACCAGTATTTTCTAACTATCCTATTACTCTCCCTTTTTTTTAATAGATCTTAGCTTTTTCCCTACTACTGATGTCAGGCCATCAGGTCTGTAATTCCGCATTTTCTCTCTCCCTCATTTTTTTAAATAGTGGGGTTACATTTACCATCTTCCAATCTACAGGAACCATTCCAGGATCTATAGAATTTTGAAAGATGACCACCATCCACTATCTCTACAGCCACCTCTCAACACTATGGGATGTAGATCATCAGACCCAGGGGATTTATCTACTTTTAAGTTCCATTCATTTATCTAGTACTATGTTTTTACAAATATTAATATCTTACAGTTCCTCATTTACACTAATCCCACAATTCTCCATTATTTCAGGGTGGTTTTTAGTATTTTCCTCAATGAGGACACAATATTTATTTAGTTTCACAGAATCATAGTGCAGAAGAGGCCCTTTGGCCCATTGAGTCAGCACCGACACATGAGAAACACTTGACCTTCTTACCTAATCCCATTTACCAGCACTTGGCCCATAGCCTTGAATGTTATGACATGCCAAGTGCTCATTCAGGTACTTTCTCTGCCATTTCCTTATTCTCCATGATAGATTCTCCTGACTCAGCTTGTAATGGACCCACATTTGTTATGCTAATCTTTTCCTTTTTACATACCTATAGAAGCTTTCACAGTCTGTTTTTATGTTTCTCACTAGGTTAATCTCATATTCTATTTTCCCTTCCTAATTTTTTTTTTATTTGGTCCTCCTTTGCAGAATTCTAAAATGCTCCCAATTCTCAGGTTTACCATTTTTTGGCAACTTTATTTGGCTCCTCCTTTGATCTAACACAATCTCTGATTTCCTTCATTAGCCATGGTTGGAACACTTTCTTTGCTGGGCTTTTTATGCATTAAAGGAATGTATTTTTGTTGTGGACTATGTATTAGTTCTTTAAATGTGAGCAATTTTCTGTATCTGACATGTCTTTTAATGTAAGAATAAGTAAGAAAATATGTTGTGAAGAGGACATGAGGAGGTTGTAGACGGATATAGATAGGTTGATTGAATGGGCAAATGGAGTTCAATGTTTGAAAATGTGAAGTTGTTCACTTGGGAAGGAAGAATAAAAAAGCAGCGTATTACTTAATTGGAGAATGGCTGCATAATCCCAAGGTGCAGAGGGATCTAGGTGTTCTTGTACATGAATCACAAAAAGTTAGTATGTAGGTACAGCAAGTAATTAAGAAGGCAAATGGAATGCTATCCTTTATTATGAGAGAAATTGAACATAAAAGTAAGGATGTTATGCTTCAGTTATATAGGGCATTGGTGAGACTGCACCTCAAATACTGTGTGCAGTTTTGGTCTCTTTATTTAAGAGAGAATGTACATACTTTTGGAGGCGGTTCAGAGGAGGTTTACTAGATTGATATCTGGAATGAGTGGGTTGTCTTATGAGGAATGGCTCGACAGACTGAGCTTGTTTCCACTGGAGTTTAGAAGAGTGAGGGGTGATTTGATTGAAGTGTACAAGATCCTGAACAGCCTTGACAAGGTGGATGTGGAAAAGATGTTTCCTCTTGTGGGTGAGTCCAGAACTAGGGGGCACCATTTTAAAATTAGGGGTCACCCTTTTAAGACAGAGATGAGGAGAAATATTTTCCCTGAGGATTGTGCGACTTTGGAACTCTCATTGAATATTTTTAAGGCAGAGTTAGAGAGATTCTTGTTCGGCAAGGAAATCAAAGGTTATCAGGGGTGGATGAGAATGTGGAATTTGAAACACAAGCAAATCAGACATGATCTTATTGAATGGCAGAGCATGCTCAAGGGGCCGAATGGTCTACTCCTGTTCCTATTTCTTATGTAGTTTCCCAATTCACTAGAGCCAATTTGCCCCTCATACTTTCATAATTTCCTTTGCTTAGATTTAAGATCTAGGGCGATATCGCACCAGATTTGCACGAAGTGCAGTAGCGGGAGGTTAAAATGATGTTTTACCCGCCGGCCGCAATGGTGGCTTCTCATGTTGTGTCACCTCAAACACCCATTCTTGGGAAACAGGCTATTTCCATGGCCGGCGGGCTCTGATTCACCCGCCATGCCATCACCTTGCTGCTTCATCAGGCCGGGTACCATGTTTAAAGTACAGTCAAGTGCGTACCTCTCGGTGCTTCCAGCCCAAAGCTTCTGCAAATAAGAGGTGGTCCCGAAAGGCAAGAAGACTGCAGCCCCCCAGGTTTAGTCACATGTCCTTCAAGTGCCTTTTGGACGCTGTGGGGGCTCACCTTGATGTCCTTTATCCCCACTCTGGCTGCAGGAGGGCAGCAATCTCACCACTCTGGCTTGGTAGGTGGTGATAGTGGTGATCAGCTCCATTACTGCACAGAAGAGGTTGGCCATCCAATGCAGAAAAAGGATGAATATCTCATTTGTCCCACCAGGGTAAAGTGGCCATCTCATCACCCTAAACCCGCAGACTGAAGCCCATCACACATTCACTGGCATCTCACTCACTGCCAGCTCAAGAGACATCACCACTCACCTGCTCACACACACCCTCACATTTCCATCTGGCCTGCCTCCTCAGTCCTCACCATCTTGAGGCCACTTGCACAGATAAACTTATGCCCCCACACGAACCCTGGGATACCCCCCTTCCTCAGTACAGCCCTCGCCATGCAGCCTCTTCCCTTGTCTGAGGCCACTTAGCCCCATTGCCAAGCAATCCCTAGCTCTGCAGCTGTACAAAGCTACTCCCGCCTTACAACCGGTCTGATAGGTAGAGACCTGCCCGTGAGCCCCCCTATAAGTGATGTGGTGCTGCCTGTGAATCCTGGCACTGGTGACTGCAAGTGCTACCTGAAGCATGGTAGGTAAACAAACCTCAAAGTTCCAAGCAAAGTGCAGCTCACACTTATGTACAGTTGTGAAACACGTCAGTGTGCAATCACGTCAACATGGGCAGACAATCCAGCATGGGGCGGTCGAGTCTGGTGAGCTAGCCTTATAATGATATGCAGATATATTACAATGAGATTCCTGACATCTGATGGCATCAATGGGTTGAGCGGATGATCTCAAACTAGTTCCACAACATTGTGAGACCTATGTTTGTTTTTCTCATCATATTGTCCACTCACACCACTGAGCGTGCCCAATTCCAGGAGGCACAGATGATTCCACCCCTAGTTTCTGATTGAACTACATCACTTTCAAACTTAATGTAAAATTCTATGATAATATGGTCACTCTTCCCTAAGGTTTCTTTTACAACAAGATTTTCAATTAGCTCCTTTTCATTGCACAGTACTAGATATAAAATAGCCTGTTCTGGACTGAATATTGAATTCAACAACTTTAGGTCTTGAGCTCCCTCCTCCATCACCACCCCCTTTCTGTTTCTTCCCCCTTCCTTTTGTTTTTTCCAATAATTTATATAGATTTTTCTTTTCCCACCTATTTCCATTATTTTTAAATCTTTTATGCCCCCACCCCACTAGAGCTATACCTTGAGTGCCCCACCATCCATTCTTAATTAGCACATTCGTTTAGATAATATCACCAACTTCAACACCTCTGTGTTCTTTTGTTCTTTTGTCTGTGGCATCTTTTGACTATCTGCTCCTATCACTGCTTGCTTGTCCCTACAACCACAACCCCTCCACTTCTCTCCCCCCAACCACCCCCCCCCCAACCCCCACCTTAAACCAGCTTATATTTCACCCCTCTCCTTGGATTCACCTAGTTCTGTTGAAGGGTCATGAGGACTCGAAACGTCAACTCTTTTCTTCTCCGCCGATGAGACCTGCTGAGTTTTTCCAGGTAATTCTGTTTTTGTTTTGGATTTCCAGCATCCGCAGTTTTTTGTTTTTATCTCTGTTCCCTAGTTGGTTCCTCAGAAAACCATCTTGCATACATTCCAAGAATCTATCCTCCACAACATTGGCACTAATTAGGTTTACCCAGTTGAAATGTAGATTGAAATCTCCCAGGATTATTGTACTACCCTTGTTACACACATCTCTAATTCCCTATTTATACTGTAATTCATATCACCACTGCTGTTTGGTGGCTTATAAGCAACTCCCACCAATATTTCCTGCCCCCTGCTGTTTCTTACTTCCACCCAAACTGACTCTACATCTTGATCTTTAGATCTAATGTCATCTCTCACTACAGTACTAATGCCCTCTTTAATTAACAGAGCTGTCCCACCACCTTTCCCCAGCTTTCTGTCCTTCCTGAATGTCGCATAGCCTTGGATATTTAGGTGCCAGCTTTGGTTTCCTTATAGCCACATCTCTGTAATGGCTTTCAGGTCATACATATGAATTTCTATTTGAGCTGACAATTCATCTGTTTTATTGTGAATGCTGTGGGCATTCAGATACAGAGCCCTTCATTCAGATTTTTTTGCTGTTTTTGTAAACTCTGGCCTTATCTGTTGCCACACTCTTAAGTTTGAAATCACTGTCCCTTCCTGCCATACTCTAATTATCACTACATTTATTGCTATCTTGATTTTTTGCCTTGTCATTTTCCTTTAACTTCCTCAATCTCTCCCTACATGATCCCTCATCCTTTCTAAATAGTTTAAATCCCTCTCTAATTTCCTAGTCATTAGACTTGCTGGAACACTGGGTGCAGCACAGTTTAGGTGAAGTCTGTCCCAATGGTACAGCCCCCACCTCCCCTAGCACTGGTGCCAGTGCCCCACGAACTGGAACCCATTTCTCCCACACCAGTCTGAGTCACGCATTCATCTCTCTAATCATATTTACTTTATGCTAATTTGCATGTGTCTCAAGTAATTATCCAGTGATTATTACCTTTTGAGGTTCTGCTTTCTAATTTAGTGCCTAGCTCCTCATACTCCCTATGCAGAATCTCTTTCCCAGTTGTACCTATGTCATCGGTACTTATATGGACCACAACAACTGGATCCTCCCCCTCCCACTGCAAGGTCCTCTCCAGCCCTGAGCAGATATCCTGAATCCTGTCACCGGGCAGGCAACACAGCCTTTTGGACCCTTGCTCTTGGCTGCAGGGAACAGTGTCTATCCTCCTGACTATACTGTCCCCTACTACCATTACTTTGCTATTAACCTCCCCCACCTGAATGGCTTCCTATAACATGGTGCCATGGTCAGTCTGCTCAGCCATACTACATCTCTCGCTCTTGTCAAACAAGCTGCAAGAATCTTGAACTTGTTAGTCAATCGCAAGGGCTGAGACTCTACTCCCAACTTCTTGATCTCTTTACCTGCCTGTCTCACAATCACACCCTTCTGCTCCTGATCACTGACCAAAGCAGGTGATGCTAACCTAAGTTGTGTGACTGCCTTCTGGAACAAAGTGTCCAGGTAACTTTTCCCTTCCCTGATGCATTGCAATGTCTACAGCTCAGCCTTCAGCTCATTAACATTGAGCTGAAGCTCCTCAAGCCTCAAGACACTTACCACAAATATGGTTGCTATGGATTATACTGGCATCCAAGAGCTCATACATGCTGCAGCCATGACGCATCACTTATCCTGCCAGCTTTATTGTGTTAAGTAAATTTATTTTTCTTAATTAATTTATAGTTCTCCTCTTCACCTAACTCCCTTGTTCACCAAACTCTCAGCTTCAACACTCTGTGCACGCAAGCAGAACTCGGTGCAGCTCTCAGATAGCCCTTTTTTTAGAGTATAAATAATGATGAGTCAGTTCCACAAATGCTTAGGAACCATTTTAAGCCCACTAGCTACAGCTACTCGCAGAGAGCCTGTATATCGGTGTTTAAGCCTACAAAAAACTTAACTTATCCCTCAACTTAAACAGTGATTTTAGTTAATTGCTAAATGTAAACAGAAACTACAGAAAAAGATTAACCCTTAAGACCCCCTCACTCACCAAACTCCCTGCTTCAACACTGTGCACTTAAGCAGCACTCAGCGCAAAGGGCAGTGATATGTAACTAAAATTGTTGAGCCCAGAAACATGTTTTGTTCACCAGTTGTGTTCCCTCAGATCTATTGCCTCAATATACAGTGAGGATCTATCCATTTCCAGGGATGGTAGACAGAGTGTAGCCTTTCCATGCTGAACTATTATGTTTTTATATAGTTTCCACTCCAGCTGTAGTCCCATCTGTGTAGTTGTGCTCTCACTGGGTTCTACACCCCACTGCTAACTGTAGACATATGGTTCCCACCACTCCGAGGTCAAAGATCAGCTCCCAACCAGCATCCTGAAACATGGTGAGGGCAGTGCTTATCCAGTGTGTGCTCAGCAGTTCCCACTCAATCTGTCTGCTAATAGCTTCAGGCCATGAAGCTGAGGGGCAGAGTGGGGGTGCACTTGAGGATGGGAGACACAGAGGTAAGAGGTTTCATGCTGGTTCCACCAAATTCAATGGCTGGAACTATTTGAAATGATCTCAATGGGTTTCCTGCCCCACAGCCAGCCCAACAAGCTGTTTGTTTATGTTGGGGAGCTGGCAATAGGCGAGCCAGCATTGTGGGGGTGGGGGGTGAGGGGAGTTATACACCGTGGGATGGGGTGATTTGGCTGATCATGAGGTGCTTAAGAGGTTTGAGAAGCACTCCTGTTCCTCCTGACCCACAAGCAGTGCTGGAAAGGCTCCTTTCCTTTTCGTTTGCAGAGGTTAGGAAAAAATGGCTGGTATGGGTACCCAGAATGTAGAAGTGGAGGAGCCTTAGGCCAGAATTTTCTGGCCCCATTGGCATTGGGCATTATGGTGGTGGGGGGAGCAATATGGCGAGGAGGCTAAAAAATCAGTTTTATGGTGTCTTAAACCCAGTTTGCTATCGTCCGCTGTGCCCGTCAATATGGGTCGCATTTCTCGTGAACGTAATTTCAATAGTTTAGAACCTCATTATAAGCCCTGCTTGTCGGAATCATCGGGCACATCAGGGTGCTTGCACGCCAATATGTTTCACAACTGTACATAAGCGACATGCACCTAGCAAACTGCGCCAAAGTTTGCCTACCTTACTTCAGACAGCACTGCGGCCATCAGCGCCAAGCTTCGCAGGTAGCACCACATCACTTTTAGGGGGCCCGAAGGGCAGGTCTCTACCTACCAGACCAGCCAATAAGGCAGGGGTGGCTTTTCAATGGCCGGAGGGCTAGGGCTTGCGTGGGGAAAAGGGAGAAGTGGCCTCAGGCAAGGGAAGAGGCTGCAGGGCAAGGGCTGTACTGGGGAAGGTGGGTAACCCAGGGTTTGTGTGGGGGCCCATGTTGATTTGTGCAAGTGGCCTCAATATGGTGAGGGCTGAGGAGGCAGTCTCCAGAGGAGAAGAGGCAAGATGGGGATGTGAGGGTGTGTGTGACTGGGTGAGTGGTGATGTCCCTCGAGCTGGCAGTGAGTGAGAAGCCAGTAAATGTGTAATGGCCTTGTGAGTGTGTGAGTTTAGAGAGATGAGATGGTCACCTTACCCTGGTGGCATGGTTGAGATCATTCATCCATTTTCTGCACTAGATGGCTGACCTCTTCTGTGCAGCATTGGCACTGATTACCTCTGTCACCACCTCCCAATCTGAAGTGGTGAGACTGATGGGCCTCCTGCGGACAGAGCAGGGGTAGAGGACATTGCAATGGCCTCCAAAGCACCCAGAAGGTGTCCCAGGGCTGCATCACTGAATCTGGAGGCTGCACTCTTCTTGGCTTTTGGAGCCATGTCTTTGCTGGAACAGTCCTGCGCTGCAAGCTTTGAGAAGTGTACACGCGGCTGCAATTTAAATATGGCCCCTTGCGTGACAGAACAGCGAGATAACAGCATGACAGGCCAATCAGAGGCTGTGAGCCAACGAGATGTCATGTTCCCTGCGGCTGCATAATTAATGAGGCAGGAATGGGATGATATGGCGTGAAAACCCGCCATGGTGGCAGGCGGTAAAAACAACCTTTTTCCTGCCCGCTACCACACTTTGTACAAATTTGGGATGATTCTGCTCTTAGTCTTTGCAGTTGTCCAACAGGTTCTAGGTTCGTGCAACCTGTATTGATGAAAGTAGTGGCTGCAGGGTGGATAAGCACATTGGCCATGGCACCATGATACAGGAAGCCTTTCAACTGGAGGGAGTTAATAGGATTGTAGTGGTAGTTGGGGACAGTATAGTCTGGCAAATAGACACAGTTCTCTGCAGATGAGAGTGAGAGTCCAGATGGCTGTGTTGCCTACTCAGTGCCAGGGTTTGGGACATCTGCTCAAGTCTGGAGAGGAACTTGCAGTGGGAGGAGAAGTATCCAGTGGTTGTGGTCTATGTAGGTACCAATGACATGGGTAGAACAAGAAAGAAGTTCTGCTGAGAGAGTATGAGCAGCAAGGGGCTAAATTAAAAAGCAGAACCTCAAGGGAATAATATCTGGATTACTAATTGAGCTGTGAACAAATTGGTGTATGGTAAATCAGGTTAGAGAGTTAAATGTGTGGCTCAAAGATTAGTGTGGGAGAAATGAGTTTTAATTCATGGGACACTGGCACCAGTACTGGGGAAAGTGGGAGCTGTACTATTGGTATGGTCTTCAACTGTACTGTGCTGGGACTAGTGACCTGGTGAGTCATATACCTAGGGTGGTAGAGAAGGCCTTAAACTAAATAGTGGGGGGTAAGGGATCAAGTTTGGGAAGATACAATAAATGAAATCAAGAAGACAAAGCAAAAGAACAAAGTACTAATAAGGGAAATGACCATCTGAGCATGGCAGGAAGTGACAGAGTGTATAAACCTAAGAATGCACCAGAAGATAAGGCTAAAAGTTACAATAAAAGTAAAAAGATAGAACTAAAGGCTGAGTATCTGAACATACATAGCATTCATAACAAATGAGTTGAATTGACAACAGAAATAGAAATAAATAAGTACAATCTGAGAACCATTACAGAGCCATGGTTGCAGAACGACAAAGACTGGGAATGAATATTCAAGGGCACATGACATTTTGGAAGGACAGGAAGCTAGGGAAAGGTGGAGGGTAGCTCTGTTAATTAAGGATGACATTGGTACAATAGAGAGAGATGACCTTAGTTCAGGAGATCAAGGTGTAGAATCAATTTGGGTAGAGATGAGAAATAGTCAAGGGAAGAAGTCATTTGTGGGACTGGTTTGTAGGCCCCCTAACAGTAACCACACTGTGAGATAGGGTATACAGGAAGAAATAATGAGGGCTTGTGAGAAAGGTATGGCAATAATCATGGGTGATTTTAATCTACTTATAGATTGGGAGGGTGAACCTGGATCGTGAGTTAATCGAGTGTTGTTGGGGCAGTTTCTGAGAGCAGCACGTTCCAGCACCAACCAGAGAGCAGGTTATACTAGAAATGGTATTGTGCATTGAGACAGGATTAATTAATTATCTCATAGTGAAGGCGCCTCTATGTAGCAGTGATCATAATAGGATTGAATTTCACATTCAGTTCAAGGGAGAGAGGAGCGGATCTAAGACTAGTGTTATAAATTTAAATAAGGGAAATTATAAGGGCATGAAGACCGGGCTGGCTAAAGTGAGCTGGGAAATTAGGTTAAGGCATAGGTCAGTAGAGATGCAGTGGCAGAGATTTAAAGAAATATTTCAGAATACTCAGAAAATATATATTCCAGTGAGAAAGAAAGACTCTAGGGGAAGAACACACAATCCATAGATAGCTGAAGAAGTTAAAGATAGTATCAAATTGAAAGAAAAAGTGTATAATTCTGCAAAGATGAGTGGCAGGTCACAAAATTGGATAGAATATAAAGAATGGCAAAGAATGACTAAAGAAAAGAGACATTAGAATATAAGGGAAAGCTGGATAGAAATATAAAAACAGATAGTAAGAATGTTTATAGGTATTTAAAAAGGAAAAGAAAGAGATAAAGTGAGCTCTTTTCCCTAGAGAATGAGAATGGGGGAATAAGTATGGAAAAAAAGGAAATTGCGGATGAATTGAACAGATGTTTTGCAACTGACTTCACTCTAGAGGATACAAATAACATTCCAAAAATAATTGTAAATCAGTAGGTGAAAAGGAGGGTGGAACCATTACAATCACCAGGGAAAGGGTACTGATAAGGTAGCCAAGAGGTTAAGGTGTTGGATCATTAATCCACTGCATGCGTGGTTTTGAATCACATCCACATCGCCTCTTTATGGATGTGATAACAGGACACTTAGAAAATATCAACAGGATTAGGCAAAGTTAACATGGGTCTATAAAAGGGAAATCATGTTTGACAAACCTACTGGAGTTCTTTGAAGATGTAACTAACAGAATATATAGGGGAGAACCAGTGGATGCGGTGTATTAGGATTTTCAGAAAACCTTTGATAAAGTCCCACAGAAAAAGTTAGTGTGCAAAATTAAAACACATAGGATTGGAGGTAATATATGGGCATGGATTGAGAATTGGTTAACAGACAGAAACCAGAGAGTATGAATAAACGGGTTTTTTTTTCGGAGTAGCAGGCAGTGATTAGTGGGGTACCGCAGGGATCAGTTCTTGGGCCCCAGCTATTCACAATATATATCAATGATTTGGCTGAGGGAACCAAGTCCAATATTTCCAAATTTGCTGATGACATGAATCTTGGTGGGAATGTGAGTGGTGAGGAGGGTGTTAAGAGGCTTCAAGGAAATTTAGACAAGTTGAATGAGTGGGCAAATACTTGGCAGCTGCAGCATAACGTTGATAAATGTGAAGTTATCCATGTCGGTAGGAAAAACACTTGGAAGAGTAATATTTAAATGACGATAGATTGGGAAATGTTGACGTCCAAAGGGAACTTGGTGTCCTTTTACACCAATCATTGAAAGCAAGTATGCAGGTGCGGCAAGCAGTTAAGAAGGCAAATGGTATGTTGGTATTCATTGCGAGAGGACTTGAGTGTAGGAACAAGGATGTCTTACTGAAGCTGTACAGGGCCTTGGTGAGAGCTCACCTGAAGTATTGTGAGCAGTTTAGGTCTCCTTACCTAAGAAAGGATATACTTTCCATAGAGGGAGGTCAGCAAAGATTCATCAGACTGATTCCTGGGATGGCAGGATTGTTATTTGAGGAGAGATTGGGCCGACTAGGTCTGTATTCACTGGAGTTTAGAGGAATCAGAGGCGATCACATTGAAATGTTTAAAATTCTGACAGGGCTGGACAGACTGGATGCAGGGATGATATTTCCTCTGGCTGGGAGTCTAGTACAAGGGGTCACAGTCTCAGGATAGAGGATAGGCCACTTAGGACAGAGATGAGGAGAAACATCTTCACTCAGAGGGTGGTGAACCTGCGGAATTCTCTACCACAGAAGGCTGTGGAGGCCAAGTCACTGAATATATTTAAGAAGGAAATAGAGATAGATTTTGGACTCTAAAGTCATCAAAGGGTATGGGGAGAGAGCAGGAGTACGTCGTTGAAATAGAGGATCAGCCATGATCATATTGAATGGCAGAGTAATCTTGAATGACCTACTCATGCTCCTATTTTCTATGTTTCTAAAAGCTGACAAGTCCCTAGGTCCTGATGGACTTCATCCTAGGGTTTTAAAAGAAGTGGCTGCTAAGATAGTAGATTCATTGGTTTTAATTTTCATAAATTCCCTAGATTCTGGGGAGGTTGCAACAGATTGGAAAATAACGAATGCGACTCCTCTATTCAAGCAAGGAAGGAAACAGAAAACAGGAAACTGTAGGCCAGTTAGCTTAACATCTGTCATTGGGAAATTGTTGCAATCTATTATTAAGGAGGTTTTATCGGGACATTTAGAAAATCTCAGCGCAATTAAGCAGAGTCCATATAGTTTTGTGAAAGGGAAATCATGTTTGACTAATTTTTTGGGGTTCTTTGAGGAAGTAATGAGTATCATGAATAAAGGAGAGCCTGTGGACGTGCTGAATATGATTTCCAGAAGGCATTTGACAAGGAGCCACATCCAAGGCTGCTACAAAAAAATGAGATCTGGGGGTAGCATGGATATTAGCATGGATAGAGGATTGGTTAGCTAACAGGAAGTGGAGAGTAGGGGTACATGGGTATTTTTCAGATTGGCAAGATGTGACAAGTGTAATGCCACAGCGGTCAGTGCTGGGGCCTCAACTATATACAATTTATATCAATGACTTGAATGAAGGGACTGATGTATGGTTACTAAATTTGTTGATGACACAAAGATAGGCAGAAAGTAAGTTCTGAAGAGGACATAAGGAGTCTGCAAAGGGACATAGATAAGTTTAGTGAGTGGGTAAAAGATTGGTGGATGGAGTATAATGTAGGAAAATGTGAACTTGTCCACTTTGGCAGGAAGAATAGAAAAGCAGTGTTATGGACAGGAAAGGGGTGTTAATTTAAACAACCCTGATTTTCTCCTCTCACCACCCGTCCATAAACAGAAAGGTCTTATGATTTGCTTCCCCCTTTATAAGCAGAGGCATATTTCTCAACCCCTCAGTTTTGGTTCAATCCAATTTTCTATTAATAACCCCACAGCAAACTCAAGATAGGATGAACTCAAAGGGTTAGTTTATTTGCATACTCTCAAACAAGGGAGGAGGGTCACCACTTTGCCTTCTGTGCACTCATATAGTAAAAGAGGGATAGAAAAAAGAAAGATTTAGAAAGCAGAAAGCACAGAGGAAAGAATTATTCTTTCACATGGATTCCAGAGTTCAGAATCAAAGTCCAATTTTGCTTTTCGAAAATGTTTGGAAAGTAACCTCCTGTTGGACGGTTGCTTTTGTGTTTAATTACTTGCAATTTCTGGAATGCTTTTTTTGAATGATTTTGAGGTTGACAGGCTAAAAGTTGATGCTGCATAATTCACTTTCCCAGTGGAGTTGACTTCACGCCTTGAGATAGGCACACAGAGATGAATCATCCTTGTAGGTGATGGTACAGAATTTCAAGTAGAAACTGTATAAGTGGGACCAGGTATTCAGCCTGGGCAGAGCCCCTTTTCTGCACTGCTATTGCTTAGATGGTAAAATTGGAGAATGAGTTTGCTGTGCAACAAGGCAATATAACTGGTTTTACAAGCTAGGGGTCCATGTCACATAACTACCACTTCTTCACAGTGTCTTTGACAAAGGGTGTGTATACTCCATCTGTGTCCTCAAGATGGTTAAATGTCTCAACCGTTACGAATTGAAAGGAAGCTGGCATGGTCCGATGCCCTAGCAGATGATTAGGCTCCGGTTGGCCAACCTGGGTTATGAAATGCAGGTGGCCTTTGTACAGCTCTCTTTGAATTTGGTCTGTGCAGCCCAAACTGTGTCGTCAGTGTTGCTTCTTTGAAACTGCCAGATAGCTCCTTTTGTTCAGGGGTCACAGACAGACATAGATTCAGACATTTTAAAAGGTCTTTGTCCAGTTTTTATAATTTTAGTAATAACCATGAGGATAACTATATATATTTCATTAAAAAAATATACAGGGTGAGGTCTTAGTCCCCTCACAGCTGCATATTATTTAAATTGAGAGAAGTACAGAGGGATTTGGGTGTCCTGGTTAGTATGCAGGTATAGCAAGTGATTGGGAAGGCAAATGAAATTTTGTCATTTATTGCAAAGAGTACGAATGTAAAAGCATGGATGTTTTGCCATGGTTGTACAGGGTGTTGGTGAGACCACATCTAGAGTTCTGTATACAGTTTTGGTCTCTTTAGTTAAGAAAAGATATAAATGCATTGGAAGAAGTTCAGAGAAGATTCACTCAATTGATACCTGGGACAGGGGGGTTGTCTTATGAGGAAAGGTTGGACAGCCTGTGCCTGTATCCACTGGAGTTTCAAAAAAATGGGAGGTGATCTTATTGAAACACACAAGATCCTGGGGGGAATTGACAGGGTAGATGCTGAAAGCATGTTGCCCCTTGTGGGAGAGACTAGAGCTATGGGACACAGTTTAAAAAATAAGGGGTCTCCCATTTGATATGGAGGTGAGAAGAAAAATTTTCTCTTAGCTGGTCATGAATCTTTGGAACTTTCTTCCCCAAAGAGTGGTGGAGGCAGGGACAGTGAATATTTTTAAGTCAGCGGTGGATAGATTCTTGACTAACAAGGGAGTCAAAGGTTATCGAGGATAGGTGAGAATGTGGAGTTGAGGTCACAAGCAGATCAGCCATGATCTTATTGAATGGCAGAGCAGGCTCGAGGGGCCAAATGGCCTACTCCTGTTCCTAATTTGTATGTTCGTACATAAAATAGTTAAAATGGAGGGACCACTGCCTCCTAAAAATATATCACTGACCAACCTGCTTTCTGAGAATGGATTAGTCCACTGGACCAATCCCAGGCTCACCTCCTGCAAGTGGAATAGTTGCCTGCCCCTCCCTGCCCCATCTCTGCTCTTGAGAACTGATTAGTCATCTGTGTCACCTTCATTAAAACCAGAAGTGTCTGAGCTGTGGTTGGTTTCCCAGTATTTAATCCACGTTCCCCAATGTGTTGGAGGATGTCTCTTCTGTGGTGAGTGCCTGATCGGGTGTGTGTCACACTCATGGGGGAAGTGCCCAGCAGGTAAATACAACATATTTCATGCTGGATTTTTCCCACTCCCCCAGCTGAATGCAACATTTTTTCTAAATTGGCATCATATTTAGCTTTCAATACTTCTTTAAACATGTAAGAGCTGCACATTCTCTGGATCTGTTTAACCAGGATGTGAGACATGTTTAGAGCTATAGATGTTTATTACTGCATGTTAGGTGGCTATTCAGCCCATTGTCTCTGTATTTTGCCTCGGTTAGTACAAAACAAATCCCATAGTGTCAATCAGGGTGTCAAGCTTGGCTCATTGGGTAATGTACTCAGATCAGTAAGTTGTTGGTCTCCCTCTCAAAAGGTGGATATCAAAAATCCCACTGCACTATTCCAGTAAAAGCCGGAGAGCTCTCCTGGTATCCTAACCAACATTTATCCCTCAACAAACACTTAAAACAGATTGCCTGATCGTTATCACATCACTATTTGTGGGATCTTGCTTTGCACAAATTAGCTGCTGTGTTCCTGATATTACAACAGTGACTACACTTCAAAAGGACTCCATTGGCTGTAAGGTGATTTGGGATATCCTGATATTGTGAAAGGTGCTATATAAATGCAAGTCTTTTAATCTTTATATTCTCTATTTTGAATCCCGGTTTACTCCTTCCTTTAAAAGACAGTGAATGTTTCCCTGTATAGACCACTCATTCATTCAGCAATGCTGTGAAGAAATCTCTGCCCTCTCTCTCTCATGGTGACAATTTCATATTGATGACTTCTTGTTGTTGGCTTTCCAACCAAAGGGGATCCATCTTCAACTATTTATTCCATCAAAGCCTTTCTGTGTTCACAAATCTTCTGTCCAATCCCAGTTTGAGGGACATTTCCTTGTAAAGCAATAGGTCCAAACTTTATAAGGTCACTGAACTCTCATCAGTCTAGTAGCATTTTCGAATCAAAACAATTCATCCAGTTAAAGTCCAATTTGTAGATGGTCCTTAATTCTTCTGGAACAGGGTTGGATGAATAAGAATAGTTTTCATACTTTGGTGTTCAGTCATAGTTCAGTGGAATTCTAGGCTTCTGAGGTTGTAAGCATTCTGCGCTTAGTGTTTAAACACAATGAACTGTCAAATTCAGTATACTCCTTTCTTATCAACAGGAGTGCCACACGGTCTGTGTATTGGAGCAATGGATAGTCATACATCACATCCCCCCTCATGTCCCATCAGAGGCTCAGGGGCAGAGGGATAGGGCAGAGGCTGACTCAGTCCAAAGTTTATGCCCATGATTACTGCTGCCTGTCAGGAATATTGTAAATCACCAAGTCACAACTGGGTCCTGCTAACAGCTGATCACAGCTAGAGCGTTTCTTGATGGAGTGCGCAGGTTCTGTCCAAATTTTAATTGAAAGTTCACATTCCAACTTGGTATGTGCTGAAACAGCTTTAAGCATGACCAGTCAACAGGGAAGTTAAATCAACAGGGAAGTTAAATTCAAGAAATGCCTTCCTTGAAGAAGTTTTGTTCATCTCTGCGACAAGATTTCCGTATATCTCTTTTGCCTTGCTCACCTTCATTGCTTTCCATTTCTCTCCTGGTGTTTGATAAGGTGTTTACTAAAACCCGCTTTCACAGCCATATCTCCTTTCTCAGTGACTGTCTCCGTCTCCGACTTACCCCACATGGATTTCAACTGAAATTCCACCCCTCATGTTTCGAACCCACCCAGGATTACAGCTATCTCCGGGACCTAAAACGTTTCTCGGACTGCTGTTCCCATCACATTCTGAGATCCACACCCAGTGCCATGTGCCGCCGTATGAACATACTCGACCTCTCCCTCCAGCAGCACCGCCGTACCCTTTTTCAAAGCTGCGCGTGCCCACAGTTTCATTTTATTCTTCGTCTCATCCGACGCCTCAACAAGAAACTTTTTCTCTTTCTCTCAAGTGCTAAGGAACGCAAGCTCCAACTCATTGACACCAAATCCCATCTAGGACCCTCCACCCCTGCCTGTCCCTCCGTCCCCACCCTTTCTTCCAATCCCAGCCCCAGCCGTGTATTCACTAAACCCCCTGACCTTCCCCTCTCCAATGCTGAACGTTCTTTGCTTAGCAGAGGACTTAGTTTCATACCCTTACGCCCTCACCTCAATGAATTTCGGGCTCGGCACGATGCCGAACTCATCTTCCGCCGTCTTCGTCTCCGGGCTCACTTCTTTGGGCAGGAGTTCTCTCCCTGTTCAACGGATCCTTTCACCCACCTCCAATATTCTCCCTCCACCTGGACCCCTCCCTCTGGATTCTTACCTTCACTTGATCTTTTCATTGAGAACTGTCGGCGCGACATTAGTCGTCTCAATTTCTCTGCTCCTCTCACCCATTCTAATCTCTCTCTCTCTGAACTTACTGCACTTCATTCTCTCAGGTCCAACCCTGACATTGTCATCAAACCCGCTGACAAGGATGGTGCTATTGTTGTCTGGCGCACTGACCTCTACCTCGCGGAGGCTGAGCGTCAATTCGCAGACACTTCCTCCTACCTCTCCCTGGACCATGACCCCACCACTGAACATCAAGCCATTGTTTCCAGGATTGTCACTGACCTCATCTCCTCTGGGGATCTTCCTCCCACAGCTTCCAACCTGATAGTCGCCCAACCTCGGACGGCCTGCTTCTACCTCCTACCCAAAATCCACAAACAGAACTGTCTCGGTAGACCGATCTTCTCAGCTTGCTCCTGCCCCACAGAACTCATTTCTCATTATCTTGACTCCCTTCTCTCTCCCCTTGTCCAGTCCCTTCCCACCTACATCCGTGATTCCTCTGACACCTTACGTCATATCAACAATTTCCAGTTCCCTGGCCCTAACCACTTCCTCTTCACCATGGACGTCCAATCCTTCTACACCTCCATCCCCCACCAGGATGGTCTGACGGTTCTCAGCTTCTTCCTCGAACAGAGGCCTGAACAATCCCCATCCACCACTACTCTCCTCCGTCTGGCTGAACTTGTTCTCACACTGAACAATTTCTCCTTCAACTCCTCTCACTTCCTCCAAATAAAAGGTGTGGCTATGAGTACCCGCATGGGCCCCAGCTATGCCTGTCTCTTTATGGGGTATGTGGAACATTCCTTGTTCCAGTCCTACTCCGGCCCCCTTCCACAACTTTTTTCTCCGGTACATCGATGATTACTTTGGTGCTGCTTCATGCTCTCGTCGGGACTTAGAAAAATTTATTAATTTTGCTTCCAATCTCCACCCCTCCATCATTTTCACGTGGTCCATCTCTGACACTTCCCTTCCCTTTCTTGACCTCCCTGTCTCAATCTCTGGTGATAGACTGTCCACCAATATCCATTACAAGCCTACCAACTCCCACAGCTACCTCGACTATAGCTCCTCACACCCCGCTTCCTGTAAGGACTCCATCCCATTCTCTCAGTTCCTTCGCCTCCGTCGCATCTGATCCGATGATGCTATCTTCAAAAACAGTTCCTCTGACATGTCCTCCTTCTTCCTTAACCGAGGTTTTCCACCCACGGTCGTTGACAGGGCCCTCAACCGTGTCCGGCCCATCTCCCGCGCATCCGCCCTCACGCCTTCTCCTCCCTCCCAGAAACATGATAGGGTCCCCCTTGTCCTCACTTATCACCCCACCAGCCTCCGCATTCAAAGGATCATCCTCCGCCATTTCCGTCAACTCCAGCATGATGCCACCACCAAACACATCTTCCCTTCACCCCCCCCCCCACCGTCGGCATTCCATAGGGATCGTTCCCTCCGGGTCACCCTGGTCCACTCCTCCATCACCCCCTACTCCTCAACCCCCTCCTATGGCACCACCCCATGCCCACACAAAAGATGTAACACCTGCCCCTTCACTTCCTCTCTCTTTACCATCTAAGGGCCCAAACACTCCTTTCAAGTGAAGCAGCATTTCACTTGCATTTCCGCCAACTTAGTCTACTGCATTCGTTGCTCCCAATGTGGTCTCCTCTACATTGGAGAGACCAAACGTAAACTGGGTGACCGTTTTGCAGAACACCTGCAGTCTGTCCACAAGAATAACCCAAACCTCCCTGTCGCTTGCCATTTTAATACTCCACCCTGCTCTCTTGCCCACATGTCTGTCCTTGGCTTGCTGCATTGTTCCAGTGAAGCCCAACGCAAACTGGAGGAACAACACCTCATCTTCCGGCTAGGCATTTTATAGCCTTCCGGACTGAATATTGAATTCAACAACTTTTGGTCTTGCGCTCCCCCATCCATCCCCACCCCCTTTCAGTTTCTTCCCCATCCTTTTATTTTTTCCAAGAAATTATATAGATTTTTCTTTTCCCACCTGTTTCCATTATTTTTAAATATTTTTAAATCTTTTATGCTCCCCACTAGAGCTATACCTTGAGTGCCCTACCATCCATTCTTAATTAGCACATTCGTTTAGATAATATCACCAACTTCAACACCTATGTGTTCTTTTGTTCTGTTGTCTGTGACATCTTTTGATGATCTGCTTCTATCACTGCTTGTTTGTCCCTACAACCACACCACCACCCTCCACTTCTCTCCCCCCCGACCCACACACCTTAACCCAGCTTATGTTTCACCCCTTCCTTGGATTCACCTAGTTCTGTTGAAGGGTCACGAGGACTCGAAACGTCAACTCTTTTCTTCTCAGCTGATGCTGCCAGACCTGCTGAGTTTTTCCAGGTAATTCTGTTTTTGTTTTCAGCTAAATCACTCCATTGATGGAGGTGTGAGCCTATTTTGTCTTTTAATAAAATATCTGCTGTATGAAACCTAACAGTTAGTTTTCCCACTGTCAGTTCCTCAAGTCACAATCTCTGGGCACTGCTACCAGAGGATTAGAATTGACACTTAATAAATTGCCCACTGTAAGTCAAGAGGGGGTATTGTCTTTGTTGTATGTGTAGTGGCACATATAGGATTAATGTGGGACTGAGTACAGTACCACCCACACAGTGATGTAAAAAAGCACATGACCCACACCCAGGGGTCAGTGTGGTGTTGGACAGAGTCATGTGCAGATCTAAGCATGGAGATAGCTTCTAGTTTGTACCCTTTACTGTATATTTGTAAATAGTTTTAGTAGTTAATAAAGATTTACAGTTAATGCGCAGTAGACTATGGAGACATTTTAAAGACATACTGATCTGTAACCAACACCTCACAACATGATGGAGAAGGATAAAAAGGTAGAACCTTGCTAATATGCCAAGACAAACCAAAATGCTGGAAGGCTGAGAAAAAAATTTACCAAAGCATTTTGACCTGAAGAGGAGCTTGTAAAGAATCAGCAGCACAGAGGAAAAATAACCAGTAAAAGCTCCAGAGAAAAGCTTGAAATCTGAAGGCAGGGATTTAAAATTACTGCAGCAGAAGACTCCATTGACTCTCCTTTGAAAGTCCAGTTTCAGAGTAGAGTCAACACAACCTGCAAGGATGAGCTAAATCTTTTAAAATTCCAGGCTGCAGCAAGGCCTGAGAAATCTTTAAAGTAATTCAGAGTCAGAACTGCAGTTTGAAAGAAACCAGTCACTAAAACCCGATCCCCCAAGTCAGAGTCTGAGCACATGGCGTCAGAGCTCATCCGACAATACCTATCTACCAGCACCCACTCTATGAGATATCTGCGCTGTTCTAATTCTGTCTTCTCGTGCGCCCCCAATTCTAATCGCCCCATGTCTTCAGCTGCCTAAGCCTTAAGCTCTGGAATTCCCTCCCTAGACCTCTCTACTTCACTTTCCTACTTCCAAACACTCCTTAAAACCTACTTCTTTGACCAAGTTTTTGGTAATTCAACTAATATCTCTATGTATTTCAGTAGCATTCTTTTTGTTATATAATGCTCCTGTGAAACACCCTGGGATGTTTTATTATGTTAAAAGGCACTATATAAATATAAGTTGTTGTTGGATTAAGAAGAAAGGAGGAGGGCAGTGGCTTTGTTTGAATTTGCCAGAGAACAGGAAGAGGCTGATAGAAAATTAAAAGGTGTCAGCTATGGCTCAGTGGTCACATGCTCTTCTCTCAGAGCCAGCAGGTCAGGGGTTCCAGTCCCACTCCAGAGAGTCAAGTACAAAATTTAGTTTGACACTGCAGTGTAGTTCTGAGGGAATGCTGCACTGTCAGAGGCACCATCTTTACAAATGTTAAACCGTCTGCCTTTGCAGGTGGATGTAAAAGATCCCAAAGTCACCGTTCAAAGAAGAGCAAGGGAGTTCTCCCAGTGCCCTGACTAATGTTTACCCCTGAACCAATATCACTAAAATTGATTTTCACGTCATTATCATCTTGCTGTGCCTACATTGGCTGCCCCGTTTTCCTGCATTATTACAATGACTGCACTTCAAAAGTAGTTCATTGGCTGTTTAGGCCATCCAGTGAATGCGTAAAGTGCTAAATTTTAATTTAGGTAGGAAAAGCATGCAAGACAATAGCCGGGATTTTCCGGTCCCGGCAGTAACGGACATCGTCAGCCAACTTTTGTCCAGACTCCAAATTTTCCCATCCCGTCGACAATAATGCCCATCACTGGCGGGGTCGGAAGATCCTGCTCAATGTTTTAAAACACCTTAAATTGTGCTGAGCTATTTGAATTTTTATTTTATTAAACTTGCCTGAAGTGCTGCATTGTGACAGTGTGCTGAGTCTACAGTTCCGCGGCACCATCTGCTGTACACTTGAACTTGCTAGCATGACTGGGCCTGTGACAGTCAATGGCTGCTCGGCATCATGTGGCAACATCTAATCACAAATAACTGGGAATGGTAAAGCTCGGGAAAGGAGAGCACAACATCTGTCCTGAATTTCATCTGACAGATTTAATTCTATTTATCTCCTTTTTCAGAATATCTCTCACTTCGTTCCTCTTTTAACCTTATGTACTCCCTTTATTTAAATCATGCCATCCTCAAATGGTGGTGATGAGAATTTCTTTCAGAGCAAGTGATACAGGATTTGAATAAGGAATGCAGGTTCCTTGTTGTGGGGTGTTGGATACTATTCAGTAGGTCATAATGAAGTCTCCATAGTTTTATTCTTAATCATCTTCATGACAGGATTTACTACCATTTGGAAGCACATGGGCGTATTAGTGAGAGACAGCATGGTTTTGTGAAGGGGAGGTCGTGTCTCACTAACTTGATCGAGTTTTTCGAGGAAGTGACAAAGATGATCGACGATGGAAGGGCAGTGGATGTTATTTACATGGATTTCAGTAAGGCCTTTGACAAGGTCCCTCATGCAGACTGGTACAGAAGGTTAAGTCGCACGGGATCAGAGGTGAGCTGGCAAGATGGATACAAAATTGGCTTAGTCATAGAAGACAAAGGGTAGTAGTGGAAGGGTGCTTTTCTGAATGGAGAGCTGTGACTAGTGGAGTTCTGCAGGGATCAGTGCTGGGACGTTTGCTGTTTGTAGTATACATAAATGATTTGGAGGAAAATGTAACTGGGCTAATTAGTAAGTTTGCAGACGACACTAAGGTTGGAGGAGTTGCAGATAGTGAAGAGGATTGTCAAAGGATACAACGGGATATAGATCGGTTGGAGACTTGGGCGGAGAAATGGCAGATGGATTTTAATCCGGACAAATGCGAGGTAATGCATTTTGAAAGATTTAATACAGGCAGGAATTACACAGTAAATGGCAGAACCCTTAAGTTCAGAGGGATCTGGGTGTACAAGTCCACAGGTTACTGAAAGTGGCAACGCAGGTGGATACGGTAGTCAGGAAGGCATATGGCATGCTTGCCTTCATTGGCAGGGGTATTGAGTATAAAAGCTGGGAAGTCATGCTGCAGCTGTATAGAACCTTGGTTAGGCCACACTTGGAATATTGCGTGCAATTCTGGTCACCACATTACCAGAAGGATATGGAGGCATTGAAGAGGGTGCCGAGGAAGTTTACCAGGAGGCTGCCTGGTCTGGAGGTTATTAGCTATGAGGAGAGGTTGGAGAAACTCAGATTGTTCTCACTAGAGCGACGGAGATTGAGGGACAACTTGATGGAAGTTTACAAAATTATGAATGGCATGGACAGAGTAGATAGTCAGAAGCTTTATCCCAGGGTGGAAGAGTCAATTACTAGGGGACATAGATTTAAGGTGAGAGGAGAAAACTATAGAAGAGATGTGCGGGGCAAGTATTTTACGCAGAGGGTAGTGAGTATCTGGAATTCGGTGCCAGAGGAGGTGGTCGAAGCAGGTATGATAGTGGTGTTTAAGAGGCAGCTTGACAAATACATGAATAGGATGGGAATAGAGGGATACGGATCCAGGAAGTGCAAAATATTTTAGTTGACAGGCAATATGATTGGCGCAGGCTTGGAGGGCCGAAGGGCCTGTTCCTGTGCTGTACTTTTCTTTATTCTTTGTTCTTTGTAAATAGGTTAACTCTATGTATTTATTAACTACAAGAACTATGAATATGGTTGTTCCCCGAGCAGACTGTCAAAGTCATTTGGCAGAATGCCTCATCGCCAGAACTTTCCAACAAGCACCAAGATGTAGCTTGGCTGGTGGTGAGAAAGGCCCTCCCCATCAGATCCTTCCAACACACCAGGAGTCTCACCCCCTCTGCACGTTGCCCTCAAGGTGGCTGTGGTGGGGAAGAGACCGTTGTTCACCTCCTTGTAGATTGTGCCTTTGCAAAGAAGGTCTGGAGAGAGATGCAGTGGTTTCTGTCGAGGTTCATCCTGAGCAGCGCTGTGACACGGGCTGTTCCCAGGGACACACACCGAGACAAACATCAACTGCATTATCAACTCGGTGAAGGATGCTCTTTGGCTGTCCAAAACTTGTTGGTCTTCCAGTGCAAAGAGTGTTGCAGACTGGCACATTCCAAGGTCCAGAACTATGTGCTGAGGGACGCACTAAAGCTTGGGCCAGCCGCCACAAAGGCTCAATGGGGAAAGGTCGCTGTCTAAGACCTTTCTGCCACAGTGCACCGAGGGACTGGGAATTGTATAGACCCCTCAGGCTGTAAGGCTCACAATGAATATATGCATTGAATACTAACTATATTATAATTGCATTGAAGCAACAGAGTGCAACATGATGTATGTTGATAACTCCAATACCATTGCACTGTCTGTAATGACCATATTGAAATGACTGTAATATTCATTGATTGTACTGAAGCACCTTGTGATCCATGTGTAAAAGTTGAATCTGATTGTACTTTTTGTGATGGCGATTTAGAAATGTTTTGTAATGTTCTTCCAGGTATTTTATGAATAAAGTATATTTCTCAAAAAAACTTTTCTTAACATCATTGTGTGGGCAGTACTGTACTCAGTCCCATGTTAACTCTATATGTGCCAAACCCTTATACTACAACCCCCCAAGTCTTTATCCAATTTATTTCAAGTTATTTTAGATTACATTATTATTGCTATCCCATCCCCCCTTCAAGTCTGTGGACAGGATCTTCCGGTGAGCGAGCGGGGGCGGGGCCCACTCGCCAATGCTTAAAGTGATATGGGATGATGTCAGGCGGAATTCCTGACGTCACCCCATGTCATTTCTATTTTCAGGTTGGCGGGGTCGGAGCCGAGTCAGCTGCATGCCCGCCAACCTGTCAACAGCCTATTCAGGCCATTGGAAAACTAATTAAGGTTGTTAATGGACCTGTCCGTTCAACCTTAAGGTTGGCGGGCAGGCCGGGAGCCCTGGCGGGCTTTGGAAAAAGCATGAAACCTCATCCACAGGCAGGATGAGGTTTCATAAGGGTATTTAAATTTTTAAGAAAGGTTTCAATAAAACTTATGGACATGTCCCAACTCATGTGATAGTATCACATGAGGGGACATGACGGAAAATTTTTAAACATGTTTATTAAAAGTTTTAAATCATAGCTGACCTCCCTGAGGCAGCACTTAGCCTCAGGGAGATCAATGTGCTCTTTTGCATGCATGTGCGAAAGAGCACACTTCCTGCTGAGGGAGCCACCACCGCCTCCCCGCACCCCCTCCGCCCACATAGGGAGTACATAGCACTTCCGGTGGGCGTCAGATCCTATAACCAACCCTTCTATGTCTTGCTTACACTACCCTCAGAGGAATGGTAGGCTCTGTCACTGCAGGTAAACTCTGTTGATTTGGAGGTTGTTCTGGCATCTGGGTATCTTTTATCCTCTTTTTCCATTCCTTAGTATTGAACCGCTCTTTGTTGATTTGGCAGTTGTAGTGATAGGTGGCTGTTGCTCCATCCCATTTCTTGTGGGTTGGACGAACGTTGTGTTCGTCTACATGTCATTTTCTCCTCTTCTTCTTTCATCTTGTGGGTTGTTGCAATGTCATCTGTGACAGAAGATGGCCATTTCTGTAATGAGGATGTGTTTTTTTAGTAAGCACACCTTGGCGTTTGACTGTATGGTGTGCTGTTGGCAGTGGATGGCTGCTACTTTGTTCTAGCGTCGTCTGTGGCAATGTTATGCTGGCCGACAGTTGCAGTGTTTGCTCTGTGGTCAGAATGTTGACCTCATCAACAGTTGTCAGAGCCGGAGGTTGAGGCTCTTCTGGTTGTTGGTTGTTCTCTTGTTTATCCTCCACTGGAGGTGTCATGGTAACCATCTGAATGGTTGGCTGGTCTTACAAATGAGGGCTTTCCGGCACCAATAACGAAAATGGACAAACGTGCTTTGCAAAGAGAGAAGACAGTTCAGAGCTGAAATCCCAGCCAGGATACTCTTTCTTGTTTGAGCTCTCGGAAACTAGGAGTTCTGTATAATTTCTGACAGTGGTTGTTCTGACATCTTCTGCCATTTTAAGGAGATTCAGGGATACACAGGCATTGCTGCTCAAAAGAGAAAAAGACTGGTTAGGGATGATGTATATCAGGGTGAAGATTTATTTGCCACAAGCCCTTAGTGGTTTCAGAATCATGCCTATGATTAGAAGTTGGATTCCTCCGGGCCCATTGAGTGGTGTGTCTGTTGTTCATAGCCAGAGGTTTCTCAGCCATGATTCTTCGTCCGAATGATTGTAACACTGGCTCTTATGAGATCGCTTTTAACCAAAATGTCCACATTCCAACACAAAAATCCAGATCTTTGTCCTCATCCAAGAAGCATGGCTGTGTGTCCTCTTGGTGTGCAGCCTCAATATCATGAATCATCTTTGGGTTTTCTGTGCTTTTAGATGTTTTGTCCTTGTACAGTTTGCCAAAATGTCCAATTCAGTCACATTGAGAGCATTGGGCCGAAATTGCAGGGCATTAATCTTGCCTGCGGGGGTGTTTTTCTCCACAGCGTGGGCATGGTCACTTTACTGCTCAGTTAGGGTATTGCTTCCCTTGGCCTGGAGTGTCCCTGTTTCTGTGCTGTTTAATTAACCGGACTGAGGGTTTCCTCAGGGTTTACTTTCTTTTCTTATAATGGACCTGTGTTGCACACAGAGTTCAGACTGTTTAACAACCTGGATAGCTTTCTCGAGAGTTAGATCTTCCTTTGTTTGAAGCATGCCTGAGAGTGCTATTCCTACAACTATCCTATCCCTGATATGTTTAGATTCGAGGTCTCCATATTTGCAGCCTTCAGCTAACCTGTATAGATTATTAATGAATGATTCAACAGGTTCCCCCGGCTACTGGACACGCTCATTAAATTCAGCCCTTTTGAGGATTTTGTTAAGCCTTAGGTTAAAATAAACATTAAATGATTTTAGTGCATCTTCAAACTTAGCAGATGAGTCATTGATTCCTTGTCTAGCAATAATGTTGTCTGCTATCGAACCTACTGAGTAAAGCAGTGTGTTAACTTGTTGAGCTTCTATCTTTTTATCCATACTTAAAGCAATCATGTATCTCAGGAACCTTTTTCTCCCAAGTTCTCAATTATGTGATTGATCTGGGCCTTGGAAAAGTCCAAGCTGATCTGGAAGAGTGAATTTCTGATCCATGGTTAAAAAATTTTAAATTGGAGGTTCAGTTTTAAGAAGTTGCTGAAATTCAAGATGACACCACTGTTCATTTGAAGGCAAAGAGTTTATCTGTGGCTGCTGGCCTTGGCGGGTTCCTGCTACAATGGCGCTTGTGCTCAGCCTTGAAAAAATTTTCAACAAAGGCTGCTTGGATTGAACAGCTTCTGACTTCTCTGTTTCAGCGCTATGTTTTAGGGTCACGAAAACGTCAAATCCCCATCTTTGCTGGTCTTTAAAGCTGATTCTTTAGTCGTGATTCTTCAGAGTTAGTTAATATGTTTTACCTTTTATCTTTTTCCGAGCAAGATCAGATTCCAGGTGTTCAGGTGCGAATCAGGAATCTGGTCCTTCTGGTAGAGTTTTTAAATGGCAATTTCTGACCATGGAACTATTTAAAAGTTTTTCAGGACTTGCTGTATCCTGGAAGTTAAAAGCTTTAGGTCAACCCTGCTGGGTCTGCTGACTCTGCACTCTGAAAACTGAAGCTGCACTTCCAAGAGACCCCGTGGTGTCATCTGCTAAGCAAGGAACCGCAAGTCCCTGCCTTCAGCCTCCAAGCCTCACCCTGGAGGTTTTCCCTGGAAATTTTCCTCTGTGCGTCTGCTTCTCGAGCTTTTCTTCAGGTCAGAATGCTTCTTCAAATTTTCCTTTAGTCTTGCAGGATTTTAGTTTTTCGCTGCATTTTCGTGAGGTTTTGTTTTGTCCATTCATTGCCACTATGTTGTAGGTGTTGGATACCATTTGGTAGATCCTAATGAAGTCTTAGTCATCTTAAGTAAGCTAACAATATGTATTTATTAACTTCGTACATTCATAAAGGGTTCAAGCTAGGAGCTGTCTCCATGCTTGCATGTGCACACAGCTCTGTCTAACACTAGACAGACCCCTAGTTGTGGGTCACATGTGCTCTTACATCACTGTGTGGGCAGAACTGTATTCACTCCCACATTAACCCTGTATGTGCCAGACCCTTTCAGTGCATTCTTGAGATGTTCATAACCGTTGCTGGGACAAACCTAAGGCCCTTTGTCCAGATGGAGAACCCACTCTGGAACTTGCCTTTATTGACCCCATCCACATGTGATTGGATCAGTCTTTATTGACTCTGACTCAGTGATACCACAGGCTGTACAACCCATTTGCAGACAGACGGTTACATCAGTATGAGGATTTCAGATGCCCTCAACCTTCCAGCCTGTCACAACGGATAAGTGCCACACCTGGCCACCTAGAGTGCATGCATGAACTAAACAAATAGTTCCCTGTGGATAGAAGCATCCACTTGACATGATGCAGAGCTTCCAATGGCTTCGCTTACACACGAGGAATCAAAGATAAGATCTTATGGGCAGGTGACTGTTCAGTGCAATTCCCGTGGACAAAATGTTGCGAATATCAAGTTCATATGAGTTTTAGTATGTAATTTTTAGTTTTAGGGATTAAAGTCTTAAGTATAGAAAATGAGATAAATGCAAAAGCCTGGAGTCCATTGCACATAGAAGGATGGAGCCATGTTGCTTTGTGAAGTTAACAGCTAGAAAGGTAAGGTAATTAAAATGGTGGGCTTTAGAGATTGCCAGAAAATCTCAAGAAATTGCAGTTCAAAAGGTAACTCATGTTTGTCTAATTAAGTCAGAAGAGACAGAGTTATGAAACAGTTGGTGGCTTACTTAGCTAAAGAGCTGAAGACATGATGTCTGCAAAGCTTGCAGTAATGGCTGTCCAGAGAGATACTTTTGTTTTAAAAGTTGGAGCTAAATTGATTTAAAAGCATTCAGTAAATACTGAAAGTTTCTGAAACCCATTTACTTAATCAGATCAAAGAGGAAGTTGTCAGTGAGGGATAATTAATCTAAAGGTCAGTTACAGGATAGCTCAGAGCAGGCTTCATTATCATGGACAAAAACAGAATTACCTGGAAAAACTCAGCAGGTCTGGCAGCATCGGCAGAGAAGAAAAGAGTTGATGTTTCGAGTCCTCATGAACCTTCAACAGAACTAGGTGAATCCAAGGAAGGGGTGAAATATAAGCTGGTTTAAGGTGTGGTGGTGGGGGGGGATGTTGGGTGTAGTTGTAGGGACAAGCAAGCAGTGATAGAAGCAGATCATCAAAAGATGTCACAGATAACAGAACAAAAGAACACAGAGGTGTTGAAGTTGGTGATATTATCTAAACGAATGTGCTAATTAAGAATGGATGGTAGGGCACTCAAGGTATAGCTCTAGTGGGGGTGGGGGAGCATAAAAGATTTTAAAATATTTAAAAATAATGGAAATAGGTGAGAAAAGAAAAATCTATATAATTTATTGGAAAAAACAAAAGGAAGGGGGAAGAAACAGAAAGGGGGTGGGGATGGAGGAGGGAGTTCAACACCTAAGGTTATTGAATTCAATATTCAGTCCGGAAGGCTGTAAAATGCCTAGTCAGAAGATGAGGTGTTGTTCCTCCAGTTTGCATTGGGCTTCACTGGAACAATGCAACAAGCCAAGGACAGACATGTGGCCAAGACAGCAGGGTGGAGTGTTAAAATGGCAAGCGACAGGGAGGTTTGGGTCATTCTTGCGGACAGACCGCAGGTGTTCTGCAAAGCAGTCACCCAGTTTACGTTTGGTCTCTCCAATATAGAGGAGACCACATTGGGAGCAACGAATACAGTAGACTAACTTGAGGGAAATGCAAGTGAAATGCTGCTTCACTTGAAAGGAGTGTTTGGGCCCTTGGACGGTGAGGAGAGAGGAAATGAAGGGGCAGGTGTTACATCTTTTGCGTGGGTATGGGGTGGTGCCATAGGTGGGGGTTGAGGAGTAGGGGGTGATGGAGGAGTGGACCAGGGTGTCCCGGAAGGAACGATCCCTATGGAATGCCGGCGGGGGTGTGAAGGGAAGATGTGTTTGGTGGTGGCATCATGCTGGAGTTGGCAGAAATGGCGGAGGATGATCCTTTGGATGTGGAGACTGGTGGGGTGATAAGTGAGGACAAGGGGGACCCTATCATGTTTCTGGGAGGGAGGAGAAGGTGTGAGGGCGGATGTGCGGGAGATGGGCCGGACACGGTTGAGGGCCCTGTCAACGACCGTGGGTGGAAAACCTCGGTTAAGGAAGAAGGAGGACATGTCAGAGGAACTGTTTTTGAAAGTAGCATCATTGAAATCTAGGCGACGGAGGTGAAGGAACTGAGTGAATGGGATGGAGTCCTTACAGGAAGCGGGGTGTGAGGAGCTGTAGTCAAGGTAGCTGTGGGAGTCGGTAGGCTTGTAATGGATATTGGTGGACAGTCTATCACCAGAGATTGAGACAGAGAGGTCAAGGAAGGGAAGGGAAGTGTCAGAGATGGACCACGTGAAAAGATGGAGTGGTGGAGATTGGAAGCAAAATTAATAAATTTTTCCAAGTCCTGACGAGAGCATGAAGCAGCACCAAAGTAATCATCGATGTACCGGAGAAAGAGTTGTGGAAGAGGGCCGGAGTAGGACTGGAACAAGGAATGTTCCACATACCCCATAAAGAGACAGGCATAGCTGGGGCCCATGCGGGTACCCATAGCCACACCTTTTATTTGGAGGAAGTGAGAGGAGTTGAAGGAGAAATTGTTCAGTGTGAGAACAAGTTCAGCCAGACGGAGGAGAGTAGTGGTGGATGGGGATTGTCCGGGCCTCTGTTCGAGGAAGAAGCTAAGGGCCCTCAGATCATCCTGGTGGCAGATGGAGGTGTAGAGGGATTGGACATCCATGGTGAAGCAGAAGCGGTTGGGGCCAGGGAACTGGAAATTGTTGATGTGACGTAAGGTGTCAGAGGAATCACGGATGTAGGTGGGAAGGGACTGGACAAGGGGAGAGAGAAGGGAGTCAAGATAACGAGAAATGAGTTCTGTGGGGCAGGAGCAAGCTGACATGATCGGTCTACCGGGACAGTTCTGTTTGTGGATTTTGGGTAGGAGGTAGAAGCGGCCCGTCCGAGGTTGGGTGACTATCAGGTTGGAAGCTGTGGGAGGAAGATCCCCAGAGGAGATGAGGTCAGTGACAGTACTGGAAACAATGGCTTGATGTTCAGTGGTGGGGTCATGGTCCAGGGAGAGGTAGGAGGAAGTGTCTGTGAGTTGACGCTCAGCCTCCGCGAGGTAGAGGTCAGTGCACCAGACAAAAACAGCACCATCCTTGTCAGCGGGTTTGATGACAATGTCAGGGTTGGACCTGAGAGAATGGAGTGCAGTAAGTTCAGAGAGAGAGAGATTAGAATGGGTGAGAGGAGCAGAGAAATTGAGACGACTAATGTCGTGCCGACAGTTCTCAATGAAAAGATCAAGAGAAGGTAAGAATCCAGAGGGAAGGGTCCAGGTGGAGGGAGAATATTGGGGGTGGGTAAAAGGATCTGTTGAACAGGGAGAGGACTCCTGCCCAAAGAAGTGAGCCCGGAGACGAAGACGGCGGAAGATGAGTTCGGCATCGTGCCGAGCCCAAAATTCATTGAGGTGAGGGCGTAAGGGTATGAAACTAAGTCCTCTGCTAAGCAAAGAACGTTCAGCATCGGAGAGGGGAAGGTCAGGGGGTTTAGTGAATACACGGCTGGGGCTGGGATTGGAAGATGGGGTGGGGACGGAGAGACAGGCAGGGGTGGAGGGTCCTAGATGGGTGTTGGTGTCAATGAGTTGTTGGAGCTTGCGTTCCTTAGCACTTGAGAGAAAGAGAAAAAGTTTCTTTTTGAGGCGTGGAATGAGACGAAGAATAAATTGAAACTGGGGGCACGCGCAGCTTTGAAAAAGGGTGCGGCGGTGCTGCTGGAGGGAGAGGTCGAGTGTGTTCATATGGCGGCGCATGGCACTGAGTGTGGATCTCAGAATGTGACGGGAACAGCAGTCCGAGAAACGTCTTATGTCCCGGAGATAGCTGTAATCCTGGGTGGGTTCAAAACATGAGGGGTGGAATTTCAGTTGAAATCCACGTGGGGTAAGTCGGAGATGGAGACAGTCACTGAGAAAGGAGATATGGCTGTGAAAGCGGGTTTTGGTAAACTCCTTGTCAAACACCAGGAGAGAAATGGAAAGCAATGAAGGTGAGCAAGGCAAAAGAGAGGTATGGAAATCTTGTCGCAGAGAAGAACAGAATTTCTTCAAGGTAGGCATTTCTTGAAGAGCAGTGGCAGTCAATTAAACACAGAGATAAAAACAAAAAACTGCGGATGCTGGAAATCCAAAACAAAAAAAGAATTACTTGGAAAATGTCAGCAGGTCTGGCAGCATCGGCGGAGAAGAAAAGAGTTGACGTTTTGAGTCCTCATGACCCTTCAACAGAACTAGGTGAATCCAAGGAAGGGATGAAATATAAGCTGGTTTAAGGTGTGTGTGGTGGGGGTGGGGAGGGGTTGGGTGTGGTTGTAGGGACAAGCAAGCAGTGATAGAAGCAGATCATCAAAAGATGTCACAGACAACTGAACAAAAGAACACAGAGGTGTTAAGTTGGTGATATTATCTAAACGAATGTGC
Source organism: Carcharodon carcharias (assembly GCF_017639515.1). Classification (NCBI taxonomy): domain Eukaryota; kingdom Metazoa; phylum Chordata; class Chondrichthyes; order Lamniformes; family Lamnidae; genus Carcharodon; species Carcharodon carcharias. The sequence continues at coordinate 121,874,725 of NC_054474.1, forward strand.
TAATTAAGAATGGATGGTAGGGCACTCAAGGTATAGCTCTAGTGGGGGTGGGGGGAGCATAAAAGATTTTAAAATATTTAAAAATAATGGAAATAGGTGGGAAACGAAAAACCTATATAATTTATTGGAAAAAACAAAAGGAAGGGGGAAGAAACAGAAAGGGGGTGGGGATGGAGGAGGGAGTTCAACACCTAAAGTTATTGAATTCAATATTCAGTCCGGAAGGCTGTAAAATGCCTAGTCAGAAGATGAGGTGTTGTTCCTCCAGTTTGCATTGGGCTTCACTGGAACAACGCAGCAAGCCAAGGACAGACATGTGGCCAAGAGAGCAGGGTGGAGTGTTAAAATGGCAAACGACAGGGAGGTTTGGGTCATTCTTGCGGACAGACTGCAGGTGTTCTGCAAAGCGGTCACCCGGTTTACGTTTGGTCTCTCCAATGTAGAGGAGACCACATTGGGAGCAACGAATACAGTAGACTAAGTTGAGGGAAATGCAAGTGAAATGCTGCTTCACTTGAAAGTAGTGTTTGGGCCCTTGGACGGTGAGGAGAGAGGAAGTGAAGGGGCAGGTGTTACATCTTTTGTGTGGGTATGGGGTGGTGCCATAGGTGGGATTCATTATCATGGAGATGAGTGGAGCTTAGGAAGGCTCTCTGGTTTCAATTTGCCCGGTTGTTTTTTCTGAGTGTCTTTAGTTGCAATTTAGACCATGGGCAGAATTTTACAGCCCTATCGGGGTGGGGATGGGCCAGAAAATGCAATGAGCCATTCAAAAGTCTACTGACTATGGCAGGACCAGAAAATCCCACCAGTGGGAGGGGCAATAAAATTCTGCCTCATACGTGGTTTGCAGCTCATGGAGAGAGGTTAGCCAAAATAAATGATCATTAGACAGACCTGCACTGTAAGCAGAGTAAAGAAAATTACATAATTAGCCATGTGGATCACAGTGAGGCTTCCTCTCAGTTTGAATCTTGTGAGGGAACAGAAAATGGAAGATTGCTTAGATTAAAGCTAGTGGGAGAATCTACAGTGGGCCTCACCGTGTCTTATTGCAAATGAAAGTCAGCAGCTGAACTAGCTTAGACGTGTTGAAAAGTACCCAGAACAAGGGACTGGGACATCCAAGTTAAGAGAGGGTAAATGAAAGTTTTACCTGGAGTAATAATTGGAACTGAGGAGAATTCTCCAGAGGACTATGATATACTTATGGATGGTCCCTACAGAAGTAGATAACTTTAAAATTGGTGTGTCTTATAACAGAATCTTTGGGGAAATAAGAAGTAAATCTGATTGCATAACATATATTGTTATTAGCTATAGTGTAAACTTACTCGTATTTGCTTAGTTTAATTTGCCTATATATGATGAGGTTTGTGGGGATTTTTTTAAAGAAAGTGAAGTCTTGTGGTGTAGTTCTATTGTGTAAAATGAGCTGTTCAGGTTTCTATTTAAATGTTAATGTCGCTAATTGGAATGTAACAACAAAGGCTCATCACAATCCCTGGCCGTTGGGGGGGGAGGTGGGGTGGGTGCTTAAGGACATCAGCTGTTGCTCATTTGGCAGCACCTTTGCCTTTGAGACAGAAGGTTGTGAGTTCAAGTCTCAATCCAAGACATCAACACAAAAATCTAGGCTGATAGTCCTGTGTAGTACAGTGGAAGTGCTGCTCTGTCAGAGCTGTAGCTTTCGGATGAGATATTAAACCAGGTCTCCGTCTACCTTCTCAGGTGGATGTAAAAGGGCCCATAATACTATTTTGAAGAAGAGCAGGGGAGTTATTTCCAGTGTCCTGGTTAACATTTATCCCTTAATCAACATCATTAAAACAAATTATCTGAATATTGTCACATTGTTGTTTGTGGAGTTTGCTACGTGCAAATTGGTTGCTACATTTCCTACATTTCAAATGTATGTCATTGGCTGTAAAGCACTTTAAGGTATCGTGAAGTTATGAAAAACGCTATATAAATGCAAGACCTTTTTTTTCTGCTTAACATAATCTGCTTGGCTGAAAGACTCCTCATTGCAATCCTGATAGATAGAAAGGATTCACACAGAATTAATGTTCAAGGACATAGAAAGTCTATGCACGTGAGTGGCCCTGACCTGAGATGTAGCCATGATGCATTGATTATGCAGCAGTCGATTCATCCATGATTTTCAAGACGTGGAAACACTGGTGGAGAGATGATATGGTCATTCTCTATTATCCAAAGGCTAAAGGATGAAAGTGTTGGAAAATGTTCCTCACCTCCAGTATCTTGAAAACTACCTATCCATAAAGTTGACACTGATGAAGAGGTACATCACTGAATCCAATGTGCCAGTTCATCCTATGGTAAATTACATACTCAGGTTTTCAAGAATTGTGATATCACCCGACACTAAACTCAAAGTATATCGGGCAGTGCTTTTCCCCACACTTCACCACAGTGATGAGGCTTGGACTATTTCTAGACAACCATCATCAACACTGTCTTTGAAGAGTCTTGGGAATCTAGTGGGAGGACAAAAGAACAAACATGAAAGTCCTCTAAGACATAGACATACCATGTATAGAGGCCATGATAATCTCACATCAGCTGAGATGGACAGGATATGTTGTCAGGATGCCCGACTCAAGATTGCCCAAACAGATGCCCTACTCAACACTACACTAGGGAGCCTGTTCACACAGAGGTTGAAGAAAACTTTAACATCAACACATGGGAAGCAGATGACCAAAATGGCAATTCATCATTGTCAACAAGAGCGGCCACTGAGAGAGAATAGTGAAAGAGACGGAGAGAGCAGCTGCTCAAGCCAACAATCTGCCACCACCTTTTCTGGCAGACAACCGACGATCTCAATGTGGGAGAGTCTGTAAGGCTAAGATGGGGCTCATAGGACATCTGCAAACACAAAACTAACACTGGCATTGTACTTCCGCCTAGCCATCCAAAAGGAAGAATCATCCTTGACATGCCGGATTGCCGATGATGACTCATTTAGTACCAGCCATGCCATCTGCCTCCACAGGAGTATCTAATTATTTTTTCCCGAATCAGTTCCTTTGATGACCCTTTTCCCCATACATTTATGTATTTATAAAATACATTTTTGGGTTTCTTTTTATGTTGGTTGCTGAACTATTCTCATACTCTCTTTTTACATCTTTTGTTCTCTTTTATGGATCTCCTCTGCATGTACTATATTCTTGCTTTTCTGTCTTGAACCATATGTTTGTGATAAGAATCTCTTTCTCTATTTCATTTTCATCTCTGGGTTAGAGCTTCTGTTTTAGATGCAATTGGTAGTCTGAATGTAGATTTCACTGAAAACTGCATTAGTTTTCTGAATTGGTTTCGCTCAACGTTGTTTGTATAATCACAAATATGAAATCTTTCATGAACCAGCACAATTGGGCAGTGCAGTGTTTTTGAACATAGTTGCTTTTTTTTTGCATTAAAAATTATTGATAAAATATTTAAGAGTGATAAATCTGATGCAGTTTTATCAAAATACAACTAGATATGGGTTTATCGCAAAAAAGGCATAAATAATCAGTGTCTAATGCAGCACTTTTAAATAATTGAAAATGACTTAAAAATTATATTGAACCATTTGCTAGTCTCATTGGTGCTTACAAGTCAACTTTTGGTAAGTCAAACATTTTTAAATATTTAAAAATGTTTCAAAGGTGTCTATCCAAGTCCATGCACCTAACAAACCAGCTTCAGTTTAGGAGGCCCCTTGAAGAATTGTAAACAGGCACAATTAGCAGAAATTCACTGTGGTGATGAACTCAAACTGGGGACATGGCCATTACAGTGGGCCACACCTGCTTCCAATTTGATCTTTTTAAACCAGCACAAGAAATCGCAGTCACGCAATTTGCCCCAGACGTAACTTGTGCTTGAAATTCCTCAATTTTTTTTGCAATAGTTTGGCTGATTCTAGACAAATTAAGCAGCAGAAACTTTACCCCAAAATCTTTAGTCATCCAGGGAGCTCTGAATCCTCTACTCACCCTCTCGCAAGTTGAGTCGTGTCTCTACCTCTAAGCCAGAAGCTCTGGGTTCAAGTCCCGCCCCAAGACATGATGACCATGGAAGGTGTGTTTGTGGTGTGGCTAAACAGGTTGATCATTAACCTATAAGTCCTTCCAATATGCCTATGGCAGACAGTAAGAGTGGGAGAGTCTCCTGGTCAGCCAGAACCATGTGGTATCTGCAGTGCAAATGCCTTCCTCATGTTAAAATACTTCATGTGCAAGCTCTTGCACAGACTCTGTGGCAAGTGTCCTTCTCACCTTGAGGGACCGAGAGAGAGATTCACACTCTTCTCTCTTGCAAAAGTCATAAAAAGAGATGTATTTGATTAAGTACCCAGTCAATAAATTTAGGTTGCAGCAATGAAAATTCCAGCTTTGCAGCTCCTTGCTAGGCTCAATTTTGCTCATCTCATAATTGTCCTTTATTAGAGTAATATTTGTGCCTTTAACTCCCTGCATAATTTTCCAACCTTACACATATGTTCCACAATGACAGGGCCGATCACACTGATTTCAAAATCAAACCCTTCTTTCATTACATTTCTCCAGGTGGTGTAGGGAAGAAGGTTGCAATTAGCATAAAGGCAAAATACTGTAGATGCTGGAAATCTGAAACAAAAACAAAAAATGTTGGAAAAACTCAGCAGGCCTGACAGCATCTGTGGAGAGAGGTAGAGATAACGTTTCGATTTCATATGACTCTTCTTCACATCTAAAGGGAGGTAGAGATGTGGTGAAATATATACTGATTAAGGGGAGTTGAACTGGTGAAGCTGGATAGAAGGCCAGCGATAGGTGGAGGCAAAGGAAAGATGGCAGAAGATGTCATAAACAAAAGGTTAAAGAGTTGTTAATAGTGATTGTACTGGCTAAAGGAGGTGTTAATGGTGACATTAAGAAAGCAAAATGTGATAATGGCCAGACCAGAGTAAGCACTCTGAAAGTGACAGATGGCACTAGTAGGGGTGGGGGAAGAAAGATTGAAAATAGGCTAAAAGCTGGGAATTAAACGATGAATGAAAATGGAAATAAATTTTTTTTAAAATAATAATGAAAATAAGTGTTCATTGTTTAATTCCCAGCTTTTAGCCTATCTTCAATCTTTCTATCCCCACCCCACCCCTACTAGTGCCATCTGTCACTTTCAGAGTGCTTACCCTGGTCCAGCCATTATCACATTTTGTTTTCTTAATGTCACCATTAACACCTCATTTAGCCAGTACAACCACTATTAACAACTCTTTGACCTTTTGTTTATGACATCTCTCCTTTGCCTCCACCTATCGTTGGCCTTCTATTCAGCTTCACCAGTTCCACTCCCCTTAATCAGTATATATTTCACCACATTTCTACCTCCCTTTAGATCTGAAGAAGAGTCATACGGACTCAAAATGTTATCTCTGTCTCTCTCCACAGATGCTGTCAGACCTGCTTTTCCAGCATTTTTTGTTTTTGCTGCAATTAACATCCTATGTGTGTCAGTATTGACCCCATCCCAGATACCTGCGCAATTGCTACAGTTGGTGGTCTCTGCCAATCATTGGCAACCCAGGCTGCAGGCAGCCTCCCCTCCCACCATGTACATTAACTGTGTTACACATTCAGTCAAGGGAGGCCATTGCTTTCGGTTGGGGAATTGGTTGCTGAGTTTATTCAAATAGTCAGATCATTTTATGCCAGTGTCTGTGAGGTGCTGGGATCTGAGAGATTTTACCAGCATCTGTTAGATGAAGATATCTGCGTATGTAGGGGTTCCTGCTAAGAGACATCACGTCGCATATCAGCACTGTGTGCAGCATAAAAAAGCACAGTGTGACATGCTCATGTACAGATGCACAGTGTCAAGGCAATGGATCAATAAAAGGTAGGAAGAGGTCTTTGACTGCAGCTCTGTGTCGATGCCGCACATTCTCCTCTTGTTCTTTTCTGATCTCCTGTGCAGATGAACGCAGTGCCACTTTCTGTGAAGCAGGTGTGGGCATGTCAAAGGGGATCTTAGCAGTACTGGGGGTTCGGGGCACTTTCACCTTCAACTTCTTTGGAGAGAAATCCTGTTTAAAGAAAAACATAATGAGTCAGGGAGAGAGGTGGAAATATTCAGCTTATCCTGAAGGTACACCAGGTAAGTGATATTCCTCTGATGACAGTGTGTTAGGAACAAGCAGTTAAGATGCATGATTTGAAAGATGGCTTGGTAAAGAAGGCCTCAGATTTTTAGAGCATTGAAGTAATTGTTAGGTAGGGTTGGGTTTTATCCATAGCAAACCAGAACCATGGCCTATCAAAGAAGATAAAGAGCAGTGGACAAGGATTAAAGGATCAGAAAGCAATTCAGCATAGGAGGCTATTCACCACATCATAAAAACAAAAAAACTGCGGATGCTGGAAATCCAAAACAAAAACAGAATTACCTGGAAAAACTCAGCAGGTCTGGCAGCATCGGCGGAGAAGAAAAGAGTTGACGTTTCGAGTCCTCATGACCCTTCGACAGAACTTGAGTTCGAGTCCAAGAAAGAGTTGAAATATAAGCTGGTTTAAGGTGTGTGTGTCGGGGGCGGAGAGATAGAGAGACAGAGAGGTGGGGGAGGGGGGGTGTGGTTGTAGGGACAAACAAGCAGTGATAGAAGCAGATCATCAAAAGATGTCAACGACAATAGTAAAATAGAACACATAGGTGTTAAAGTTAAAGTTGGTGATATTATCTAAACGAATGTGCTAATTAAGAATGGATGGTAGGGCACTCAAGGTATAGCTCTAGTGGGTTTTTTTTTTATAATGGAAATAGGTGGGAAAAGGAAAATCTTTATAATTTATTGGAAAAAAAAATTTTTTTCCAATAAATTATAAAGATTTTCCTTTTCCCACCTATTTCCATTATAAAAAAAAAACCCCACTAGAGCTATACCTTGAGTGCCCTACCATCCATTCTTAATTAGCACATTCGTTTAGATAATATCACCAACTTTAACTTTAACACCTATGTGTTCTATTGTACTATTGTCGTTGACATCTTTTGATGATCTGCTTCTATCACTGCTTGTTTGTCCCTACAACCACACCACCCCCCCTCCACCTCTCTGTCTCCCTATCTCTCCGCCCCCCACACACACACCTTAAACCAGCTTATATTTCAACTCTTTCTTGGACTCGAACTCAAGTTCTGTCGAAGGGTCATGAGGACTCGAAACGTCAAATCTTTTCTTCTCCGCCGATGCTGCCAGACCTGCTGAGTTTTTCCAGGTAATTCTGTTTTTGTTTCACCACATCATGCCTGTTCTGGCTTTTTATATGGGCTATGCAATTAGTCCCACTCCCTTGCTCTTTCCCCACAGCCTTGCAGATTTTCCTTTTCAAGTGTATATTCAATACCATTTCGAAAGTTACCATTGAATCTGGCATTTCAGATAGTGCTTTCTAGGTCAGAACAACTTGCTACGTAATAAATATTCTCATCTCCTTCTTGATGTTTTTTGCCAATTATTTTGAATCTATGCTCTCTGGTTACCAAACCTCCTGTCGTTGGAAACAGTTTCTCCCCATCTACATGATCAAAATCCTTCATGAATTTGAATACTTCTATCAAATCTCCTCTTCACTTTTTTCTGCACTAGGAAGTGATCCTCCAGTGTCAGTCATGTCCTGAATATCAGTGATCCTTCAGTGTCAGTCATATCCCCAATATCAGTGATCCTCCAGTGTCAGACATATCCCCAATATCAGTGATCCTCCAGTGTCAGTCATGTCCTGAATATCAGTGATCCTTCAGTGTCAGTCATATCCCCAATATCAGTGATCCTCCAGTGTCAGACATATCTCCAATATCAGTGATCCTCCAGTGTCAGTCATGTCCTGAATATCAGTGATCCTTCAGTGTCAGTCATATCCCCAATATCAGTGATCCTCCAGTGTCAGACATATCCCCAATATCAGTGATCCTCCAGTGTCAGACATATCCCCAATATCAGTGGTCCTCCAGTGTCAGTCATATCCCCAATATCAGTGATCCTCCAGGGTCAGTCAAATCCCCAATAATAATGATCCTTCAGTGTCAGTCATATCCCCAATATCAGTGATCCTCCAGGGTCAGTCATATCCCCAATAATAATGATCCTCCAGTGTTAGTCATATCCCGAATAACAGTGATCCTCCAAATACAGTGACATTCCTGATAACATTGATCCAGTGGCAATGCTATCATGATAACAGTGACCCCTGCAGTGGCATTGATATTCCTACTAACAGTGACTCCCCAATGACAGTCATATCCCCAATAACAGTGACCCTCCAATGACAGTGTTATTCCCATTAATAGTGACCCTCCAGTGGAAATGACATCCCAATTAACAAGGACCTTACAGTGACAGTGATATCCCCAATTACAGTGACCCTCCAAATACAGTGATATTCTTGATAACAGTGATTATCCAGTAGCAGTGATATCCCCAATAACAGTGATCCTCCAGTGGCAATTATATCCCCAATAACAATGACCCCTCCAGTCGCATTGATATCCCTATTAATAGTGATTCCCCAATTGCAGTGACATCCCCATTGACTGAGCACAATGGCAATGATATCCCCAGTAACAATGATCATCCAGTGGAAGTGAGATTGCCAGTAACAATGATCCTCCACTGTCAATGATATCCCCAATAACAGAGATCCTCTAGTATCAGTCATATCCCCAGTAACAGTGATCCTCAGTGGCAGTGATATCCGCAATAATAGTGATCCTCCAGCGTCAGTGATATCCCATTAACTGTGTCCCTCCAATGACAGAGTTATCTCCAGTAACAGTGATCCTTTAATGACAGTGATATCCCTGATAACAGTGATCCTTCCAGTGGCAGCGATGTCCTCTCTTTTTTAATCATTCATGGGCTGGGGGTGTCTCTGGTAGGCGGCATTTATTCCCCATCTCTAGTTGCCCTTGAGAAGGTGGTGGTGAGCTGCTTTCTTGAGCTGATGCAGTCCATGTTGTGTAGGTATCCATCGTGCTGTTAGGGAGGGAGTTGCAGGATTTTGACCCAGCGACAGTGAAGGAACGGTGATATATTTCCAAGTCAGGATGGTGAATGGCTTGGAGGAGAATGTCCAGGCAGTGATGTTTCCATGCATCTGCTGCCCTTGTTCGTCTAGATGGTAGTGGTCGTGGGTTTGGAAGGCACTGCCTAAAGAGCCTTGCTGAATTCCTGCAATGCATCTTGTAATTGGTACACACTGCTGTCACTGTGCGTCGGTGGTGGAGGGAGTGAATGTTTGTGGATATGGTGCCAATCAAGCGGGCTGCTTTGTCCTGGATGGTGTCAAGTTTCTTGACTGTTGGAGCTGCACTCATCCAGGCAAGTGGAGAGTATTCCATTACACTCCTGACTTGTGCCTTGTAGATGATGGATAGGCTTTGGGGAGTCTTAGAAGTGAGTTACTAGCTGCAGGATTCCTAGCCTCTGACCTGCTCTTGTAGCCACAGTATTTATATGGCTAGTCCAGTTCAGTTTCTGGTCAATGGTAACCCCCAAGATGTTGATAGTGGGGGATTCAGAGATGATAATGCTATCGGATGTCAAGGGAGAATGGCTAGATTCCCTCTTGTTGGTGATGGTCATTGCCTGGCACTTGTGTGGCATGAATATTACTTGCCACTTGTCAGCCTAAGACTGGATATTGTCCAGTTCTTGCTGCATTTGCACAAGGATTGCTTCAGTATCTGAGGAGTTGCGAATGGTGCTGAACATTGTGCAATCATCAGCGAGCATCCCCACTTCTGACCTTATGATGGAAGGAGGGTCATTGATGAAGCAGCTGAAGAAGGTTGGGCCGAGGACACTACCCTGAGGAACTCCTGCAGTGATGTCCTGGAGCTGAGATGATTGACCCCCAACATCCACAGCCATTTTCCTTTGTGCTAGGTCTGACTCCAATCAGCGGAAAGTTTTTCCCCCTGATTCCTATTAACTCCAGTTTTGCTAGGGTTCCCTGATGCCACACTGAGTCAAATACCACCTTGATGTAAAGGGCAGTCACTCTCACCTCACCTCTTAAGTTCAGCTGTTTAGTCCATGTTAGGACCCAGGCTGTAATGAGGTCAGGAGCTGAGTGGCTTTGGTGGAACTCAAACCAAGCATCAGTGAGCAGGTTATTGCTAGGCAAGTGTCACTTGATAGCACTGTCGATAACCCCTTCCACCACTTTGCTGATGATCAAGACTAGACTGATGGGGTGGTAATTGGCCGGGTTGGATTTGTCCTGCTTTTTGTGTACAGGATATACCTGGGCAATTTTCCACATTCCTGGGTAGATGCCAGTGTTGTAGCTGTACTGGAGCAGCTTGGCTAGGGGTGCAGCAAGTTCTGAAGCACAAGTCTTCAGTACTATTGCAGGAATATTGTCACGACCCATAGCCTTTGCAGTATACAGTGCCTTCAGCCGTTTCTTGATTTGATATGGAGTGACCCTATTGACAGTGATGTCCTCAAAAACAGTGATCCTCCAAATAGAGTGATAATCCTGATAACATTGATCCCTAGTGGCAGTGATATCTCCAATAACAATAAATCTCCAGTGGCAGTGATATCCCCATGGACAGTGACCACAATGACAATGATATCCCAATAACAGTGACCATCAGGTGGAAGTGATATTGCCAGTAACAATGATCCTCCAATGACAGTGATATCCCCAATATCAGTAATGCACCAGTGGAAGTGATATCCCCAATAACAGTGATCCTTGATATCTCCAATAACAGTAATTCTCCAGTAGCAGTGATATCCCCAAAAACAGTGATCCTCCAGTAGCAGTGATATCCCCATTATCTGTGAGCCTCCAATGGCAGTGATATCCAGTGACCCTCCAACTACCATGATATCCCTGATAACAGTGACCCTTCCAGTGATGGTGATATCCCCATTAACAGTGATCCTCCAAGAGCAGTGATCCTCCAATGACAGTGCTATCCCCAATAATAATGATTGCTCCAGTGGCAGTGATATCTCTGATAACAGTGCTCCTCTAGTGGCAGTGATATCCACGATAGCAATGATCCTCCAGTGGCAGTGACATCCCCAATAACAGTGATTTTCCAATGGCAGTGATGCCCCCATTAACAGTGATATTCCCAATAATAGTGATCCTCCAGTGTCAGTGATTACCCTAATAACAGTTATCGCCCAGTGGAAGTGATATCCCCAATAACAGAGATGCTGCAGTGACCGTGTTATCCCAATAACAGTGACTCCTTCATTTCCAGCAATATCCCCAATAACAGTGATCCTCCAATGGCAGTGATATCCCCATCAAAAGTGACCCTCCAGATATAGTGATATCTCTGATAACAGGGACCCTTTCATTGGCAGTGATACCCCATTAACAGTGATCCTCCAAGCGCAGTGACATCCCCAATAAAAGTAATCCACCAATGACAGTGATATCCCCAATAACAGTGATTGCTGCAGTGGCAGTGATATTCTCATTAATAGTGATTCTCCAATGACAGTGATATCCCAAATAATATTGTTCCTCAAAGGGCTGTAACACCCCCAATAACAGAGGCTCCTCCAGTGACAGTGATGTCCCCAATAACAGTGATGTTCCGGTGGTAGTGATATCCCCAATAACAGTGACCCCTCCAGTATCAGTGAGATCCTCAATAACAGTTACCCTATAATGGCAGTGATATACTCATTATTTGTGATCCTCCAGTGACAGTGATATGCCCACTATCAGTGATCCTTCAGTGTCAGTGATATCCCTGTTAACAATGATCCTCCAAAGACAGTGATATCCCCAATAACAGTGATACTCTAATGTCAGTGATATCCCTATCACAGTGTCATTGAGTCATAGAGGTCTACAGCACAGAAAAAGGCCCTTTGGCCCATTGAGTCTGCACTGGTCAAACAAGTACCTAACTATTCTAATCCCATTTTCCAGCACTAGGTTCATTGCCTTGTATAACATGGCATCGCAAGTGCACATCCAAATACTTCTTAAATGTTATGAGGGTATCTGCCTCTACCACCCTTTCAGGCAGCGAGTTCCAGATTCCCACCATCCTCTGGGTGAAAAAATTCTTCCTCACATTCCTTCTAAACCTCCTGCCCCTTATCTTAAATCTATGCCCCCTGGTTATTGATCCCTCCACCAAAGGGAAAAATTCCTTCCTGTCTACCCTATCTATGCCCCTCATCATTTAATATACCTCAATCATGTCCCCCCTCAATTTCCTCTGCTCCAGGAAAAATAACCCCAGTCTATTCAATCTCTCCACATAACTAAAACTCTCCAGCCCAGGTAACATCCTGGTAAATCTCCTCTGCACTCTCTCTAGTGCAACCACATCCTTCCTATAATGCAGATTCCAGGACTGCTCGCAATACTCTAGCTGTGGCCTAACCAACGTTTTATACAGTTTCAGAATAGCCTCCCTGCTCTAATATTCCATGCCTCGGCTAATAAAGGCAAGTATCCCATATGCCTTCTTAACCACCTTATCCACCTGTCCCGGTACCTTAAGGGACCGGTGGACATGCACACCAAGGTCCCTCTAATTGTCGGTTCTTCCCAGGGTCCTACCATTCATCATGTATTCCCTTGCCTTGTTTGTCCTGCCCAAGTGCATCACCTCACAATTATCCGGATTAAATTCCATTTGCCGCTGATCAGCACATCTGACCAGCCCGTCTATATCCTCCTGTAATCTAAGGCTATTCCCCTCACTATTTACCACCCCACCAATTTTAGTGTCATCCGTGAACTTACTCATCAACCCTCCTGCATTCAAGTCTAAATCGTTTATATATACCACAAACAGCAAGGGACCCAATACCGATCCCTGTGGAACCCCACTGGACATGGGCATCCAGTCACACAAACACCCCTCAACCATCACCCTCTGCTTCCTGCCACTCAGTAAATTTTGGATCCAATTTGCCAAATTACCTTGGATCCCATGGGCTCTTACCTCCATTATCAGTCTCCCATGCGGGACCTTATCAAAAGCCTTACTGAAGTCCAAGTAGACTATGTCAAATGCATTGCCCTCATCTACACACTTGGTTACCTCTTTGAAAAATTCAATCAAATTGGTCAGACAAGACCTCCCCTTAACAAACCCATGCTGACTGTTCTTGATTAATCCCTGCCTCTCCAAGTGTAGATTAATTCTGTCCCTCAGAATTGCTTCCAATAGTTTCCCCACCACTGAGATTTGCCTGACTGGCCTGTACTTCCCTGGCTTATTCCTTCCTCCCTTCTTGAATAACGGTACCACATTGGCTGTCCTCCCGTCCACTGGCACCTCTCCTGTGGCCAGAGAGGTATTGAAATTTATTGCCAGCGCCCCTGCTATCTCCTCCCTTGCCTCACTCAACAGCCTGGGATACATTTCATCCGGGCCTGGAGACTTATCTACTTTTAAGCCTGCCAGACCACTTAGAACCTCCTCCCATTCTATGCTAACTTCTTTAATTACATCACAGTCCTTCTGCCTGATTTTCATACCCACATCATCCCTCTCAATTGTGAACACTGACACAAAGTATTCATTTAGAAGCCTACCTAAGTCTTCTGGCTCCACACATAAATTACCACTATGGTCCTTAATGGGCCCTACTCTTTCCCTAGTTATCCTCTTACTCTTAATGTACTTGTAAAATAACTTTGGATTTTCCTTTATTTTACCTGCCAATGTTTTTTCATGCCCCCTTTTTGCTCTCCTAATTTTCTTTTAAAGATCCCATACACATTCTATACTCCCCCAGGGCTTCCGCTGTTTTGAGCCCTCGGTATCTACCTTAAGCCTCCCTTTTTCTCTTTATCCAAACGTGTATATCCCTCGACATCCAGGGTTCCCTGGATTTGTTAGTCCCACCCTTTATCTTTACTGGAATATGTTGGCCCTGTACTCTCCCTATTTCCCTCTTGAATGAGTCCCACTGCTCTGATACAGATTTATCTAAAAGTAGCTGGTCCCAGTCCACTCTGGTCAAATCAGTGATCCTTCAATGACAGTGATATTCCCAATAACAGCGATCCTCCAGTAGAAGTGATATCCCCAATAACAGTGACCCTCCAATAGCAATCTTTTTCCATTAATTAGTGACCTTCCAAATGCAATGATATTCCCGATAACAGTGACCTTCCAGTGGCAGTGAAATTCCCAATAATAGTGTACCTCCAAATGCATTGATATTTCCAATAAAAGTGATCCACCAATGACAGTGATATCCCATATAACAGTGACCCTCCGGTGGCAGAGATATCCCCAATAGGGATGCTCAATTATATTAGCACCCCTGGTGAATCGTGTGGGTGCCACTGCCACAGGGAATATCATACGCAGTACTGGGGTAATTACTTTAATTGCTGGTGTCACTGTGATAGTGTGTAGATTCACTGCCCCTAACAGAGTGTTGACTGTTGAGGTCAGCCTATTGCTGCCATTTTGTATCATACCTGTCTCTTGTCTCCTCGATTCTCTGGTTTTCTCTCCAGTTCTGACAGAGCTTTCTTGTGCCACAGGTCTATGCGATGCATGTAAGTTTGCTGCTGAGAACGTAGAGAGTTTAATTTCTTTGCCAGATCATGCTTCACCCGCACTTCCTCTGGAGTTGGTTTGACAGTAAGCCACGGAGTCTGCATCATGATCTGAGAGACGGGGACAAATAAGAGATTCAAAAAGTATGCACTCATCACCCATGGAACAATGAACTAATCCTGTTGCAACCTGGTTGTGAAATGCTTACAGTGTTAGTGAGTGTGTCTGTTGTGTATCAATGGTGTAATATTGAGTGATAGGATTGGGGTAGCAGCCCAGTTATCATGGGTGATGTAGCTGGAAGTCACCCAATGCCATATTACCCTAAATAAAACCACAAGAGGCCCGAGCTGTGTCAGGCATGGCTCAACTGGTAGCCTTCTTGCTTCTCAGTCAGGTGGTTGTGGGTTCAAGTCACATTCCAGGACTTGAGTGCAATAATCTAAGCAGACATCACAATGCAATACTGTAGCTGTGCTGCACTATCAGAAGTGTTCGCTTCTAGATAAGATGTTAAACTGAGGCCCTATCTGTCTTCTCAGGTAGATACAAAAGATCCCATGTCACTATTTCAAAGTGCAAAGGAGTCATCCCTGGTGTTCAGGCCAGTGTTTGTCCCTCAATATCACAAAAAAAATTACTGCATTACTGATCGTGGGAATTTGCTGTGAACAAATTAGCCACCATGTCATCACAACAGTGACTACACTTAAAAAAAAGTACTTAATTGGCTGTAAAATACTTTGGAATGTCCTTCGGGTGGTCACGAAAGGCATTATAAATATATAAATCTTGCTTGTTCCTGACACTAGTGAAACGGAGGACAAATGTTTGAAGCTATAACACCTTTCCAGTTATAACTCTGCCTAAGATTTTGTGACCATGGAGGAGGAGTTCTGAGGGTGAGTAAATCAGGTGAGTAAACAACAAGTAATTTCTTTCTCTAACAACAGCCTTCAATCAGAGAATACAAGGGTAAGGGAGCATGAGGCAATTGGTGTGAAACTGATGAGTTTTTTTTAACCAAATCAGTGACAAGCCTCAAGTTTAGTTAGCTGCCTAATAAATAGAGGCACGGCGGGGTACCTCAGTCTTGTTGAATGCATACCCTCTGCCATGTGGAAGCTACTTGTATTGTAGACAATCATATGTGCAAGAAGTGTCCTCAACAGAAGGAACTTGAGTTCCAGGTTTCGCAGCTCAAGCAACAACTGTCATCACTGTGGTGTAACTGCAAGGTTGAGAACTCTGCGGACAGCACATTTCTGCCGGTGGTCACCTTGCTCTATATTTTTCTATAACCTATCATTTATTGAGCATGCCTTGTTTGCCCTCAACAAATACATGTCCACCAGAAGGTAGCAGAGCAGGTAGATAATGTGGTTAAGAAGACATATGGATGCTTTCCTTTATTAACCAAGAGCAGAGAGGTTATGCTAGAAGTGTATTAAACATTGGTGAAACTACAGCTAGAGTACTACATACCGTTCTGGTCATGGCATTATAGAAAGGATTTGATTGCACTAGAAAGGATACAGAGGAGATTTACCAGGATGTTGGCAAGAATAGAAAATTTTAGCTAAGAGGCAAGATTGAATCGGCTGGGATTGTTTCCTTTGGAACAAAACTGGCTCTAAACTACAGGCAAATTGAGACAGAGGGGGAGACGCTGCTAAATATGGAGGGTAACACAGTGAAACAGAGGAGTATGAGAACATTAGATTTGGAGGTAACACAATTAGACAGAGGGTGGAGGAATCACCAGGAGTGAAGATAACACAATGAGAAAGATGAGGGGCAGTGGAAGGGTTTTGCAGCAGCTAATGGAAGAGTGTGTCCTGTTTGTGCTGTAACAGGAGAAGGGATTCCATTTGTGTTGTGAAGGGAGACTGGATTTGTCTGTGTTGTGATAGGGAAGTAGATTATGCATATGTTGCAAAAGAGAGTGGAACCTGTCAAGTATTGTAGGAGAGTGGATCCAGTCTTCTGTTGTAATGGGAGAGTGGATTCTGATTGTTGTAATGCGAGAATGGATCATGCATGTCTTAAAATGGAAGAAGTAATACTTTAAGTTTTACAATGTGTGAATGGATCCTGTCTTCCATTGTATTGAGGAGTGGAGCCTAACTGTGCTTTAATGAAATAGTGGATCTTGTCTGTATTGTATTGGAACAGTGGATCCTACCTGTGCTGTAACTGGTGAGTGGATTCTGCCAGTGTTGTAATGGCCCTCCACAGCTGGCCGTCAGTTCTTCAATGCTCCTAGCTGACTCTTCCCTGCCAATGTTAATTTATCCTACCATGGGTCTTCTTACTTTAACTCCAGACTCTAAGCTATTGTCTCCTCTCTATTCCCCATTTATTACCAGGAGTATCCTAATCTTGCATAATGCCTATTTGTAATTTGAGCTTTCCTGTGTCCATTTGCATGTGAATTTTGGCTGCTGTCCAAGTCCAACACCCCTATTTCCCCCTTTTTTCTGCTTTTCTCTTTTTCGCTCCAATGCTGCACTTTCCTGTTATAATGCTTGTTTTAATTTCTCCCCCCTTTTACCCTCCTAAATTCCCATCTCAGCCCTTCAGCTGTCTCTGTCCCAGGCTTGACTCCATTTCAGTCACCCTCTGTGACTCTCTTGGCCTCCTTTAAAGGGCCCATTGAGGCACCTTCTTATAAGCAGTGACCTCAACTGCCCCATCCTATTCTCACCAAACTTACTGCCCAGTATAATCACTGGGAGTTAATTTTTCTTCCTTCCTTTTCATCCCATTCACCAGTCCCAATGGAGACTCATTGGACTCTTCCAGTGCATCAGCTATCACATCTCCATATCTCCCTCCCTTCACTTGTGAACAAGGTCCGTGCCATCCATGAATTTATTGAGAATGATAGCATTGGCATCATATCCTTTAGGGAAACTTGGCTGAGGGATGACGATGCCTTCAGTATAAATGAAGCTTGCCGGGTTGGCTATAGCTGCAACCTCTTGCCCCATTCAGACTGTTGTGGGCCATGCGCCTCTTATCACTAAATCCATGGTCTGTCCTCCTAATCCTTTTGCATCTTCTCCTCTTCTGAGCATCTCACCTTGTTGTTGCATCACCTCTAAGACAGACTATTTTCACCTCCGTAACATTGCCTGATTCTGCCCCTGTCTCAGCTCACCTCCCTCATCCATGCCTTTATTTAACTCTAGACTTGATTATTCCAATGTACTCCTGGCTGGTCTCCCAACTTCCACCCTCCATCAGCTCAAGTTCATCAAAAACTCTACAGCCCATAACCTAACAGGCACCAAGTTTTGTTCAGATGTCACCATTGGGCTCACTGACCTACAATGACTCCCAAATTGGCAACACATCAAATTTTAAATTCCCATCCTTGTTCTGAAATCCCACCTGGCCCTTCCCCTTCCTATCTCTGTAATCTCATTCTAGTGTCATTTAGTCTCATCTAACCCGCCAAGATATCTGCTTTCCTCTAATTCAGGCTTCTTGAGGACCCCAATTTTAATAATTCCAGCATTAGTGGCCATACCTCCAACTGTCAAGGTGCTAACCTCTGGAATTCGCTCCCTAAATCTCTCCATCCTTCTAACTCTTTTCCATCCTTTATGATGATTTCAAGCTTACATCTTTAACCAAGCTATTGGTCATCTGCCCTAATGTCATCTTATGTGCTTACTGTCACTTATTCTTTGATAATGTTTCCTGTGATGCCTGAGGTGTTTCATTACATTAAAGACACTATATAATTACACGTTGTTGTGGTTCCACTCCACTTGCGTCTCCTTTTAAATCCTTGTTCTCTACACCCAGCAGTGACACGTTACATTTCTCACCAAGAGATCTCCATTTTTCCTTCCTCAGCCTCTGTACAGAACAACTTTCTCACCCTTGATGATTGCAAACTGTCTGATTATCATGCTCTCTCTCCTCTAAGTTAAATGCCCTCCTCTAATCTCTCTTTCCATATAAACACCCATATCATTTTCAAGGCCAGCCCCTTGATCTTTCCATTTCAAATGGTCTTGCTACTCCCATCATGTCGATCACAGATAAGGCTACCTCTGATCATGCCCTTGTATCGCCCCCCCACCCACATACTTTTCCCTTTTTCCCCTCCCAACCCACTTCCTTCTGTGTCCACCCCTGGAGAAAACTCTTCCCATTAAAACCACATTTTTAAATTCCCAATTCTGGCCCACCATGCACTATGATGTTTCTACAGATACCAATCTGCTTAATCACACTCTCACCTTCACCTTTGCTGCCCTACAACCCATTAAAACATTACTTCCTCTCACCCTGGTCATTCTTCCAGTACAGCACTCATCTCCCCTTAAGTCCAAGGATATGGGCTTAAATGTTTATGATGGACAACTTACCGCGTTCCAGTACAGCTACAACACCGGCACCTACCCAGCAATATGAAAAATTGCCCAGGTATGTCCTGAACACAAAAAATAGGACAAATCAACTCCATCAATTACAAATCTACTCTCGATCATCAGTAAAGTCATCAACAGTGCTATCAAGTGGGACTTGCTTAGCAATAACCTGCACAATTTGGGTTCCACCAGGGTCACTCAGCTCCTCATTACAGCCTTGGCTCAAACACAGGCAAAAGAGCTGAACTCCAGAGGTGAGGTGAGGGTGACTTGACACCCCCACCCCCTCAAAGCCTGTCCACCATCTACAAGGCACAAGTTTATTCATTTATTCACAGGATGTGGGCATCACTGGCTAGACCAGCATTTATTGTCCTGTCCATCCCTAATTGCCCTTGCTCAGACACATTGCTGTGGCTCTGGAGTCACATATAGGCTAAACCAGGTGAGGATGGCAGATTTCCTTCCCTAAAGGACATTAGTCAACCAGATGGGTTTTTATGACAATCAACAATGGTTTCATGGTCATCATTAGACTTTTAATTCCAGGTTTTTTTTATTGAATTCAAATTTCGCAATCTGCCGTGGTCGGATTTGAATCTGGGTCCCCGAGAGCATTATCCCAGGTCTCTGGAATATGAGTCCAGTGACAATACCACGACGCCACCACCTCCCTTATTTTCATCCCCAAGTATGGATTGTGATGGAATGCTCTCCACTTGCTCAGCTGTGTCCAGCTCAACCAACACTCAAGAAGCTTGACACCATCCAGGACAAAATAGCCCGCTTGATTGACACCCCTTCCACGCCCGACACATTCACTCCCTCCACCACCGACACACAGTAGCAGTAGTGTGTACCATCTACAAGATGGACTGCAGGAACTCATCGAGCCTCCTTAGATAACACCATCCAAACCCACGACCACTGCCATCTAGAAGGACAAGGACAGCAGGCACATGGGAACACCACCAACTGGAAGTTCCCCTCCAAGTCACAGACCATCCTGACTTGGAAATATATCGCCGTTCCTTCATTGTCACTGGGTCAAAATCCTAGAACTCCCTCCCTAACAGCACTGTGGATGTACCCACACCACATGGACTGCAGCAGTTCAAGAAGGCAGCTCACCACCACCTTCTCAAGGTCAATTAGGGATGGGCAATAAAAGCTGCCTAGCCAGTGACACCCACATCTCGTGTGCTAATAAAGGAAAAAAAAAATTTCCTCCAACTAAATATTTGGAAGACATTGGAAAGCTAGTTTCTTTGGTTGTGCCTCATCAACACAACTCCATTCCCTGGTCTCTATCCCTCACCCTGGTAAGTGTCTGTGGCGAAACCAGACAAGGTTAGACCTTGATGTTGTCTCTGACCTCAAGAGGAGTTTCCGACCTCACGGGCAGAATTTTATGTTCTCCCGCTGGCAGGTTTGCAGGCGTTGGCGGGGCTGGGGGGTTGACAGCAAAATTTCTCAGATGGCCTTCCCGCTGGGCTCCCGCCTGCCTCGAACCCTCCACAATTTTACACTTGGGTGGTTGAGGTCTAGGCCAGCCCATCCGCCCTTGACCCAAATGAGGGCCTTAAGTGGCCATTGAATGACCACTTAAGGGCCATTTCCCACCCAGTCTCAAATTTCAGGCTGCAGGGAGGAGTTCAGGGGTGGGGGAATAACTGAAAATTTACCATATTGAGGCCTTGGGTAGGAAGTGTGGAGTGGGGGGAATGGGTGCCACCATCAGCAGCTCATTTTTAACTTAAGCTCCCCCACCCCCACCCCCCAACCCAACCCAGAGGTCCGACCTTTGCAGGTCATCCCTCAATGCCAGCCTCTCTACCAACATCCCCACCCTCCTCTGCCCACCGCCCTGGGCCTCACCTCCATTCCCGCCCTGAGACCCACAAAACTTAAAGGTTCTGGAATCCGCAACTTCGGTTCTGGGAACAGCTTGCAGTCCCAGTCCTGTTCATTGCAGCTTCTGGCACTGCAGGGACTAGAGAGCTGTTGGCCAGTCAGATTAGCCAGCAACTCTCTGAAGGGGGACTTCGTCCCAAGTGAGGGATGGAAGTTCCACCTTCAGCCAATTAACGCTTGTTAGACTGTGAAATGGCTGTAGGGCCGGCATTATCGGCGGGGATGTGTTCTCTGCCAACAGAGAGGCAGGAATGGAAACCCCCCCCCCATCTTAAAAATCCTGGCTCATGTCTGTTACGGAGCGTAACATCACCCAACTCTGGCCATGCCTCAGCTATTCTGCTGCTGTAAACCTCATTCATGCTTTTTGATTATTCCAATGCAAACCTGCTTAGTCTCCTATCTTCCTTCCTCCATAAACTTGAGCTCATTCAAAACTCTGAGCACAGCCTTGGTGGCTAAACAGGATTTATTGCCAGTTCAGACACGGGCTACACAGACCTACAGTGCCTCCTGATATGGCAACACCTCACTGTTATAACTGTCATCCTCCATGGTCTCATCTCTTCCTAACTGTGTAACCTGATCCAGCCCACGCCTCTTGAGCATCCCTGATTTTAAAGACTCAACAATTGATGGCCATGTTTTCAGCTGCCTCAGTGTTTAGCTCTGGAATTCCTTTCCTAAGATTCCTTGCCTCTCTACTTCTGTCTCCTGCTTTAAGTTCTTCCTTGAAATCTATATTTTTGACCAAGGTTGTTATTTTTTGCTAACTTCACTCCTGTGAAGTGCCTTGGGGCATTTTACCACATTAATGGTTGGTATAAATGCTGTTGTTGGGAGAGCATATCGCATATGTAATATAATGGGAGAGTGGATCCTGTTGGCATTGCTATAATGAAAGAGTAAAGCATAGTTACATAGTAATTACAGAACAGATACAGACCATTCAGCCCAACAGGTCTATACTGGTGTTTATGTACCACACAAGCCTCTTCCTATCTTCTTCGACTCTATCCGTATATTCTTAATTTTCTTTCTCCCTCATGTTTAATGAGATTCCTCTTAAATGCACTGATGCTATTTGCCTCAACTATTCTAAGTGGTAGCTAGTTCCACATTCTAACCATTCTCTGAATAGAGACATTTCTGCCTAATTCTTCATTGGATTTATTAATGTCTGTTAAATTTATGGCCCCTAATTTTGGATTCTCCCATGGCTGGAAACATCCAGCTATCAATTCCCTTCATTATTTTAAAGAACTTTCAACCTTCTCTTATCTCAAGAAAGATCAAGCTCCAGTCTCTTCAATCTATCCTGATAGTTATAACCTCTCCGTTCCTGTATCACTTGTGAATCTGTTTTGCACCTTCTCCAGTGCTCCTGTGTGTTTTTTCATAATATGGATACCAGATTTGTAGTATGACAAGAGTTGTATATAAATTTCATATAACTTAGTGTTACGGCTTTTTTATGGTTTTGTTAATCTGCATTGCTACTTTTAATGATTTGTGAATCTGTACCCCTAGATCCCTTTGCTCCTTTACCTCAGTTAGGTTCTTATTTTCTAAGGCATGAGTGATCTTCTAATTTCTCTTACAAAATACATTACCTCACATTTAACTATATTGAAATTCATTTACACCCATAATTAATGTCCTCCTGTATTCAGTCACATTTTTTCACAGAATTAACTATTTTGTATTGTCTGCAACATTGAAATTTTACTTCTGGCTCCTGAATCCAGATAGTTTATGGAAATGGTAAACAGAAATGGTCCCAGCACAATCCCTGTGGAACACAATTTTTCACCTTTTGCTAGTCTAAGTAACTATCCTCTGCTTTTCATTTTGTGATCAGCCACATGTTCTGACCTTAGACATGAGTCTAAAATCCCAAAATATCCAAATACTATCTACTACATTATACTTATCTACTCTTTCAGTTACTCTTCGAAGAGTTTAAAAGGGCTGATGAAGCATGATCTTCCCTTTGGAATCTGT
This sequence comes from Carcharodon carcharias, assembly GCF_017639515.1. Classification (NCBI taxonomy): domain Eukaryota; kingdom Metazoa; phylum Chordata; class Chondrichthyes; order Lamniformes; family Lamnidae; genus Carcharodon; species Carcharodon carcharias. The sequence goes on from NC_054474.1 coordinate 121,897,605, forward strand.
GCTCACTACTCTTTATTATCATTTTATTTATTAGATGTTTTTCTATTACAATTTTAATTAAAGGCCCCATCATCTTTCCTGTCACCAACATTAAACTAACTGGTCCATTGTTCCCCAGACTTGTTCTTTCTCCTTTTTAAAATTCAGGAATAACATTAGCCTTTCACCAGTCTTCTGGCACAATGCCCTTTTCTATCTCAAAACAAAAATAAAAATAAAAATACCTGGAAAAACTCAGCAGGTCTGGCAGCATCTGCGGAGAGGAACACAGTTAACGTTTCGAGTCCATATGACTCTTCAACAGAACTAAGTAAAAATATAAGATCCTTTTCTATTTGTTAGGGCCTCTGCTTTCTCATCCTTTGCTTCTTTTGATGTGCTTGGCTGCAATCCATTCAAACCAGAGAATTTAACCTTCCAGAGTTTAGCAATTATCTCCTCTCCAACCCACCCCTTCTATCTTAAATATCTCTTTTTTCCAAATGTCATGTCTACAACGCTAGTCTCTCTGGTAAATAATGAGGCAAAGTAATTATTTGATATTTCTGCCATTTGACTGCCACTACCTGTTAGTTTATCTTGTGTAACCCTTAGTGGCTTCTATCTATTCCTATCTTAATTTTCCTTGTCTTAATTTTGTAACTGTAGAATATTATTGCTTTTCATATTCTTTAATAATTCAATTCCGAAGTTCTTCCTTTCTTTCCTAGTTTTGATCTCTTTGCCATTTTTCCTGTCCAGGTTGTTTGTGTATATTTTTTTCCTTTAGATACAGTTTAGCTCATACCTCTTTATCCATTCACAGCTCGTTCTTGTCTTTTAATGAATGTATTTTTCCTTAAATGTATTGATCATTCTTCCATAAGTTTCCTACTGCTGTTCAATCCCTTTGTTTATATTTTTTCCCGGTTTACTTTCCCCTGTTTCATTCTCATCTCCCTCAAAATTAGACTTTCCCTTGTGTCTTTGTTCTACTTATAACTTTCTCAATCATGATCTTAAACATTACTGACCTGGATTTTGCAGTATTAATGATGTTGAAACTGTCAATATTCACCATCCTTACTCCTATGAAACTGTCAGCAAGATCTGGAGCTCATATGTGCAGTTAAATATGGAAATCCAGAAGATGCTGTTAGTGATTTTGTGCTTCTCCGGAGGGTTTACTGTTGAAGTATCACCACCCCCCCACCCCCTGCCCAACAACCTACTATCAATTAGAAATTGCTGGACTAACAAGACCTTGTAACTTTTATATTATCTGTCACGCTGCAAAAACCCTTGAAAATGTGACAGCTTAGTATAGGAATCTAACTGGGTTTTTAACAATGTATTATGCTCATAATTATTGATGAGCAGCCTCACTGACCCCGAAAGCTAATTTTTTATTTGTGGAAAGTCAAATTTCTCAATTATGAGGAAAAAAGGCACCTATTTTTAATTTTTTAAAAGTTTGATTATGATATTTCAGCTTCTATCTTAATCCCATGTGTATGATGTTCCCATCATTTATTTCACTCTCTGTAAAATTTACCGAAAATTGAAGGATAATCAGTGCATTTTACTTCCTGGCTTGCTGTCTATAAGAATTCAATGTGAATTAGCTGCTTATCCTGCTTGATGACATCACCATTGCTGGATGCCTGGAGATCTCCTTGACTTGGCACCAGATTCAAACTAACATCAGGAATGGGAAATCTATGCTACTGAGATCTTTATGTGTAGCTTCTCTTGAGGTCAGTGGCGAGCACTACACTTCTCTTATCTGCTCTGGCTAACTTCTATATCACTAGATCTAGTAGTGACTCTTCACTTGCTGGGCTTCATACATACTGGGTAAGAAAGGGGTCCTGTGCACACTGTAAAAACTCAGTTTCCATTTTCTCTTTCACTACCTTTTCTTGCCAGTTTACTTGGAGGTAGTTGAAACCTCCCATGATAATTATTCTATGTCCAATGATTATTATTCTATGTAAATGTCTATGGATTTTGTTTATGTTGTAATTGCAGAATGGATCCTGCCCAGTGTTCATTTTCTCTGGTGTGTCGATCTTTACCTGACGTCTCAGCACCAGCAATGGCTTCAGGGTGTTTAGACGGACTTTTGATTTTCCAGATGGACATGCTGTCGTCTCACAGCCTGCTGTGGTTTCCTGAGTATCCGGTTCAGTTTGTTTATCACTCAGTACTGAGACTTCCTGCAGACAATGTTTAGTTCTCTTGTTTCTTGCTGCTGCAGTTTCCAGGGGGCCCTGTCTATTTTTCTTGTTTCTTGCTGCTGTGGTTTTCTGAGGGCCATGTCTATTTTTCTTACCTCTCACGGTATCTACTGAACTTTCCTGAGGACCCTGTCTAGATTTCTTATCTTTTGCAGAATCTACCAAACTTTTCTGAAGATCCTGTCTGGTTTTCTTGTCTCTCCCAGTATCGACCAAACTTTCTGGAATACCCTGTCTGGTTTTCCTGTCCCTCATGGTGTTTGTTGAAGTTTCCTGAGGATCCTGTCTGGATTGTTCATCTGCCTGTGCCAAAGCTTCCCGAGGATCGTGCCAGGATTGCACTTCTCTCAATGCTGAGGTTTCCTGAGGGTCCTGCCTGGATTCCTCTATTCCTGGTCTTGATATTTCCTGAAGATCCTGTTTAGATTGTTCCTCTCCCTGTACTGAAGTTTGCGGAGGTTCCTGGTCTCTCATGCTGTTTGAGGAGTTTTGTTGAGGGTCCGGTTTAGAGAGTGCAATGCTCTGTAATGGTTGTGGGCGCAGGGCTAAGAAGAGGTTGAGACTCCCCAGCAGCAGTGACCTGTGGAATAGATCAGATTCCATAGTTGGACTGGATAGTTGGACATAAGCTGGATGTTCCTCACTGTTTCAGTGCTCTGATTCCCAAACTGGGACTGCCAGGCCTCTGCACCTAAACCTTAATTTCATAACAATCAGCAAAGGCCATCACTGGTGATGCAACGAATGGGCAATAACAAGATCACCCCCTCACTTGATACTAAACTTGCAGCTTGAATGGCCACAAGATATGGTTGAACCCATCAGATGTATGTTGAGGCCCCATCTAGAAAACTTCATTCAATTCTGGGCACTGCACCTCAGGAAGGTCATCTTGTCCTTGGGAGAGGGTGCAGCGCAGATTCACCAGAATGATATCAGGACTTAAAGGGTTCAATTGTGGCATCAGGTTACATACATTAGGTTTGTATTCCCTTGGGTATAGAAGATTAAATGGTAAACTAAGATAGTTAACAAATTTTGCAGGGTAGATACAGAGAAGCCATTTTGCGGGTGTTCAGAACAACTTGAAATTAGAGCCAGGCTGTACAGGGGTGATGTCAGGAAGCATTTCTTCACACAAAGCAGCCCACGTGATTGGCACTCCAACCACAAATATTCACTCCTCTGCCACCAACGCATAATAGCAGCAGTGTGTACTATCTAAAAGATGCACTGCAAGGGGAGGCGATGGCATAGTGGTATTGTCGCTGGACTGGTAATCCAAAGACCCCAGGGTAATGCTCTGGGGACCTGGGTTTGAATTCCACCACAGAAGACGGTGGAATTTGAATTCAATAAAAAATCTGGAATTAAAAGTCTAATGATGACCATTGTCAATTATTATAAAAACCCAAGTGACTCCAGACCCACAGCAATGTGGTTGACTCTTAAATGCCCTCTGAACTAGGGCAATTAGGGATGGGTAATAAATGCTGGCCTGGCCAGTGACGCCACATCCCATGAATGAATGAAAAAAGAACTCACCAAGGCTCCTTAGACAGTACTTCCAAACCCACAGCCATTACCAGCTAGAAGGACAAGGACAGCAGACACATGGGAACACCACCATTTGGAGGTTCCCCTTCAAGCCACTCACTATCCTGACTTGGAAATATATCGCCGTTCCTTCACTGTCGCTGGGTCAAAATCCTGGAACTCCCTTCCTAACAGCACTGTGGATGTTCCTACACCACAGGGATTGCAGCAGTTCAAGATGGCAGCTCACCACCACCTTCTCAAGGATAATTAGGTATGGACAATATATGCTGGCCTAGCCAGCGATGCCCACATCCTATGAATGAATAAAAAAAACAAAGTAAAGCGGAAATTTTGAAATCTACTCCCCCAAAAAGCTGTTGAGTCTGGGGGTAAATTGAAAACTTCAAAACGGAGATTGATAGGTTTTTCTTGTTAAGCAAGAGTATTAAGGGTTATGGAACCAAGGAAGGTAGATGGCATTTAGATATAGATCAGCCAAGGTATAATGGAATGGTGAAACAATCTCAAAGGGTTGATGACCTACTCCTCTCCTCTGATCTCTGGTCTGTTACTTGACTGGTAGTTCCTGGGCACACCATTTGTATTGCACAGTTGGAGCCATGTCCTGAATATTGGCTCACCAGCAGTGCTTCAATGGACAAAGCAATTAGGAAGTTTGGTCATTATGGCCTCACTGTGTCAATGGACAATAGAATCCCATGAATCCAAAGCTGTCCTTGGCCATTCTTGGCATACACATTCACCAGTGGTGACTGGATTGCAGCTAAGATCATGAACCTGGTCTGATTGGAGCAGGAACAGGCTGTTCAGCCTTCAAGCCTGCCCACCATTCAATTACATCAAGTCTGATCATCCATCACAACTCCATTCACTCATCTTTAATGCATATCCCTCGCTTACGTGGCCTAACAAAAATCTCTAAATTACATTCAACCCAGCATCCAGAACTTTCTGGGGGGAGATAATTCCAGAGTTCCATTACCCTTTGTGTGAAACATTGCTTTTTGTCATCAGCACTAAACAGCCTAGCTTTAATTCTAAGATCATTCCCCCCTATTCTGGACACCCTCACCAGAAGAAATATTCCTCTCTATTTACCCTAGCAATGCCTTTAATCATTTTAAACACCTCAATTACATTGGCCCTTACTCTCAAGGGAATATAAACCAACGCAACATGTCCACATTATTTAATCGCACAGCTCTGGTATCATACTGCTGAATTTGCACTGCAGCCTGCCCAGGTTCATATCTTTCCTGAGATTCAACTCTATTTATTTATTTCCACTATCTTTAGGGGATACTTTGGCTAGCTGGAACTTCCCCATCATTGTGCCAGCCACGATTCAATGTAGAGCAGGAATTAAACCTGGGGCCTTGTGCCCCATATGGCTGTGCGCTACACTGACAGTGCACTCATTAAGCACACTATTGGGTTAATGATTTTGAGTAGAGATGGCGTCCTAAAGGTCCAAGGCTGGAGGAGGTGGGAGGCACCCTGATGTAAGTGCCCCCCACTGACCCTGTCAAAGCTCATGGTGTCAAGAACTGGGACCAAATAGACATGGGTTGGTGTCAGTACCCAACCCTGGAAAGGTGAAAATCCTGTTCTAGATATAGTGAGAAGGGATTTAGAGCCCAGAACTTCAAGGGTTAGGGCCCTAGTCTGGGCTGGGAGCAGTCCACATCCGCTGATCATCAGTGAGGTACACATGGTGACATCAGCTGCCCCTGTGAAGATTCTGCAGAAAGTCCTCACTCAGTGTCACCAAGCGCAGAAACTCCTGAATTAGGGAGTCTCCATGCTCCCCTCCCACTCATGGCCTTTTCAGGGTGATTGAAGGCTCTACCCACCCAGACCTATACTGGGAATGTGCAGTTAAGGTTTAGGACTGGGAGCGCTGGATTCCAGCAGACCAGCACAGATTGCTAGTCCTGCTATGTCTATCTTTTATAGCGTAACTGAGTTTGAACCAAGGCCCCCATGACTGACACTCTCAGTCCTCCTCTCTACATTCATGACCTCCGTTCAATGGGCAAGGCAGTGGACTCACAGTGTCTCTCATGCTCCTGCTATTGCTTTGTAGTGTGAACCACGAGTAGATAGTCAAGAGTGGCCTAAGGGCATTTCTCTATTTGCCTCTGATTGACGGAATGATTGAGATCAGTGACAGATTGTGTGGGGAGCTAGATGCGGATGGCTCTGCCCTGCAGTTCACTGACTACAACCAGAACTGTCAACAGAAGGTGCCAGCCTGCCCACATAGGAGCCAACCAACCTCCCCCAACCCCTTGCCCCTGCCCCCCGCCCCCACCCTCCCCCCCACCCCATCCAGCTTCAGTGCTCAGTGTATTTCTGTGTTAAATGCTGTCAGGTTGATTCTGTCCAGCCAGAGTGGTGTACGCACTTGTTGAGGTCCCTGGGGTTGTGGAACACGTAGAGTCCAGCTTGCTCGTATCCGATAATCTGCAGAAAATCTCTGAGATGAGGCTGGTTCCAGAGACTTGCCACCTCTTTTTCCGTCAGTTTAGGGCACATCGTAGGGGGTGATTGACACTTTTCCAGCTGCAACAGAACAAACAGCAGAAGGGTAACTGCTGAGAATCAAAGAGACAGAGAGGCATCATTAACCTGCTAGGAGCTGCCTTCACTCTTTTGATGGGAAGCGTCCTCCTCACACTACTGGAATTAAACCGAGCTGGTTCTGGGAGACCACGTGCTTAGCAGATACCTGAGTTGCAGATGAGCAGTTCCCCACCCACCCTCCATCATCAATCAACCCAGCACCATCATATCAGCTCATTTTAACATAGGCACGGGCCTCTAAGCCCCTCCCTGATAAACACCACAAACCTGTGCAGAGAGATGGGTATGGGTAGAAGATGTATAATCATTCTTAATTCCTTAATTCTTCATCTACCATCACCTTTGGATCATACTGAAACAGTACAATTCAGGTGGGGGAGCTAGACAGCTAGGACCCAGTTATCAGAAGTGATCTACAAAAGGCAATGTGTATGTTGCAGTTCTGGATAATATATAGGAACAGAAGGAGGCCATTCAGTCCATACAAGCCTGTTCTGACATTCTGTTAGATCATTGGTTCTCTCTATCTCAACTCCATTTACCTTTGATCCATACTCTTAGCTAACAAAAATCTATCACATTTAGCCTTGAGAGCACCAAATGTCTCACATCATCTGCAGTTTTTTGGGGGAGATAGATCAGGTCTCATTATCCTTTGTGTGAAAAAGTGCTTCCCGGTTTCCCTCCTGCATATCCAAATTCTAATTTTAAGGTTATGTACCTTGTTCCAGATTCCCTAGAAAACAGTTTCTCTGCATTTATTTTATTGAATCTTTTTGTGATTTAAAACACCTCAATGATCATTTTAAATGCCCCTCAATCTCCTATACTCAAAGTCAAATTTATGTAGCCTTATAAGTTACCTGTTTTAGAACACAAGAACATAAGAAACAGGAACAGGAGGAGACCACATGGCCCATCGAGCCTGCTCCATCATTCAATATGATCATGGCTGATCTTTATCTTCAACTCCACTTGGCTGCCAGCTCCCCATATCCCTTGATTCCGTGAGAGACCAAAAATCTATCTATCCCAGCCTTAAATGTATTCAACAGTAGAGCATCCACAACCCTCTGGGTGAAATTTCCAAGGATTCAAAACTCTGAATGAAGTAATTTCTCCTCATCTCAGTCCTAAATGTTCAGCCCCTTGTCCTGAGACTGTTTTAGATTCCCCAACCAGCAGATACAACTTCTCAGTGTCCACCCTATCAAACCCTTCAGAATCTTGTATGTTTCACTGAGATTACCTCTCATTCTTCTAAACCCCAGAAAATATAGGCCCAATTTACTCAGCCTCTCATCATAGGTCAACCCTCTCATCCCAGGGGCAGAATCTTCGGCTTGGCAAACAGGGGCAGGGCCCGCTCGCCGAGGTGTAAAACGATGGGTAGTGACATCGGGTCTGCATCCCGACGTCACCACTTATCATTCAGATTTTCAGTTTGGCAGGCACGCGCCCGAATCAGATGCGCGCCCGCCAAACTGTCAAAGGCCTATTAAAGCCTGTTAACTATCAATTAAATCAATAAACTGAGCTGTCCGTCCAATCTTAAGGTTGGTGGGCAGGCGAAGAGCTCAGGCGGCCTTCACATTTTTCATGGATCCTCATCCACAGGTGGGTCTTGTAAAAATTTTAAATAAAATTAATAGACGCGTCCCAGCTCATGTGACAGTTTCACATGAGGGGAAATGTCTTAATTTTTTTTTGCCTTTATTCAATTTTTTTTGCACTTAAACTAATCTCCTTGAGGCAGCTCTGTGCCTCAGGGAGATTTCTGTGCTCTTTTGTGTGCATGCGCAGGTCCCGACTCAGGCAACCTCCCCCCGCCCGCCCGCACAGGGAGCGTCAGCGCTTCCGGGTGCGCATCACACTGGGCGGGCCTTAATTGACCCTCCCACGTAAAATGGTGGCGCGCAGCCAATTGTGGGTGGCAATCGGCTATGCGCATGCTTGCGCCCGCTCCTGCCCAGCACCCCCGATGGGGAGAAAATTCTCCCCCAGGGATCAATTTAGTGAACTTTTGATGTACCGCCTCCAATGCAGGAATATCCTTTCTTAAATGTGGAGACCAAAGCTGCACACAGTATTCCAGATGTGGCCTCACTGAAACCCTGTACAATTGTAGCAGGACTTCTTTATTCTTCTACTCAAGTCCCTTGAAATAAAGGCCAACATTCCATTTTCCTTTCTAACTGCTTGCTCTACTTGCATGATAACTTTCTGCATTCCTTGTCTGAGCACACCCAAATCTCTTTAAACATCAACACTTACAAGATTCTCACCTTTCTAAAAAATATTCTGCTTTTCTATTCTTATGACCAAAGTGAATAACCTCACACTTCCCTACATTATACTTCATCTACCATCTTGTTGCCCACTCACTTAATCTGTCTATATCTCTTTGCAACATCTCTTTCCATATCCTCTCCACAGTTTACCTTTCCATCTAGCTTGTTATCATCAGCAAATTTAGATATATTTATTCCTCTCTGTCTCTTCATTTAAGTCATTGATATAGATTGTAAATAGCTGAGGCTCCAGCACTGATCCTTGCAGCAATCTACTATTCACTGCCTGCTGACTTGAAAATGCCCTGTTTATGCCCCCTGTCTGCTTTCTATACATTAGCCTGTCTTCTACCATATTAGTGTATGACCCCCAACTCCACGAGCCCTTATCTTGCCTATTAACCTTTTATGTGGCACCTTATTGAATGTCTTTTGGAAATCCAGATATACTACATATACTGGTTTCCCTTTATCTACCCTACTAGTTAAGTCCTCAAAAAATTCTAACAAATTTGTCAAACAGGATTTCCCTTGAGTAAAACCATGTTGACTTGTTCTAAACATACTCCGCTTTTCTAAGTGCATTGTTCAAACTTCCTTAATAAGAGAATCCAGCATTTTTCCAACAACTGATGTTAGGCTAGCTAGCCTGTAATTTATTGTTTTCTCTCTCCCTCCTTTCTTGAAAAGCAGCGTAATATTTCTCAACTTTCAATCTGATGGGACTTTTTTTTGAATTTTTGAAAATAATTTCTAGTGCATCCACTATCACTGCAGCTCTCTCTTTTAGGATCCTAGGGCGTAGGTCAGCAGGTCTGGGGGTTTGTTGGATTTTAGTCCCTTAAGTTTATCTAATGCTTTCTCTGCTGGTATTAATTTCCTTAATTTCCTCACTCTTTTTAGCCCTGAGGTTTAAGTCAATTCACGGTATGAAACTTGTGTATTCTACTGTGAAAATATACACAAAATATTTGTTCAATGCTCTGCCATTTCCTCATTCCCTATGATAATTTCTCCTGCCTCTGCTTCTGAATGACCAATGTTTATTTTAACTACTCTTTTCCTTTTTGTATATGTATTGAAGCTCTTACAATCAGTTTTTATATTTCTGGCTAGTTTACTCTCATATTGTGTTTTTCCCCGTTAAGTCAATTTTTTGGTGGCCCTTTGTTGGTTTCAAAAACAATCCCAATCCATAGACTTGCTATTATTTTTTGCAAAGTTGTAAGCCTCTCCTTTCAATATAACACAATCCTTAACACCCTGAGTTTCCACTCGTGGGGGGACATAGTTACAGAATAAGGGGACACTCATTTAAAACTGAGGTATGAAGGAATTTTTTCTCTCAAAGGGTACTGAATGTCTGGAATTCTCTACCACAGAGAGTTGTGAGGCTAGATCAATGAAAGTATTTAATGAGGAGGTAGAAAGATTTTTGAAATATTGGGGAGTTGAGGACTGTGAGGAGTTGGCACGAAAGAGGAATTGAGGCCTGGGACAGATCAGCCATGATCTTATTGAATGACGAGGCAGGCTTGAGCGGCTGAATGGCCTTCCCCTGCTCCTGTTTCTTATGTTCTTATGATGGGTCTTTCTTGCAGTTTTTGTTTTCCAATGGAATGTAATTTTGATGAACATTGTGAATTGTTTCTTTGAATGTCTCCCCACTGTTCATTTACACCATAGCTTTCAGTCTGTTTACCCAATCAACCTTAGCTGATTTTCCTTTCATACCTATGTAATTGCCTTTAAGTTTAAGATTCTGAGAACCAAACTCTGAAACCAGCTGCAAGTCATCAAGCAGCCAAAATGCTTAACCTGTTCCAGTTTCAAAGTTCACCTGAGAACCAACCTCCTAGGTATTTGACTAAGAAACATTGTAACCTACTGTGAACTATTCGCTTTACAAGACTATCACTTCAAATTTAATTCATTCAAGAAACTACAGGCCTGCCATGTTGGAGATCGGAAATTGTAAATCAGAGGCTGAATTAACTGTAATCTGCAAAAGTGCACTATCTTTATTTGAATTCAATCTTTGTGAGCGTGCATGTGTGTGTGTGCATGTGTGTGTATCTGTGTGTGTGTACAAGAGCAAGTGTGTGATGTTGCATTTGTTAGGGGGAAATAAAGGAATACAGTAATGGTCAAGGGACTTGACTTAAAATATCCCAGCATGCAAAACCACAATTGCTAAGTAGTTAACATTTAAAGTTCAGGCTGTGACAGAGAGAATGCTGAACCATGTACATTCTCAGGGCTTGCGAGCATCAGCAAGGCCATATTGGACGAAGAAGAATGTAAATATGATAGATTGGGAGTTTGGGAGTTAGACTGGAGTCAGAGGATGGCAATAACATAGATTAAGTGTGCTCTTCAACAGATAGGAGATGGACAAATGGTCCCAGTTTAGATAGGAAGGCAGGTCTCTGCCTGGGTGAAGGTGGCGTCAGATGATGCCTGTACCTTTGTACCAGAGACATGTCTGTTTAATGTAAACCTATATGTTGACAAGATCGAAATCTGGAAACTGTTCTTGTACGTGACCAATAATGTATAAATATGATGAACGCTTGTAGTTTAGCAGAGTACTGTCTCAAGCTGCATTGAGATGGTGCCCTCCTCGCAATTGCTTGAATAAACAATCGTAACCTGTACCTGAGTCTCCTGTAGTCCATTCATCAAAGACACAACAACACATTAATCTGTGGTAAGTGTATGAGGATAAATAATCTTCTTTATATTAAACTCACTAAAAGTTGCTGCTTGGTTATTTATTTTGATGCACACTTGAAACGTAAGAAAAGACACACCTCTTTCCATACAAAATATATTGATCATGGGCAGTAAGAGAGCAGATGATTCTGTCCATGACGATCTATATATAGTATTATTTATTAACAAAAATCATTGAGTAGGGTACACACTTACTCTTCAAAAATCTCACTTCCTATTCATCATTCTATTTGTGTCAATATTTATCTTATAAATTGCAATGTCAACGTTTCCAATTCAGTTTTACTATCTGAACTCTCATGATGTAGCTTGAGAATCTGGTCATCAAGTGTTGCTGCGGTTTCAATATTTCAAGCTGGTCTCTCAACTCTCATGCAGTCTTGTATAAATAATAAAATTGATACTCATCAACTAACTGTGGCCAATGCCAATGGGAACTTACTAGTTAGAAATGATTAACTGCTGAGAGAGTCTAAATTGCTCTGTGTGCAAGCAGTGCTAACTTAGTGCTGCAAACCTAGGTATTGCTTGATGAAAAAAAGCCAAGCTCTATCTTGACTGTCTCCTACCATCCGAGGAGTTACATGATACAACACTAATGGGGCTGTTGACTAATCATTGCAATGAAATTCTTTCTTAGTCAACAACAGGCCAAGGAAAATACAAGTGGTGGAGAGCTTGGCCTAAATAGCCAAGTGGTTATGGTACTGTGTTTGTAACTCCAAAATCAAGAGTTCAAATCTCACAATGGCAAACTATGAAACAATGTAACTTCATCTGAATAGGAACAGATGGAAACGTGTTTGTACTCAAAAGAGTTACAAGTGGTGGAGCACTTTGGGAACCATAGATCCAAAGTCATCCGTTCCTCCCAAGCTCGTCTCACTTGGAATATATCAAGTCTCAAATTCTTCACGCACTGTTTTCCAAAATATTCTTTTTGGAAGGAAATCTATCTAATTTAAATGTGAATGAAGGAATGCTGTCTCTATCCAGTGATGTGCCCATTGCTGGAGCCTGTTCCGTAGATTCACCATCCACTCACTAAAATAATGTTTCCACAAATTAGTTTTGAATTTAATTTCCTTCAAGGGCCAGCCATGTCTTCTGGTGCTTTGTTCAGGACAAGGTGAAATAGCTTGTCATGATCAACTTTATCATGTTCTTGGAGGATCCTTGGCATTTTCATAGGATTTAATCCGACCCTTTGTGGTGGGAAACATGGCAGCTGGGCCCACTTAATTGTGGCAGAGGCTCCATATCAGTTTCCTGATGATGGGAAAACCTTCCCCGATTAAGTTGAAGGGTGGGAGGGCCTGACATGACTCTATGATATGGGATTCCAGGGCACCAGTGGTATGATGTCGATTAGGCTCATTAATGAGCCAATTGATATCCATTATCCCTGAGCCCACTGGAGTTTAATGCTGACTCAGGGGTTAGATTGGGGCTGCACAGCTTTCCTGCAGTCTCGAAAAGCCACCATGCAAATCCTGTTGGGGGTGGGGCTCCAGGGCTGGCATCAGGCAAGGGGATAGCCACTGAAAGCCGCCCCCTACTCTTGCAACTGACTCCCCGTCTCCTGCGAACCCATTCTGACCTCATCCACCTTTGGCCTGGGGTCCAAGGATGATCCTGGGCCAACGGTGTGTGCAGTGCCACCAGCTGCCACCGTGCCCAGTGGCACAGGCGGTAATGATAAGCAGCTGATCTCTGATTGGCTGCTCTCGGCAGGCAGAGCTTCCACCACCGATGACCGAGGCCTGAAGGGCACTTAATTCGGTCAGGCCTCCCCCACAGAACTGACGGGAGTTCTCCATTGATTCTCCGACCGGTGAGTGAGGCCCTCATCGGCCCCACAAAATCCCAGCCAAAATACCAGTTGGAAATTTTCTTTTGATGACAATTTCTTGAACAAACTAAAGCTGAGCAGTCACATTAGGTAAAATCTCTGAGTGAGTGGGTGATAAGGACCTGCACTGTTCAAATGGCAAATCAAATATAGTTGAACTAGAGGGGCTGACATTTCAATAATTCTGTGAGCTGAAACAGAGTGCAGATCTCCATGTCAAGAATTTAATCTAACACATTTGTAAAGGTTTGAACAGTCCTGTTCCAAACTTATTGCTTGCCCATGCCAAACCTCACACTATCTTACAACTCCTTTGTTGCTTTCTGTGAAAACCAGGATTTCAGTGGGACACATATTCAAGCTGCAACTTGCAACTGACCCCCTTGACATCCTTACACCTTTACAGGACTTCAGAGATGCAATCAGAATCACAAACTACCTGAATGAAGTAAGATTACCTGCTGACATAAAGGATAGGCTACAGGTGGCAACATGATATTTTGCTATTATTTATTTATTCACTATGTATGAACATCATTTATTTCCCGTACCTAATTGCCCTTGAGAAGGTGGTGAGCCGCTAGTCCACGTGTAGGTACACCCACAGTGCTGAGAGGAAGAGAGTTCCAGGATTTTGACCCAGCAACAGTGAAGGAACGGTGATATAGTTCCACATCAGGATTATGTGTGACTTGGAGGGGAACTTGCAGATGGTGGTACTCTCATGCACCTGCTGGTCTTTCCCTTCTAGGTGGTAGAGATCACAAGTTATTGTTGAAGAAGCCTTGGCATGTCGCTGCAGAGCATCTTGTAAGTGGTACGCACTGTTGCCACTGGGTGCAGTGCCAATCAAGCAGGCTTCTTTATCCAGGATGGTGTTGAGCTTCTTGAGTGTTGTTGGAGCTGCACTTGTCCAGGCAAGTGGAGAGTATTCCATCACACTCCTGACTTATGCCTTGTGGATGGTGGGCAGGCTTTCGAGAATCAGGAGGTGAGTTACTCTCTGCAGGATTTCTAGCCTCTGACCTGCTCTTGTAGCCACAGTATTTATGTGGCTAGTCCACTTCAGTTTCCGGTCAAGGGTAACCCCCAGGATGTTGATAGTGGGGGATTCAGCGATGGTAATGCCATTGAATGCCAAAGGGAGATAGTTAGATTCTCTCTTGATGGAGATGGTCATTACCTTGCACTTTTGTAGCATGAATGTTGCTTGCCACTTATTAGCCTAAGCTTGAATTTTGTCCAGGTCTCGGTGCTTGAAGGCACTGACTGCTTCAGTATCTGATTTGTGAGTATGACTGAACACTGTAATCATCCACACTTCTAAATTTATGATGGAGGGCTGAAACAGCTGGAGATGCAGGCCTAGGGGAATTTAATTGAGATGTACAAAATTATGAGGGGCCACGATAGACTGGATAGGTTGGACCTATTTTCCTATTAGGGGGGAGTTGAGGAGAACTCTTTTCAGCCAGAGGAAGGTGATGTTCTGTCTGAAGGGGTGGTTGAGACAGAAACTCTCACTGAATTTGAAAAGTACTTGAATATGCACTTGAGGTGCCATAAGCTACAAAGCTGTGGACCAAGAACTGGAAAATGGCGAAAAGGTAACGTACTCTTTTTTAGCTGGCACAAACACAAAGGGCAGAATCTTTAGGTCGGCGTGGGGGCATGCACCTGACCTGATTGGAAATGAAATCGCGCAGGATGATGTCGAGCGAGCATCCTGATGTCATCCCACGCAATATTTCGGTCAGCGAGCACATGCCAAAGTTGGAAGCACACCCGCCAACAATTAAGTGGCCTATTAAGGTCATTAAAGTTGTAATTGTCTCCGATTTTTCATAGTGCGTCCAATCTTACAGTTGGCGGATGGGCGAATTGGCCAGGTGGACGTTGCATTTTTAATGAAACCTCATCCATGGGCGGGATGAGGTTTCCGTTATTAAATAAACAAAATAAAAATTTATGGACAGCCTTTTTATCATGCATATGTTCAGGTGCCTAGTTCTGATGCAAGGACATTTTCTTCCTGATTTTAAAAACTTTATTTATTGGTTTTAAATTCTTCAGCTGAGACAAATCTCTACCTTCAGGGAGCTTTCATTCACTGCTCACCCGCGCCCACGTTTATGTCAGCGCCCGCCCCCCTCCTGCCCCCAGTCCGGCAGCTCTGAGCATTTCAGTGTGCACTTCACGCTGGATGGCCGTTAACTAGCCAGCCAGTGTGAATTCGCAGTCGGGGCTAGATCACAGGTGGCAGTCTGTTTCCCGGCTGATTCTGCGCCCGCCGATCACGCTCACCCACTGACCTAAAATTCCTGCCCAAAGGGTTAAATGACCTCTTTAGGTGCTGTGAATTCTCTAGTTTTCCATGGTTTGACCTAGGAAAATGCCTTAAGGAACTCTTGCAGCGATGTGCTGCAGCTTCACTAAAAGCTAGCATACAAGTTCAGCAGATAATATTGAAGGCTAATGGAATGTTAACCTTTATTTTAAAGGGAATAGAGTATAAAAATAAAGGAGTCATGCTAAAATTATACAAGGCACCAGTTAGATCACACCTAGAATATTGTGAGCAGTTCTGGTCCCCTTATCTAAGGAAAGATATACTGGCACTAGAGGCTGGGTATGGAGGGGTTTTCTTATGAGGAGTGGTTGAGTAGCTTGGGCCTGTACTCACTGGAGTTTAAAAGAATGAGAAGTGACCTTATTGAAACATATAAGATGCTTAGGGGCCTTGACAGGGTAGATGCTGAGAGGTTGTTTCCCCTTGTGGAAGAGTCTAGGACCAGAAGGCATAATCTCAGAGTAAGGGGGACCCCATTTAACACAGAGATGAGGAGGAATTTTGTCTCTCAGAGGGTAGTGAATCTGTGGAATTCTTTACTGCAGAGGGCTGTAGAGGCTGGGTCATTAAGTATATTCAAGGCTGAGATAGACAGATTTTTAATCAGTAAGGGAATCAAGGATTATGGGAAAAAAGCAGGAAAGTGGAGTTGAAGATTATCAGATCAGCCAGGGTCTCAATGAATGGCAAGCAGACTTGATGGGCTGAATGGCCTACTTGTGCTCCTACGTCTTATGGTCTTATGGTCTAGCTGAGATGATTGACCTCCGACAAACATAACCATCCTTCTTTTTCCTAAATATGACTCCAACCAGTGGAGAGTTTTCCCCCCGATTCCCATTGACTCCAGTTTGCCAGGGCTGCTAAACGCTACACTTGACCAAATGCTGTCTTGATCTCACCTCACCTGCTCTGGAGCCAAGTGGTCCAAACTGAGGATTGGTGGACAGATTATTGATGTGTAACTGCTGCTTGATAGCACTTTCCATGACACCTTCCATCACTTTTCTGATGATTGAGAGTAGACTGATGGAGTAGTAATTGGCTAGATTGGATTTGTCCTGCTCTTTGCAGATAGGACATACCTGCGTAATTTTCACTTTGTTAAGTAGATGCCATTCTTGTAGCCATACTCATAGAGTCATAGGGTCATAGAACACAAAAAAGGCCCTTCAGCCCATCGAATCTGTGCCGGTCAAACAAGTACCTAACTATTCTAATCCCACTTTCTAACACTAGGCCCATAGCCTTGCATGCCATGGCATTGCACGTGCACATCCAAATACTTCTTAAATGTTATGAGGGTTTCTGCCTCTACCACCCTTTCAGGCAGTGAGTTCCAGATTCCCACCAACCTCTGGGTGAAAAACGTTTTCCTCACATCCCCTCTAAACCTCCTGCCCCTTACCTTAAGTCTATGCCCCCTGGTTATTGATCACTCCACCAAGGGGAAAGGTTTCTTCCTGTCTACCCTATCTATGCCCCTCATCATTTTATACACCTCAGTCATGTCCCCCTCTATCTCCTCTGCTCCAGGGAAAATAACCTCCGTCTATCCAATCTCTCCTCATAACTAAAACTCTCCAGTCCAGGAAACATCCTGGTAAATCTCCTCTGCACTCTCTCTTGTGTAATCACATCCTTCCTTTAATGCAGATTCCAGAACTGCACACAATACTCTAGCTGTGGCTTAACCAGCGTTTTATACAGTTCCAACATAACCTGCCTGCTCTTATATTCTATGCCTTGGCTAATAAAGGTAAGTACCCCATATGCCTTCTTAACCACCTTATCTACCTGTCCCGCTACCTTAAGGGACCAGTGCAGATGCACACCAAAGTCCCTCTGATCCTTGGTACTTCCCAGGGTCCTACCATTCATCGTGTATTCCCGTGCCTTGTTTGCCCAAGTGCATCATCTCACACTTATCTGGATTAAATTCCATTTGCCACTGATCAGCCCATCTGACCAGCCCATCTATATCCCCTTGTAATCCTATATCCTCTTGTACTAGAACAGCTTGGCTAGGGGCATGGATATTTCTGCAGCACAAGTCTTCAGCATTACAACTGGAAGTTGTCAAGGCCCACAGCCTTTGCTGTATCCAATGTGTTTCTTGATATCACGTGGAGTAAATTGAATTGGCTAAAGATTGGCCTCTGTGATGCTGGAGACCTCAGGAGGAGGATGAATCATCCACTCAGCACTTCTGGCTGAAGATGGTTGTAAATGCTTCAGCCTTATATTTTGCACTAATCTGCTGGGCTCCCCCATCATTGAGAATGGGGATATTTGTGGATCATCCTTCTCCAATCAGTTGTTTAACTGTCCACCACCATTAATGGCTGGATGTGGCAGAACTGCAGAGCTTAGATCTGATCTGTTGGTTGTGGGATCGTTTAGCTCTGTCTATAGCTTGCTGCTTCTGCTGTTTAACACACATGCAGTCCTGTGATGTAGCTTTGCCAAACTTCATCTCATTTTTATTCTGCTGCTGATCCTTGCATGCTCTTGTACACTCCTCACTAAACCAGGGTTGACGGTTATGGTTGAGTGGGGGATATGCCAGGCCATGAGTTTACAGATTGTGATTGAATACAATTCTGCTGCTGCTGATGGCCCACAGCGCCTCCTGGATGCCCAGTTTAAAGTGCTGGATTTATTTTGAATCTGTGTTGTAATGGGTATCCTCAATGTGAAGATGGGACTTCGTCTCCACAAGGACTGCAGTGGTCACTCCTATCCATACTGTCATGGACAGATATATCTGCAACAGGTAGATTGGTGAGGACAAGATTAATTTTGTTTTTCCCTCTTGTTTGTTCCTTTGCCAATTGTCGCAGGCCCTGTCCAGTGTTGTGGTGTAGCTTTAAGGAGCATATCTAAAGCCGCTGTGCATGACCAGACAGGATGTGATGTAGATACTCACGTAATCATCGGGAAGATGATAGGAGTAGTCCTCGAGACCAGGTGTGTTAACTAGCCTCCCAGATATCGTTATCTATAGTTTCATCTCTTCAAGTAAAAGAACAAACGTAACTGAGTTACCAATCCTCTTTGTGTGGTTGGTGTTTTTGTGTAAGGTAGAAAACACAAAATGGGGCAGACAGGTCCTTCAGGACCCGTCCATCTCAGTCAGTAGTGGAGCTACTGAGACACTCTTGGTGACTCCCCCGACTCCCCCTGCCAGCATATATTCTGTGTTCTTGATACCCTCAATGCTTCTTCCAAGAGGTGTTCAACATGGAGAACTGATTTGTCAGCTGAGGGAGTGAAGTGGGTGGTAATCAGTAAGAGATTTCCTTGTCCGTGTTTGTCCTGATGCCATGAGACTTCATGGGACCTGGAATAAATGTTGAGGATTCCCAGTGCCATACCCTCACCATTGTATACCACTTTGCTGCTAGCTCTAGTGTGTCTGCCTGCCAGTGGACAGGACATATGCAGGGTGGTGTCTGGGATATAAGCTATAAGTATGATGCCGTGAGTATGACTACATCAAGCTGTTGCTTGACTAGCCTGTGGGACAGCTCTCCCAATTTTAGCACAAGCCTCCAGATGTTACTGATAAGAAGTTTGCAGTGTTACCTGGGTTGGGCGTGCCATTGTCGTATCCAGGTCCAAAGTCTAGGTTGATCTGTCCTGCTTTAATCTTATTATGACTTTCTTTGTTTTACAACTAAGAGGCTTGCTGGGCCATTTCAGAGAGCTGATAAGAGACAATCACATTGCTTTAGGTCTAAAGTTACACATAGGTCAGACCAAGTAAGGATAGCAGGTTTTCCTCCCTAAAGGACATTAGTGAACCAGATGGATTTTTATGACAACCTGGTAGTATCATGGTTACCATTACTGGGACAAGTTATTTATTCCAAATATATTTAATTAACTATACTTAAATTCCCTCACTGCCTTGGTGGGATTTGAATCCTTTCTCTGGATCATTAGTCTAAGCCTCTAGATTACTTGTTTCATACCCAGTAAAGGCATGTCAAATTCATAACTTCTAAAACATAAACTGCCCTCAGTGTGGAAGCTTCTGAAACTGACTTTTCTTTTTAAAATGGACAATGATGGGCTGCAAAAGATGGTCACCAAGGGTCACCTGACTCAGTTTGTGAATTCAAAAGGACACACTCCAAACAAAACAGTATTCCCTGAATGCAATAGGTCGTTCTGGAAACAAGGCAGTGATTGTCTCAAACCTAGGACCATATTTAGAAAGGGAAACTGTGAGAAGCTACATGGTAAGGCGGTGATGTTGGTCTCTCTATTTAAACCTTTGACAACTGCAGAAACAGCACAGCAGAGAGGGCAAATTTGGAGGCTATAACATCCACCAAGTCCACCAATACAGCAACCAGACCTCCTGGTAACAAGACCACAAGTAGCTAACTCCATGACCTGCAGAAAATCCATCTTTTTGAGAGAAATTTACAATGACTTGGCTATATGACTTCAGCTATTGAGTTCACCCAACTATATACCAGGAGTGAAAAACCTCTTCTTCATTAAGCCTGCACCCTTTGTTTTCCAAGATGAGTCAAGCATGTGAATTATAAACTATTCTTATAACTTGTAAAAGTGCACTATTCTCTTGAACTGTAGTTTGCTCCTCTGTGTGCGTGAGTGTGTGTGTGCCCGTCTGTGTGTGTGTGTGTGTGTGTGTGTGAGTGGGTGAATGAGTCCTAGTATTAGGTTTTTGAGGTGAACGCGTATGCATGAGTAGACAATCCTCTTTATCTAAACCCATGAAAAACTTGCTGCAGATTAGTCGAATTGTCCACATACTCAGGGGTTAAGAAACACACACATCTTCCTTTTCAAAAACACACTGATTACGGAAGAGAACAGGGGCAAAAACAAAAATAGCTGAAAAAACTCAGCAGGTCTGACAGCATCTGCAGAGAGGAACACAGTTGACGTTTCGAGTCCGTATGACTCTTCATCAGAACAGGGGTTTTAGTTCTCTTTCATTCCCGTCCATAACACTTGTCCAGTAACAGGACTATGCTACCATAGCTCCAATGATTCCTATAAATTGAAAAGTGTAGCAGTGCAGTACAGCACTATCAAGCTCCTGTTGCTGTTCAATTCAGTCACCTGTTTGATGTGGATAAAAATGAGCTTTATGCTAAAATGGGAGGATATGAAGGCAGAAGAGTTGAGGTAGGAGGTGACTCTGATTGCTACTGGCGTGTTGTCTCCTGATGTCCTTCCAGCAATAAAAGTGACTGTCAAACTGCTGAATTGTAAAATCCCAACTGGTTCACTAATTTAGGGAAGAAAATTTGCTGCCCTTGGGCCAAATGTGACTCTATTCCCACACGAATGTGGTTGATATTTAATTGTTCTCTTATGCAGCTTAAAAATACACTCAGTTCAAATGCTCTTCAAAAAGGAAGAGACCTGTTACCACATTCACAGGTCACCTAGGGATAGGCAATAAATGCGAGCCTTGCCAGCAATACTCACATCTTGAGAGTGAATGTTTAAAAAATAGATGGCACCCTTGAAACATATTGACGTTCCTTCTCCAATCAAAATAAGGGAGGCAGCAAAGATCAGATACGTTACTCTTTTTCTGAGCGTCAGGGAACCGCACTGGAGCAGCTGGAATTCCTGGATCCTTGGCCATTCCCAGTCTCCTGATTCAAGGCACTGTCATAAGTCAGCCCTCACCAGGGGTCATGGGAAAAGGATAATGAACAAAAACAAGAAGTACAGGTGGGTCCAGGCCTCTGCAGGTGATTGCACTGAGCTTGTGGCACACAGGAATATCATGCCAAATACAAAGCTGACCATTGTAACCCATAACTCGTCCAAATCATAATTAACTAGCAACTTATCCTCTTCACTCAGGAACCTCAAGACCTGTTGTAAAGGATTGCAATGACTCCTTTTCCAGGAGACATAAATGTAATCTGGTTTGCAGGGCAATGACTCTGAGTAAAGGGATATTTCTTGACATGTAATCTAACTCTTGCTTTTGTATACAACATGCACACTCCCTAATTTTACCATTCGTATTTATCTCAATACCTATTCAACTTAACTATGTCCAAGGGCAATTAGGCCTTGCCAGAAACACTCACATTCCTTGAAGGAATAAGACAAAATCTTATTCATTATATAAATTTCAGTCACATCCCCTCTAAGGTTCTGTTTCTCTAAATTAAGGGGCTCAAACTCTTGGAACCCTCACTAGAAAGGCCTTCAAGTCTGAGCGGTGAGATTCAACTTCAATGGGAGGGCGTATGGGTAGTTTAGGGATCGGGGCCGTTCTACACTCTACCCAAATTTCTTTTCTATGCCTGTGTAATGCGGCTGATCCATTACTGCTTGAATTATCCCCCTGCTGAAGTTGAATTTTGCTGGGTATCATTCAGCTTGCCCTGTTCTGGAGACTCCAAGAGGCTCAGCATCTTTTAACTTATGCAGGGGCCAAAACTGTACACAGTGGCTATATGACCTAATCTCTTTGTTTTGTACTTGGTCCAAACAGTACACTCTCAAACCCATCCCATTGTCTGTATTGTTCCCTCACAGCGATTGTGCGCCTCTAATGAATCATCAACAATTACCCCCTCACCCCTCACCTTGGGTCACCTTCTTGATCCTTTACCCTTACCAGCACCCACTGCATGACAGCAGCATGCTTCCAGAGCCCTGCTCCATCATGCAGAGGCACGTCTTCTACACCGGCCTAATAACCTAAGCTGTCTAGGCCAGTCCAAATACCTCACAATTTTGTGTCATCTGCAGAATTAAAAGTAATGCCATTTGTATTTTTATCTAAGTCAATAATTGAAATGATGAGCTCCTCTAATAGAAAGTTGTGTAGAGAATGTCACCTTTGGTTGGATAAATGAGAAACCATAATGACATATGTCTTGGGGTTTAGTGGAACAACAACAACTACCATTTCTATAGAGCCTTTCGTATAGAAAACCATCACATGCTCTTCACAGGCTTTGAGAAGAATGATAATCAGCTATGGTAGGAAAGGTAAGAAAAACGATCAAAACCTTGGTCAAAGACCTTGCAATGAAGGAGGCTTTTGACAGTCTGGGCCTCGGTGGGAGAGCGCTCTGTCATCAATGCTGGAACAGGATAAAGGGAATGCACAGACAGCTAACATCAGGAAATTGAAGGGGAGGTGAGGGATTGTAAAGCTGTTGAGGTGCAGGGGGTGGGGGCTCCCACAGAACCATTCATTCTGGGTTCCACAAAAACAAAACTCCACAGATGTTAAAAATCTGAAATATAAATGGAAAATGTTGGAAATTCTCAGCAGATCTGGCAGCATTTGTACAGAAACAGTTAACGTTTCAGGCCTGTGACCTTCCATCAGAATTGGAAATAGTGGCCCACAACCTCCATGCTCTGGGTTGTCATTACCGGGGGTGGGGGCGGGGGGGGGGAGGGGGGGGCGGGGTGGTTACCCCAAAGATGCACTGTGGAAGCCCCTGCGGAAGTCCCAAGATTAGGATTACATGACAGTTGCCAGGAAGTTCAAACTTCCACTGGGCAACTGCCCTGCTCTGGGAACCATCCAAAGCTCCATTCGGATGGTTCCCAATATCTTCAAGCAATAGTTACCCAGAAAAAGTTAGAAGAATTAAAACCACGTCTAATTCCTGGGTAACTATAGTACTGACCTACCCCTCCCCCTCCCCGACCTCCTATGGGAGCCTCCAACTGCCCACCACCACCTGGCCCCACTAAAGACTTGTTAGAGTGTACAAGGATTTTTCATTTATTAGCAAAGGTAACATAGGTATTTGGTAGCAGAGCATGTCAGCAGTAGTAGTTATAGCCATGAAAAAATTTAAGAAGGAGCCTGTAAAGCAAAGGATGCTGGGATAATTGACAGAGGTTAGCTTAGGTAAAGGACACAGCAAAACCCAGCCCAGACTAGCCCATAGCAGGTGTGAACCCAGTGATTATGGGTAGATATGTGCCAGTCATTAGAATGCTAAGCAAGATGAGACAGGGGGTCTACAACACTTAGCATTTATTGTGACAGCAATTGCAGATGAGGTGTCAGGCACTGGAATGCCAAGGTACACAGCAAAATGGGACAGTTGGTCTAAGGTACTTATTACCTATTGTAAAAGATAGTGAGCCTACGTGACCAAGAACACATATTCAGTCATGAAAGGACAGGGACGAAATGTATAAAAGACAATGGCCAGAATTTTCTACCCTGTTGGCGCCGAGTTTCATGACGGGTGTAAGCGGACAATATGGCGAGAAGGCCAAAAATCGGTTTTACTTCGTCTTGAAGCCAGTTTTTGATTGTCCGCTCCGACCGTCAATGGCGGGCCGCCTTTCCCGCTGTTCAACATCAGAAACTTAATTTCAATGCATTTGCATCTCATCATCTTGCTTGCCGCTGGAATCATCCACCCAGGCTGGATCATCTGGGCAAGTCGGTGTGATTGCAAAACTGATGTGTTACACAACAACATTTAAAAGGCATGCATCTGGTGAGCTGCACTTCAAGGAGAACTCGGAGGTGAGTGCACACTAACGTTGTGCAGTGCTCACGAGGATGCCCGTTTGACTTCAAGGAAGAAGTGGCACCCATTCAGGTGGGGGCACAGGCAAGTCGCTTTTTCCTGGCTGGTTCTCAATGCAGTGCTGAGGCCAGGGCTGCACTGTGTTTGGGGTGAGGTGTGGGGGGCAAGGCAGCATGGTCTGATGATATCATACAAGCACATGCGGAAATGGGGAAAGGAAGCAGCCATGCATTATGGAAACCTTGCATTAAGTGAGCATTCTTTTGTAGCTGAGGCAGTTCAGGTGCTGCTACATTGACATGTGTGGAGTTGGGTCTCTAGCTTATCCGCCCACTCAAGCAATACAGAGGCATGAAAGTTCCACCAAATGCTCCTGAACTTTTCACCCCTTGGGCAAAGACTGCGAACAAATGAGCGTTTTGGTGGACTGCAGAACGATTGGACGACTGGGCAAGTTGTTCAATCTCCTAATAAAAGCTGGCCATGGAGCAGTCACTGGTGGAGGTGCTCACAGCCCCTAGCAATGTCTTCATTCAGGTTTGGACCAATCTATCCCATGGTTCAAGCTAACAATGCAGTTTTGCAATGTGGGTTAGGAGAATGCCTGCGCCTGAGCTGAGAGCAAAGCATGCAGTCCGACGGGCAAAGCTGTTGCCAATCGGTCAGGTGAAGCGGGGCGGAGGTGGGTGGCATTTCAGGCAGCCATGCAGCGCACTAAACTCTTGCCCATCCAAGTGGTGGCCAGCACTCTCCGGGATGCGTTAAAGGGCTTCAGACTTAACAAATAGAGGTTCTTAGTACACCCATGTAAACCCACACATCTCTCTCTTTCATCCTGCAGGGGGAGTGCATCAGGAGCATGGAGCCTGGTGACCTAGCTGCATGTCTAATGTCTTACAGGGAGCGGAGATGTAGGAGAAGACAGCGACAGAGGCGCCTGGCTGGGCAGAGGTAGGAGGGAGGTGGTGGCATACTGATATTGTATTAGTATGAAGACTGAAGAACCACAGTGAGCCATCATGGGTCACTGCCTAGTTAGAACCAGGGTCTATAGACAGTGCTTGTCATTGCTGCAGATGGCCGAGAACAAGTGTCACCGAAGACTGTGCATGTCCAGGGAACTGGTCGATCACATAAGCCATGTGCTGTAGGATCTGGTGCCTTAAGGACTTGGAGGGCATCCACTGCCAGTGGCTGTGAAAGTGACCGTGGTGCTCAATTTTTATGCCAGTGGCTCCTTCCAGGGCTCCACAGGTGACCTGTGCAGGATCTCGCAAGCCTCCATGCACTAGTGTATCCAGGTCATGGACGCAATATTCGCGAAGGCACTGAACTTTGTGCATTTCACCCAGGATCAGGAAAGCCAGGAAGCAAGAGCGCTGGGATTTGTGCAGACCTCTGGTTGTCCCCAGGTGCAGGGTGTCATCAACTGCACTCACGTGGCGCTTAGATTGCCATGGTGACAAGCAGTCAACTATGTCAACCACAGGGACTCGCTGAATGTTCAGTTGGTCTGCAACCACAGCAAATGGATTCTGCAGGTCTGCGCACGATACCCTGGGAGCATCCACGACTCCTATATTCTCAGGAGGTCTCAGGTCTCTGACGAGTCCACGGAGGCTGCAGGGTTGGCTCCTCAGGGAGAAGGGCTACCCGTAGAGGACATGGTTGATGATGCCCGTGCAGCAGCCTCAGACAAAGCAAAGGTAGAATGAGGCTCATGCTGCAACTCGCATTTTGGTGGAAAAAACAATTGCAATATTGAAGATGAGGATCCAGTGCCTGGACCAGTCTGTTGGAGCCCTGCAATACAGTCCATAGAGGGTGTCAGACATCATCATTGCCTGCTGCGCCTTTCACAACCTGGTGCTCCAACGGGGAGAGGAACTGCCTAGGGAGGAGATGGAGGAGCTGCACGTCTGCTCCAACGAGGAGGATGTTGATGGGTATGAGGGTGAGGAGGACCCCGAAGGCGATGAGGCCATCACATTGTCCAAGACGAGGCAAACGCTCTTGGGTGGCCCTCATAGCCGCTAGATTCGAGGAAGATGATGACAACACGCATTGAGGACACTCCATAGATCCTCACATTTCATCTGTGAATGTTTGACTCCAGTCTGGTTGATGGCAACATACATACCCTCTATGTCATGGAGACGCAGTGGATGCCCATAGTCCCTACATTCCAGGAGGATGGTGACGACATGCAGTTGGGACACTCCATAGATCCTCACAAAGCTTATTATGAATGCCTGACTCCTGTTTGGCTGATGGCAGTTCGCCTGCTGTGGATCAGAAAGTGTGATGTGGTCACCAGATTGTGACCCTGAGGCTATTCTAAAGCTAGGCTCCACCGAGGTGTGTGTCTCTGTACTGGTGGAGGGTGTGAGTGAGCGCTGTGATGAGTCTTCAATTAGGGTGCCATCAAATTCTTCTTCCAAGGTGTCTTCAGGGCTTGACTGGGGGCCCTGGGTTGTGGATGCCCTTGGCTACTCCCCAGATATACCTGCAAAAGCAAATAGAGATAATTAGTGCAAGGCAGGGGACTGGAGAACAGGGGAACCAACTCACAGCATGGTTGTCTGATGGATGTTACACTGCTGGATCCTCAGTTGGCTGAGCACCACCGACCTCACCGTCAGAATGGGAATGGTCCAGATCATCACCTGCCAGCTGGATGACTCTATTTTCAAAGCCTGTGAGGACTTGATTTCAGGCATTCATCCACTAGTCTGCGACTTCTCCCTTTTGTTGTGTGCCAGCTTGTCCTGCATGAATACAGAGGGAGAGAGTGTAAGCAGGACACCTGCCAGGCCAGATGATAAGGATGCCTGGCATGTGTGGTGGGGCATGGTGCCATGGATGGGATGAGGTCACAATCTGTGGGGCTGATGAGGGTGTGTGTGTGAGAGAGTGAATGGTGATGTCCCTTGAACTGGCAATGTTTGAGAACCCTGTGGATGTGTGATGGGTTTGTGAGTGTGTGAGTTGAGAGTGATGAGAAGAGTGATTTACTCTGGTGGAACAGAGAAGATCATTCATCCTTTATCGGTACTGGGTGGCTATCCTCTTTTGCAGGGCGTCGGCGTTGACCACTGTTGCCACCGCCTCCCATACCAGATTGGTGACCTCGCTCACTGGTCTTTGCCTAGAGCAGGGGTAGAGAACTTCACAGCGAGCCTCCACTGTGCCCAGCAGGCACTTGGGGGAGGCATTGCTAAAATTGGGGGCAGCATGTCTCCTCCCTTTGGCAGCCATCAGTTCCCAGCAACTTCCTATCCCTTGAGGAGTGCTGGCTCTGTGCAGGGATTGGCCTTTAAATATGGCGCCTAGATTACTGATGGCCTGAGGTGATGGCGGGGTGGGTGAATCAGAGGCCACCCCACCAGCGACCTGGCGTGTTTCCTGGGAATGCATAATTAATGAGGCGCCGGGAAGGGGATAATATGGCGTGAAAAGCTGCCACTGTGGCTGTACTGAGTAGATGGCTAACTGTGCCATTTGGAACAGTTATGGTTCCAATAGCTTGACGATGGAAAATGGAGATGAAAGAGTGACAAGTTAAATCCATGTTGCCCCCTGGTTGTTGTATATAAAATTGTGAGGAGAGCTATCATACTCTCCGCAGTTTCAAATGTGTATCGGAAACTTGTGTAAACTTTCAAATAATTACAGCAGCTAAAGATAAGCTTGGTCCAATGATTATTACATAAATGCCCTGCCCTGGAACATACCAATTTTCTCCTGAAAGGATCAAACTCTCTTTTCCTCCTATACGTCTGGTTACTTCATCCATCTTTCATTCCTGTAGAACTTATTTCTGGCAATGATTTTTGCCCTCTACTGCACTTAGTGCAAATCTGGGTTGATTCCGCCCAAAGTAACAACTCAGAGGGCAGAATACTGACTTAGATTGACTAAAGCAAGCTCTCCCTGTGTTCACTTGAATAAACGGTCGAAAACTGTACCCGAGTCTCCAAGTTGTTTGATTTCACTGTAACAATTCCACACCCACCCAACCCCCACCCCACTGAGCACCTGACCCTCAACCCCGACTGATCACCTGACCTTCCCGACCACATGACACCCCCCCCCCCCCAACTGACCACCCACCACACTCCAACCACCCAATCACCACCCCTCCACTGACTACCCTATTCCTCTCACTGACCATCCACTGACCCCCAGACCCTCACTCCCCACTGACCAACCGCCCACTGACCACTCAATCCCCATCGACCAACTGACTCCCCCACTGATTGACTGACCCCTCCCTTGACCAGCCTACCCCCACCTGACTACCTGACTAACCCCCCTCCCTCTGATCCTACCCACTTACCTTATAAAACTTACCTTCTCCCTGGCTTCTCAAAGTGGCTGGACCTTTAAACTTACTTGCTTTATGGCAGCTAGTGCTGTAAAAAAGGAGGCATGACTTCCTTACCTTCGACACTGCTGCCCTCGACTGAAGGCCTCAGTAGCACACTGCACTGCGCAGCTCTTGCCTGGCCTGAGTTGGAGGTCTGGCGAGAAAGGAGTGGCTGGATTTCAAGGTAAGAAACCAGGAGCAGCGTTTCACTCGGCCTCTGATTGCCACTATATGGAAGTTGCAGGCCAATATTACATGTTATAAACAAGTACAGAGGCAGGGGGAAAAGGAGCGGGGAAAAGAACGAAAAGGGTCTGTGTTAGGATGGAAGGCAGGAGAGATTAAATGACAAAAGGGGTGATGATGCAAGGCAAAGGGTGTGGTCAAGGGCCAAGTAAAGAAACAAAGCATGTCTGGAGGAGGGCTGGAAGGGAAAATGGGAATCATCACCAGCAGCAGCTGTCTGAAAAAAATAGGCAAAGATTATGATGTGAAATTGTTGAATTCACTATTGGCTCTGGAGGCTGGAGGTATGTCTAATCAAAAGATGGCATATTGTTTTCAAGCTTCTCTCGAGCTTCACTGGAACAATGTAGGAGGCCAAGATGACTGGGAGTCAAGCACAGAATTAAAATGACAGGTGACCAGTAACTCAGGATCATGCTTGTGGACTGAATGGAGCCCAAGGCCCCAATCACGCCTTCCAGGCAAAATAACAAACTAGTAGGTCTGACAGCATCTGTGGGGAGGAAGACAGAGTTAATGTTAGTGTTAGTCCGTATGACTCTTCATCAGATGAATAAGATCTGATGAAGAGTCATACGGACTCAATACGTTAACTCTGTCTTCCTCTCCACAGATGCTGTCAGACCCGCTGGGTTTTTCCAGCAATTTTTGTTTTTGTTTCAGATTTCCAGCATCCGCAGTATTTTGCTTTTAAAATACCAATTTACCTGTACTTCTTTCAATTCTGTGTACAGTATTTGCTGCTAACAAATGTGGCTTCCTCTACAATGGGGAGACCAAACACAGATAGCATGATCGCTTTGTTGAACACCTCCATTTAGTCTGCAAGCACAACCCTGAGCTTTCCATCATTTGTCATTTTAATCTTATACTCCATTCCCACTCAGACCTCTCTGCCCTCAGCCTCCTTCACTGTTGAAATGAAGCTCAACGTAATCTAGTGGAACATCTCCTCATCATTTAATTAAGCGCTTTACAGTCTTCCAGACTCAGCACTGAATTCAACCATTTGTTAAATATGTGAGGTTTTTAAACTGTCTATTTTAATTTAAGGTAAAATGGGCTAGTGGGAAGGGACATGTGACCTCCTACTAGTTCTGCCCAGTGATAAACCTATGTGACCTGGTTGTCATAGGACAGGGGGCCCAGGGCAAGTCCCATTGAAACTCAAGTGCCAGCTTTGCTGTGTGCAGACTTAGACTCGCAAGCTTACTGACTTAGAGATCCTGGATACAGGGACAGGGTTTCAGAAAGAGAGAGAGAGAGAGGAAAGGGGAGGGAGACATGCAAACAGCAACTTTGGGGAAAGCAGGGGAAAAGGCTGTTCTCAGTCAGCCATCAGGCAGAATGCTGGTGGGAGCTCATTCTCTGGCCGAAGAGACAGGATCTGTAGAGGTTTAAGGACACTGGAAAATTTGGCCTGCTGTGCTGGGATAAGGAGTCACTGGAGTGGGCCTTGATGCTGGAAGTCAGTTCGGGGATTCCCAAAGGACTGAGTTAAACGGCTTTTGATTGACACTGGGCGTTACAATTCAGTGAAATGGGGAGAAGCAAACCTGTTGGAAACTGGGAGTAACTTGTGTTAGGAATTTAAGGGGATATCTTTACTATCATTTAGTGCATTATTAGCCTACTAAGTAAAGATTAGTTGATGCTGATTTTCATTTGTTTGTTATAGTAAAAGTGTTAAAACATCACATCTTGTGTGATCCTTTGAGTGAGTCACTGGGAATTCAAATGTCTTTTTAAAGTTACCGGTCTCTACGGAGATCATAACAAATTTCAGATCATAAACATCTGCAGCCCATTATTTTTGGACAGTAGCTGTTGGTGATAAATATGCTGTTGCCATTTACACCTCCTCTAGGCCCAACTTTTATTTATTTACTTGTCCCATTACCATATCCTTCATCATCAATACAAAACGTTAACTCTGTTTCTCTCCAAGCAAATATTGCATAACCTGCTGAGTATATCCTACACTTTCTATTTCACTCTAGTTTCTACTTCAGTGAAGAGAGGATACTGAATGAAGGAGATATAGTAAAATCATACTTGGCTATTACCCCCTCCCTTGCTTCATCTTCAGGCACAGAGAAACAAGTGGTACAAGCCCTCTGTGGGCAAAGAGTAAAGCATAACCAACCACCCATCACCATCCCTCTGTGGGCACAGAGCAATCATTTCTCTAGCATGAAGCAGGGTGGATGACTGTGTCCCAGCTTCAGCTGACAGAGCAGTCTTAGGAACTTGTGGGGAGCTGTCAGTGAAACAAGCAATGAGATGGTACATACCAAATTGATCAGCTGTTCCAGTCTGTCACAAGTCAGTGGTAGAATCCAGATCAATGCGTTCACACACTGAGAGCAGGCACTGAGATCTGAAACCAACACAAACACAAACTCAGACAGAGGCCCATTGCCTCATTTAATTTCATCATTTCAGAATACCAATTGTGCTGCTTGACCAGGCTAGCTTCACAGGTAGGACCTTGGTTTAACATCTCACCTGAAAGAAGGTGTCTCCAACAATGCAGCACTCCCTTGGTAGTGCACATGTCTGTCAGCCTGGGTCACCTGCCCATGTCCAGAACAGGGGCTTGGAATTTACAACCAGTGGGAAGTGAGCAGGCTGGCAGCTCAAGGTTACAACAGAGAGCTGAGCACTCAGCAGATAATTCCTGCAGTGAAAAATCAATCAAGGGATATTTTCATTCTTCCAATATTTTCTTTATTTGTCCCATTAACGCCCCCTTGCCTTCCATCATTATCATCCCTTCTGTCATTTAATCTCCTCTGTCTATCACCCTTTCATGGCCTTTCCCTTTAATTATTTTGTTCTCCCCCTCTCCACCATTTTCCCTGACTCCGCACTTGTCTAAAATCTGTTCATCTCTAACATCTTCCAGTTCTGATAAAGGCCTTCAACCTGAAACTTTTATTTTATCCTTCCGTCCCCAGAAGGTGCTGACTCAGGCAGGGGTATAGTACCCTGTGAGCCCCCAGTTGTCCTGTGCCAGGGCACAGCAAGTGGCCATCAAAGCTGAATCCCATCCTACTTTCAACCAACATCCCACATGTACAAACTTTCCAGGGTACACCAATATGGCATGGAACCACATGGCACTAACATTGTAGCACCAACAATTGGCCTATTTTTCCCTCCCGAGCAAAGAGTTGCAGGGAACAATCATTCTGCCAAAGTGCAAAACCAGAGATCAACTATCTCAGCAAATTTGGAAATGAAGCTGGGATCTTCCTGTGCACAATAGAAGATTGTGGGCTTAATGGGTCTGAATGGCCTCCTTCTGTACCTTAATGACTCTATGACTCTAAGGTAGTCTGGGGGGTAGAGCTTCACTCTGATTGTGCCGGCTGTTTTTGATGCAATTCACCTGAAATCGGTGTAAGCAGTGTAAGAGAGTGTGGAATTTTAAGCACAGTGCGAATTGAGTTTCCGCGATCTTCCACACTACAAAAACATTAATTTAGAAGCCAGCCGTGCCCACAAAAATGGCCTCGATGCCAGACTGAATTAATCACCATGGCAAGTTCCCACTAACTGTGCTCGGTTGCAGGCTTCATTGGAGCCACTCAAAGGTAAGCTGGTTCTTTTGAGCACAAGAACACTAATAGGAACATTTTAAATGCTTTCTTCAGTTTACTAAGAAACTGACCATTGCACCCCAATATAACTAGCAAAAGCTTCCTGGAAAGAGAATATTGTCTTGTGAGGAGAGTTTGAATGGAGTAGGCCTACATTAGTCAGAGTTCAGAAGAATGAAGGGTGATCTCATAGAAACATAATATTTTTAAAGGGGCTTAATAGGGTAGATGCTGGGAGGATGTTCACCCTGGTTGGAGAATCTAGAATTAGGGAGAAATTTCTTCACTCAAAGGATTGTGAATTTTTGGAATTCTCTACCTCAGAGAACTGTGAATACTCAGTTGTTGAGTGTAGAATTTTGGACATTATAGGAATTAAGGGATATGGGGGTAGTATGAGGAAGGTGTAGCTATAAGGTAGAAGATTAGCCTGATTGTATTGAAAGACAGAGCAGGCTCAAGGAGCCAAATGGCCTATTCCTGCTCCTATTTCTTATGTTTCCATGTTCTTAAATGTTTCTGTACATTTTTAAAAGTAATTTCAGTAATTAGAAATTGGGTACTGACAGGTGGTGGATTCACACTGTGATTTAAAATGCATATTTTTCTGATAAATAAATGAACAAGGTATTGATCAAACCTTACTGACTTATCATTCTTAAATATATCAAGGAATATTTTCTTTTAAAAATTACCATTTAAAACATGGCCTGATTACACCCAGGCTCATGGCAGATTATGCGTTTGGTAATATGTAAATGTGTTTAAATGGAAACTTGACGAAAAAAATCTTTTCAAAACTAGTGCAATTTTGGGCACATATACACTCAGACGGCCAATTACGAGCAAAGTGGAAACTCTATCCCAGAGTTTTGCTTGGTGACAGAGGGTAGAGTAAAGGTATTGGGGTGTCATAGAAGGTAAAGTGAGGATATTGGTGGTTTCTAGAGGATATTGTGAGTGTATTTACGGTATCTTAGAGGGTAGAGTGGGGGATATTGGTAGGTTTTAGAGGGTATTATGAGGGTATTTGGGGTGTCGTAGATTGAACTAGCTATTGGTAAAACACAGACAAATCAATTTGACTATGGTTTTACTATAAAATATCTGATACTGACCAATAAGAGCAGCAATGGCTTGCTGTGCGACACCAAGCAGCCTGTCTGGATTCCAGTGCGGGAAGATTACAGCCACTGGGTGGGCGTGGGAAATGGGGAGTGGAGAATGATTTGAAACATCGCCCATTGCTGCTTGTTCACATGCTCTCTGGACGGTCCTGCCTCCCATTTTGGATGGATGAGGTGGCAGAGACTGGAATCGAAATCCCAGTAAATTTAGCATGGAAGATACACCTGGGATGCTGATTATATTTGCAGTCAACTTCACTGTGACATTGTCTGCAGAGAAACAGAAAAATTATCAGAATGAAAAGCCGTCAGTCAGATCAATCATTGTTATGCACTCCATTCACACCCTCATACTCCCCCATGGCCACTCACTCTCTGCCTCTCACTCACTGCCACTACCCACCACCAATCACACACTGCCGCTCCCCCACTACCATTTCTCAACTGCCACTCATGCAGAGCAACTCCCCCACTGCCACTCCCCTAATACCACCTCCATTGCCATCCCCCAATGCCACTCCTCCACTGCCACTTCCCAACTGCCACTCCCCCATTGACACTCACCTGTAGCAACTCCCCTACTGCCACTCCCCCACAACCACTCTACCCTAGAACAAATCACCCACTCCACTCCCCCACTGCAACTCCCCCACTGCTACTCCCATACTACCACTCCCCCATTGCCACTCACCCAGAGCAACTTGCCTATCGCCATTAACCCACTGCCACTCGCCAACTACCACTCACCCACTGCCAGCCTCCTAATGCCACTATCCAAATCCCACTCCCCAATTGCAAGCTCCCCCAGAACAATTGCCTCACTGCTACACCCTCACTGCCACTCACCCACAACAACACCCCACTGCCACTCCCCCACAGCCACTCACTAACTATCAGCTCCCTCAGAGCAACTCCTCCACTGCCAGTCCCCTACTGCTAGCTCCCCCGTTGCTACATCCCCACTATCAGCTCCCCCACTGTCACTCCCCCACTGTCACTCCCCCACTGCCAGCTCCCCCACTGCCAGCTCCCCCACTGCCAGCTCCCCCACTGCCAGCTCCCCCACTGCCAGCTCCCCCACTACAACTCCCCTACTGCCAGCTCCCCCACTGCCACTCCCCGACTGCAACGCACCCACTGCATCTCCCGCAGAGCAACTACCCCACTGCCAGCTCCCCCACTGCCATTCTCCCACTGTCAGTCCCCCAATGCTACTCCCCATTGCCAATCCCCACTGCCACTCCCCACTGCAAGCGCCCCCCATGCCATTCCTCCACTGCCACTCCCCACTACAACTCCCCCACTACAACTCCCCCACTACAACTCCCCCACTACAACTCCCCCACTACAACTCCCCCACTACAACTCCCCCACTACAACTCCCCCACTACAACTCCCCCACTACAACTCCCCCACTACAACTCCCCCACTACAACTCCCCCACTACAACTCCCCCACTACAACTCCCCCATTATAACTCCCCCATTATAACTCCCCCATTATAACTCCCCCATTGCCACTTCCCCATTGCCACTTCCCCATTGCCACTTCCCCATAACCACTCCCCTGCTGCTGCTCACACACTACCACTCCCCCTCTGCCACTCACCCATCCCACTTACCTACTGCCCCTCAGTTATTGCCCCTCACCTACAGCCACTCTACCTTTGTCACTTACCACTGCTTCTCAGATGTCACAGTTCAGCTTCTAATTGTACTCCCCCGACAAGAAAAGTGATGATGGGTCATTTCTAACTGGTTTCTAGTCAGTGCCGAATTATTGCTAATGTGCCAGGATGGGTGCTACATTTTCCTCATTTCCAGCCAGTGTTGCTGCTCTGAAACATTAGGGCTGGAGAGGTGATCTAATTGAGGTGTTTAGCATGATTAAAGGATTTGAGAGAGTCGATAGGGTGCAAACATGGTCAGCAAGAGTCAGATCTCTCAGGAGGGGCAAGGAATAACTGGCTATATGATACAGTACATTGAGACAATATTAGCACCCAGCATGCGTCAGGCTCTGGGTTAACACTGTAGCTGTTTAATAGAACACAGACAAGACTGTTGGAAAGCAGCATTTGTACAGGGTTAGAGTTTTATGATATTTGCTTTGTAAATCTGAAATTATGGAATCATTTTAGAACTGTCAACAAATTGATTTTAGACCATGACTATAAATAAACATGGCCTTGTGAGTAAAGGATTAAAAAAAACACCTCTCAGTATGTCAGGTGAGCTACAACTAATGTGTCTGGTTACCTATGATGAGGTAAGTCCTGTTTATTCAGCAGGGTAAGGACTTACTCCTGTGTAACTGTACAAAGTTACTATTTATTCAGCAGGGTAAGGACTGCTCATTTTGTAACTACAGAGTCACTGTTTATTTAGCAGGGTAAGGACTACTTGCTACGTAACTGTACAGGATTACTGTTTATTCAGCAGAGTAAAGACTACTCGCTGTGTAACTGTACAGGATTACTGTTTATTCAGCAGGGTAAAGACTACTCGCTGAGTAACTGTACAGGATTACTGTTTATTCAGCAGGGTAAGGACTACTCGCTGTATAACTGTACAGTGTTACTGTTTATTCAGCTTTGTGACTCTACAGTTTAATGACAAGCATCCTCTCCAGCTCACAGATCCTAACTGAAGAGGTGGAAATTTGATCTTTAGTGTGGTCTTCTGGTCACAGAGGGTCTTTCCAACACATGCTTACCTGTGTTAGTGGGAGAAAGCCGTTTGATTGCTTCTGTCATTAGCAGATGGAGTAGCTTGAGCACTGATGACATGGAGCCCTGATTCACAATGAGTTCCTCAAGAATTTTCTGTATCTCTAGCAGAAGAGCTTCCTGATCTGGAACTGAAGCAGCAGATATCTCATTATAGCTGGGATAGTGGAATTGGAGTTTCTCTCAAGCCCTGTTAAATTGAACATGACCATACTATGTTACAACCATGTGAGGAGGAATAAGCTGGCTTCCCTTTTTTCCAACCTCCTTGGTTGGTCGCAACAAAGATTTGATTTAGTTAAAATCCTTTCTCCTGTGGCTACCTTTTCCCAATCCAAATGTATTTACTTTTTGTAAGGAGCCAATTTAACCAAGCTTACGAGTCAAAGAAAAAGTAAGTTTAATAGTTACTAAAGCCTGAAGAAAACTAAGAAAGACGTGACACAAACACACACGCACACTCACAAACACATACAGATACACACACAGATACACACACACACACTCACATTAACACACACACACACACACAGACACACACACACACTCTTACATACACACAGACACAGACATATATAGAGACACACACACACACTCACACATGTAAACACATAGATATACACACAGATGCAGTGACACACACACACACACAGACACATAAACACACACACACAGACAGATACACACACATAAATACACACACAGATACACACACATGCACACACACACACAAATACACAGAGGCACATACAGAGAGACACACAGAAACAAACACACACACAGATACACACATATAAATACACACAGACACAGATACACACACATGCACACACACACACAAACGGCACACACAGAGACACATAAACACGCACAGACAGATACACACATATAAATACACACATAGACACAGATACACACAGACACAGACATATACAGAGACACACACACACACGTAAACACACTTAGATATACACACAGATACAGATACAGATACACACAAACACACAGAGGCACACATAGAGACACACACACACACTCACACACAGAGACACACACATAGACACACAAACACATACACGCACATATAAAACACACACATAAACACACACCTGAATTTTACCCTTGGTCTACATATACAATCAGCAGGCCTGGGACCAGTTGGGAAATCGGCCCCTGTCCGCATTGGGCCCACGACCGCGATTTCATGCTGACTGGCCAATTAAGGCCTGCCCAGCATGAAACGCACCTTCCCAATGGCCAGGAAGGGCTGGATTGGGGTGGGGCCCTGTCGGCCACCAGGTCCAATGGCGACCTGGCGGTGGTTTAAAAATGGCACAGGCAGCACCTTGAAGGCTGCCAGGGAAGAACATATCTTCTGCATTCTAGAGACTGAAGCTATGGCCTCAACTGCGGCTGGTGATGCCAGGCCGGGTGGGCACTCAGCCCTCCCCCCACCCCTGGTTTTCAGATGAGTGCCTCACGATGCTATTGGAGGTGGTGGCTGCCAGGAGGGACACCCTTGTCCCCAGAGATGGAAGGAGGAGGCCATGCACCTGATGCAAAAAGATTGGGAGGAGGTGGCAGCCAAGGTCAGCAGCCACAACAGTGTGAAGCGCACATGGGTGCAGTGCCACTAAAGGTTCAATGACCTGCTGCGCTCGGGAATGGTGAGTACTGTATTGGCATGGATCAGTGTGGTGAAGTGTTAAGGGCTGGCCACCCCGCTGTGGAGATCAGGGGCATTAAAGTCTGGATTCCAACTGTCAGGAATACCAGAGCTGGCCAAGTGGGTGAGCTTGGACAAGACAAGCTTGAGGTCCACGACTCGGATGTGCCCTGCAAGGTGTTCTTCAGGTCGGGTTGGCCAGGCTGCAATGGCACTGAAGGTGGAGAGTGGACTAATCAATGCTCCTCTGTCCTTTCAGCAGAAGATGAGTCATAACAATATTGAGAGGCCATAGACAGGTAAAGGCCCCCCAAACCTCCTAATCCTAATAAGATTTGAGCAGGATGCCTTGGAGCTTCTGGGGGAGGGTGATCAGCCAGAGGTCGTGGTCCACACTGGTACTGGTGATTTAGGTAGGAAGGAGGATGTGGTCCTGCAATCAGAATTTAGGGAGCTAGGTAGAAAATTAGCAAGCAGGACCTCTAATGTAGTAATCTCTAGATTACTCCCAATGCCACGTGCCAGTGAGTACAGAAATAGGAGGATAAGGAAGATGAATGCATGGCTGGAAAGATGGTGCAGAAGGGAGGGATTTAGATTCCTGTGGACACTGAGACTGGCTCTGGGGAGATGGCACCTGGACAAGCCAGTCGGGTTGCACCTGAACAGAGCTGGGACTGAGTTCCTTGTGGGCCATTTTGCTAGTGCTGCTGGGAGGGCTTTAAACTAACTTAGCAAGGGTGTGGGAACCAGGAGAAAATATTAGAGAGGAATACCAGGGTGCATAAAATACTGGGAGGGGCAGATGGCACTAGGATAGAGAATGGTAAGTTAATAGGTAAAGTCGAGGTAAGGGAGAAAGTCGTCATGGTCGAATTTTATGTCAAACCAATCAGGTGCGAAATCGTGCGAGATGGCATCAGGTGAGCGTCCTGATGCCTTCACACACTTGTGCGATATTTCGCTCAGTGGGCATGTGCAAAAGTATGAAGCGCGTCTGTCGACAATTAAAAGGGCAATTAAGCCCATTAATGGTGCAACCTTATGGTTGGCAGGTGGGCAAATCGGCTAGGCGGCCTTTAAATTATTCATGAAACCTTATCCAAGGGCGTAGACGGGGTTTCTGTTATGAAATAAAATAAAAATCTTTGGACAGCATTTATATCATCTTTATTTTTAGGTGCCTGGTTGTGATGCTCAGAGATTTTTATTTGCTTTTTAAACCTTCATTGGAACATTTTTGGGTCTGTAGCTCCCTGAGGCAGCTCTCCACCTTCAGGGAGCTTTTACTCAGTGCTTGCCCACGACCATGTTGATGTCATCGCCCACCCTCCTCCCACCCCCACCCCGGCAGTGCTGAGCCTCTTAATTGTTGGTGGGCCCGCTGCTGACTCTCGTGCGTGCCCGCCGACTGAAATATTGTGCAAGTGTGCAATGACACCGGGATGCTCACCCAATATCATTGTGCGCTATTTTATGCCCGATCGGGCTGGGCGTGCGCCTGCCCGCATGACATAAAATTCTGCCCATAAATACACACACACACATACACACACACATACACACATACATATGCGCGCACGCGCACACACACGCATACGCACACACACACACGCACACACACACACACACACGCATACGCACACGCACATGCATGCACATGCACACGCATGCACACGCACACGCGCGCACACGCACATACACGCACATGCACATACACACACACGCCCATACACGGACACACACATACACACACATGCACATACGCACACACGCACATACACACTTACATACACATACGCGCACACACATACGCACATACACACACACGCACATACACACACACGCACATACACACACACGCACATACACACACACGCACATACACACACATACACACAGACAAATACATACACACATACACATACGCACACACACACACCTACACATACATACGCACACACACATACACACACACACATAAATACACACACACATACACACACGCGCACACACACGCATACACACAAATGCACATACACACACACATACGCACATACACACACATACATACACACACACACATACGCACATACACACATACACACACATACATACACAAATACACACACATACATACACAAATACACACACACACACATACATACACAAATACACACACACACACACACACACATACACAAATACACACACACACACATACACAAATACACACACACACATACACAAATACACACACACACATACACAAATACACACACACACATACACAAATACACACACACACACACATATACACACACACACATGCACACACACACGCACATACACACACACACATACGCACATACACACATACACACACATACATACACACATACACACACATACATACACAAATACACACACATACATACACAAATACACACACACACACATACATACACAAATACACACACACACACACACACATACACAAATACACACACACACATACACAAATACACACACACACATACACAAATACACACACACACACACATATACACACACACACATGCACACACACACGCACATACATACACACACATGCACACACACATACACACACACATATACACACACATATACACACACATATACACACACATATACACACATACACACATACACACATACACACATACACAAATACACACATACACAAATACACACATACACAAATACACACACACAAATACACACACACACAAATACACACACATATACACACACACACACACATAAACACACACACATAAACACACACACACGCACAAATACACACACACACAAATACACACACACATATACACACACACACACACATAAACACACACACATAAACACACACACACGCACATAAACACACACACGCACATAAACACACACATGCACATAAACACACACATGCACATAAACACACATGTCAGAAATTAGAAGTTATGAGTCCAAATAAATGTTTAAAAATCTTTACAAATCAGTCCTTGGCTTGTCTGTGAAATGTAGATTGTGGTACGTTGAGGTCGTTAAGTTAGATGTTTCCAGTAGAACTTTGGAGCTCTCCTTGTTAGTTTTTAGTCAATTGGTGACTCTTGTTCGCTTGTCCTAGAGGGAGAGATGACCTGTTTGTCTCCATAGGGTAAACTGAAAAGTCTGTTTCTTCCTGCTTGGTGTCTGTCTCTGCTAAAACATACTTGACTCCAGCAAGAGAGAGAGAGATCCTTCTTGCTTCTTTGTTCTAACAAAATCGGGGTCCCATTTGGGAAGCTAACAATTTGGGGTATCTCATCTGAGATCATAATAAACTGGGGGACCTCCTCCAGGGACCAGTCATAACAACGGTGTATATATAGGATGGGTGCATTGCCTCAGTGTATAGTGCATAAGTACAGGTCAGGTTTATTGTCTCAGTATGTACTGTGCATGTACAGTTTGAGGGTCTTGTCTCAGTGTGCACTGCATTTGTACGGGTTAGGTGTATTGTCTCAGTTGTAATGCGCACGTCTCAGATGTCGGGTGTATTGTCTCAGTGTATACTGTGTATGTAAAGGTCGGGTGTATTTACTCAGTATGTACAGTGTTTGTACATTATCTCAGTGTGTACTGTGTGGGTACAGGTCAGATGTATTGTCTCAGTGTGAACTCATTATTATAGAATGATATAGAACATAAAGAGGTTATTATTCCCACTGTGCCTGTGTTGGCTCTATGAAAGAGTTATCCAATTAATTCCACTGTACTGCGCGTTCACCATAGCCCTACACGTTAATCCCTCACCCCTGGTCATGCCCCATAGCCCTACACATTAATCCGTCTCCCTGCTAATTCTGCATAGCACTACACATTATTCCAATTCCCCCGGTCATTCCCCATAGCCCTACACATTAATCTCACTCTCCCACTCGTTCCACATAGCCCTACACAATAATCCCACTCCCCCGTTCATTCTCCATAGCACTACACATTAATCCATCTCCTCTGCTCATTCCCCATAGCCCTACACATCACTCCAATTCCCCCGGTCATTTCCCATAGCCCTACACGTTAATCCCACTCTCCACTCGATACCCATAGCCTTGCACACTAATCCCACTCCCCCGCTCATTCCCCGCAGCCCTACACATAATCTCACTCCCCCACTCCTTCCCCATAGCCCTACACATTATTCCAACTCCCCCACTCATTCTCTATAGCACTACACAATAACCCACTCCCCCATTCATTCTCCATATGCCCTACATGTTATTCCAACTCCACCACTCATTCCCCATAGCACTACACATTAATCCGACTCCCCCGCTCATTCCCCATAACCCTACACATTATTCCAACTCCCCCACTCATTCTCTATAGCACTACACAATAATCCCCCTCCCCCACACTTTCCCCAAAGCCCTGCACATTAATCCCACTCCCCCACTCACTTCCCATAGCCGTACAGAATAATCCCACTCCCCCATTCACTCTCCCTGGCCCTACACTTTAATCCCCCTATCCCACTTGTTGCCCATAGCCCTACACAATAATCCCACTCTCTGCTTGTTGCCCACACCCGCTCATTTACCACAGCCCTACACATGATTCCAAATCCTCCATTCATTCTCCATAGCCCTACACACTAATCCCACTCTCCCGCTCTTTCCCCATGGCCCTACACATCAATCCCACTCCCTGCACATTCCCCATAGATGATCACATTAATCCCACTCTCCCATTCTGTCCCCATAGATCTACTCATAAATCTCACTCCCCCACCCGTTCCCCATAGCACGGAATGTCAATCCCACTCCCCGCTCATTACCCATAGCCCTAGACATTAATCCCACACCCCCGTTCATTCTCCGTAGCCATACAAATTAAGCCCCCTCCCCAGCTCGTTCCCCATAGCCCAACACATTATTCCAGCTCCTCTGTTCATTCTCTGTAACCAATCACGTTAAACTCACTCCCCGGCTCGTTCCCCATAGACAAACACATTAACCCCACTCACCCACACATTCCCCACAACCTTACACATTCATCTAACTCTCCCATTCTTTCCCCATAGCCGGAAACATTAATCACACTCCCCTGCTCGTTCCCCACAGCCCGACACATTAATCCTACTTCCCCGGCCATTCCCCATAGTCCTACACACTAATCCCACTCCCCACTCGATACCCATAGAACTACACATTAACCCTGCTCCCCAGCTCATTCCTCATAGCCCTGTACGTTATTCCAACTCCCCCGTTCATTCTCCATAGCCATAAACATTGTTCCCACTCACCAACTCTTTCCCCATAGCCTTACACATTAATCCCACTCCCCACTCGATACCCATAGACCTACAACTTAATCCTGCAACCCCGCTCATTTCCCGTACCCATATGCATTATTCCAATTACACCTGCTCTTTCACTATAGCCCAACACATTAATCACCCTCCCCTGCTCGTTCCCCATAAACCTACACAATAACCCCACACCCCCACTCATTCCCCATAGCCCTGTACATTATTCCAACTCCCCCGTTCGTTCTCCATAGCCATACACATTAAAACTACTCACCCACTATTTCCCCATAGCTTTACACATTAATCCCACGCCCCCGCTCGTTTCCTGTAGCCCAAAACATCAATCCCACTCACCTGCCCTTGTCCCATAGCCATACACATTAATCCCCCTCCCTCGCTCATTCCCCATAGCCCGACACATTAATCCCACTCCCCCGCTCATTCCCCATAGCCCTACACATTATTCCAATCCCCCATTCATTCTCCATAGCCATACACATTAATCCCAATCCCCCGCTCTTTCCCCAAAGCCATACAATTTAATCCCACTCACGTGCTCTTTTCCCATAGCCATACATGTTAATTCCACTTCCCTGCCCTTTCCCCATAGGCCTACAGATTAATCCCACTCACCTGATCTTTCCCCATAGCCAAACACATTAATCCCACTCCCCCGTTCATTCTCCATAGTACTAAACATTAATCCCCTTCCCCTGCTGGTTTTGCAAAGTCCTACACATTAAACCCCCTCCCGCACTCCTTCCCCATAGCCCTACACATTAATCCATAGCCCCTGCTCATTCCCCATAGCCCTACACATCATTGCAATTCGCATGGACATTCCCCAAAGCCCAAACATTAATCCATTACCCCTGCTCATTCCCCATAGCCCTACACATCACTCCAATTCCCCCAGTCATTCCCCACAGCCCTAAACATTAATCCCACTGTCCACTCGATACCCAAAGGCCTACACACTATTCCCACTCCCCCGCTCATTCCCCATAGCCCTACACATTAATCTCATTCCCCACTCCTTCCCCATAGCCCTACACGTTCATCCCAGTCCCTCGCTCATTCCCCATACCCCAAAACATAATTCCGACTCCCCCACTTATTCCCCATAACACTACACATTAATCCCTCTCCCCCGACCATTGCCCATAGCCCTACACATTAATCCCTCTCCCCCGCTCATTCCCCATAGCACTACACAATAATCCCACTTCCCCATTCATTCTGCATAGCCCTACACATTAATCCCCCTCCCTCACTTGTTCCCCTAGCCCTAAACATTAATCCCACTCCCCCACTCGTTTCCCATAGCCCTACAGAATAATCCCACTTCCCAGTTCATTCTCCATAGCCCTACACTTTAATCCCCCTACCCCGCTTGTTGCCCATAGCCCTACACAATAATCCCACTCCCTGCTTGTTGCCCACAGACGATCACGTTAATCTCATTCC
This sequence comes from Carcharodon carcharias, assembly GCF_017639515.1. Taxonomy (NCBI): domain Eukaryota; kingdom Metazoa; phylum Chordata; class Chondrichthyes; order Lamniformes; family Lamnidae; genus Carcharodon; species Carcharodon carcharias. The sequence goes on from NC_054474.1 coordinate 121,942,270, forward strand.
CACGCTGATTTACCTTAGCCTTACACATGATACCAACTCCTCCATTCATTCTCCACAGCCCGACACATCAATCCCATGCCCTGCACGTTCCCCATAGACGAACACATTAATCACACACTCCCATTCTGTCCCCATAGACCTACACATTAATCTCACTCCCCCACCCGTACCCCATAGCACTACATGTCAACCCCACACCCCGCTCATTCCCCATAGCCCTACACATTAATCGTACTCTCCGTAGCCATACAAATGAATCGCCCTCCCCAGCTCGTTCCCCTTAGCCTGACGCATTATTCCAACTCCCCTGTTCATTCTCTGCAGCCATACAAATTAATCCCCCTCCCCTGCTCGTTCCCCATAACCCGACACATTATTCCAAATGCCCCGTTCATTCTCCGTAGCCATATCTATTAAACCCACTCCCCGGCTCGTTCCCCATAGACAAACACATTAACCCCACTCATCCACTCATTCCCCATAACCGTACACATTAATCCCACTCCCTCATTCTTTCCCCATAGCCCGAAACATTAATCCCTCTCCCCCGCTCATTCCCCAGAGCCCTACACATTAATCCTACTTCCCCGGTCATTCCCGATAGTCCTACACATTAATCCCACTCCCCACTCGATACCCATTAACTCTGCTCCCCAGCTCATTCCCCATAGCCCTGTACGTTATTCCAACTCCTCTGTTCATTCCCCATAGCCTTACACATTAATCCCACTCCTCTGCTCATTTCCTGTAGCCCAAAACATTAATCCCACTCAGCCGTTCATTCCCCATAGCCCTACACATTAATCCCACTCCCCCGCTCTTACCCCATAGCCCTACACATTAATCCCACTCACCCGCTCTTTCCCCATAGCCATACACATTAATCCCACTCCCCCATTCATTCCCCATAGCCCTACACATTAATCCATCGCCCCTGCTCATTCCCATAGCCCTACACATTATTCCAACTGCCCCACTCATCTCCCATAACACTACACATTAATCCCTCTCTCCCGTCCATTCCCCATAGACCTACACATTAATCCCTCTTCCCCGCTCATTCCCCATACCCCTACACATTATTCCAACTCCCTCACTCATTCCCCATAGCACTACACAATAATCCCACTCCTCCATTCATTCTCCATAGCACTACACATTAATCCCCCTCCCCCACTCGTTCCCCTAGCCCTACACATTAATCAACATCCCCCACACTTTCCCCATAGCCCTAAACATTAATCCCACTCCCCCACTCGTTTCCCATAGCCCTACAGAATAATCCCACTCCCCCGTTCATTCTCCATTGCCCTACACTTTAAACCACCGACCCCGCTTGTTGCCCATAGCCCTACACAATAATCCCACTCCCTGCTTGTTGCTCACAGATGAACACGCTAATCTCATTCCCACGCTGATTTATCATAGCCTTACACATGATTCCAACTGCTCCGTTCATTCTCCACAGCCCTACACAACAATCCCACGCCCTGCACGTTCCCCATTGATGAACACATTAATCCCACTCTCCCATTCTGTCTCCATAGACCTACTCATTAATCCCACTCCCCCACCCGGTCACCATAGCACTACGCATCAATCCCACACCCCGCTCATTCCCCATAGCCCTACACATTAATCCCACTCTCCCGTTCATTCTCCGTAGCCATACAAATGAATCGCCCTCCCCAGCTCGTTCCCCTTAGCCTGACACATTATTCCAAATTCCCTGTTATTTCCCCATAGCCTTACACATTAATCCCACTCACCAGCCCTTTCCCCATAGCCCTACACATTAATCCCACTCCCCTGCTCTTTCACCATAGCCCTACACATTAATCCCACTCCCCTGCTCTTTCACCATAGCCCTACACATTAATCCCACTCCCCTGCTCTTTCCCCATAGCCTTACACATTAATCCCACTCACCTGCTCTTTCCCCACAGCCCTACACATTAATCCCACTCCCCTGCTCTTTCCCCATAGCCCTACACATTAATCCCACTCCCCTGTTCTTTCACCATAGCCCTACACATTAATCCCACTCCCCCGCTCTTTCGCCACATCCCTATCCATTAATCCGAGTCCCCCGCTCTTTTCCCATAGCACTACAGGTTAATCCTACTCCCCCATTGATTTACTGTAGCCCTGCACATCAATCCAACTCCTCCAGTCATTCTCCATTGCCCTACACACTAAATCCGCTCCCCCGCTGTTTTCCCATAGCCCTACACAAAATTCCCACTCCCTCACACTTTGCCCATAGCCCTACACATTAATCCACTCCCCCGTTCTTTCCCCATAGCCCTACGCATCATTCCAACTCCTCCAGTCATCCTCCATCCCACCACACAATAATCCCACTCACCCGCTCTTTCCCCATAATCCTACACCTTAATCCCACTCCCTGCACACTGCCCATGGCCCTACACACTAATCCCACTCCCCCGCCCATTCCCCATTGCCCAACACATTAATCCCACACCCCGCTCTTTCCCCATAGCCCTACACATTAATCCATCGCCCCTGCTCATTCCCCATAGCCCTACACATCATTGCAATTCCCACGGTCATTCCCCAAAGCCCAAACATTAATCCATTACCCCTGCTCATTCCCCATAGCCTACACATCACTCCAATTCCCCCAGTCATTCCCCACAGCCCTACACATTAATCCCACTGTCCACTCGATACCCATAGGCCTACACACTATTCCCACTCCACCGGTCATTCCCCATAGCCCTACACATTAATCTCACTCCCCCACTCCTTCCCCATAGCCCTACACGTTCATCCCAGTCCCCCGCTCCTTCCCCATACCCCAAAACATTATTCCAACTCCCCCACTTATTCCCCATAACACTACACATTAATCCCTCTCCCCCGACCATTGCCCATAGCCCTACACATTAATCCCTCTCCCCCTCTCATTCCCCATAGCACTACACAATAATCCCACTTCCCCATTCATTCTGCAAAGCCCTACACATTAATCCCCCCCCTCACTCGTTCCCCTAGCCATACACATTAATCACCCCCCCACACTTTCCCCATAGCCCTAAACATTAATCCCACTCCCCCACTCGTTTCCCATAGTCCTACAGAATAATCCCACTTCCCCATTCATTCTCCATAGCCCTACACTTTAATCCCCCTACCCCGCTTGTTGCCCATAGCCCTACACAATAATCCCACTCCCTGCTTGTTGCCCACAGACGATCACGTTAATCTCATTCCCACGCTGATTTACCTTAGCCTTACACATGATACCAACTCTTCCGTTCATTCTCCACAGCCCGACACATCAATCCCACGCCCTGCACGTTCCCCATAGACGAACACATTAATCCCACTCTCCCATTCTGTCCCCATAGACCTACACATTAATCTCACTACCCCACCCATTCCCCATAGCACTACACATCAATCCCACACCCCGCTCATTCCCCATAGCCCTACACATTAATCCCACTCCCCCGTTCATTCTCCGTAGCCATAAAAATGAATCGCCCTCCCCAGCTCGTTCCCTTAGCCTGACACATTATTCCAAATCCCCCGTTCATTCTCCGAAGCCATACCCATTAAACCCACTCCCCGGCTCGTTCCCCATAGACAAACACATTAACCCCACTCATCCACTCATTCCCCATAACCATACACATTAATCCCACTCCCCCATTCTTTCCCCATAGCCCGAAACATTAATCCCACTCCCCCGCTCATTCCCCATAGCCCTACACATTAATCCTACTTCCCCGGTCATTCCCCATAGTCCTACACATTAATCCCACTCCCCACTCGATACCCATTAGCTCTGCTCCCCAGCTCATTCCCCATAGCCCTGTACGTTATTCCAGCTCCTCTGTTCATTCCCCATAGCCTTACACATTAATCCCACTCCTCTGCTCATTTCCTGTAGCCCAAAACATTAATCCCACTCACCCGTTCATTCCCCATAGCCCTACCCATTATTTCAACTCCCCCGTTCATTCTTCATAGCACTGAACATTAATCCCCCACCCCAGCTGGTTTTCCATAGCCCTACACATTAAAACCCTCCCCCACTCCTTCCCCATAGCCCTACACATTAAGCCATCGCCCCTGCTCTTTCCCATAGCCCTACACATTATTCCAACTGCCCTACTCATCTCCCATAACACTAAACATTAATCCCTCTCCCCCGCCTATTCCCCATAGCCCTACACATTAATCCCTCTTTCCCACTCATTCCCCATACCCCTACACATTATTCCAACTCCCTCACTCATTCCCCATAGCACTACACAATAATCCCACTCCTCCATTCATTCTCCATAGCACTACACATTAATCCCCCTCCCCCACTCGTTCCCCTAGCCCTACACATTAATCAACATCCCCCATATATTCCCCATAGCCCTAAACATTAATCCCACTCCCCCACTCATTTCCCATAGCCCTACAGAATTATCCCACTCCCCCTGCACTTTCCCCATAGCCCTAAACATTAATCCCACTACCCCAGTCATTTCCCATAGCCCTACAGAATAATCCCACTCCCCCGTTCATTCTCCATAGCCCTACGCTTTAATCCCCCTACTCCGCTTGTTGCCCATAGCCCTACACATTAATCCCACTCCCCCGTTCATTCTCTGTAGCCATACAAATGAATCGCCCTCCCCAGTTCGTTCCCCTTAGCCTGACACATTATTCCAACTCCCCTGTTCATTCTGTGCAGCCATACAAATTAATCCCGCTCCCCCGCTCTTTTCCCATAGCCGACACATTATTCCAAATCCCCCATTCATTCTCCATAGCCGTACCCATTAAACCCACCCCACGGCTCGTTCCCCATAGACAAACACATTAACCCCACTCATCCACTCATTGCCCATAACCGTACACATTCATCCCACTCCCCTGCTCATTCCCCACAGCCTTACACATTAATCCCACTCACCAGCCCTTTCCCCATAACCCTACACATTAATCCCACTCCCCTGCTCTTTCTCCACAGCCCTACACATTAATCACACTCCCCTGCTCTTTCCCCATAGCCCTACACATTAATCCCACTCACCCGCTCTTTCCCCACAGCCCTAGACATTAATCCCAGTCCCCCACTCTTTTCCCATAGCACTACAGATTAATCCTACTCTACCACTCACTTACCGTAGCCCTGCACATCATTCCAACTCCTCTGCTCATTCTCCATAGCCCTACACACTAAATCCGCTCCACCGCTCTTTCCCCATAGTCCTACACAAAATTCCCATTCCTTCACACTTTGCCCATAGCCCTACACATTAATCCACTCCTCCGCTCTTTCCCCATAGCCCAAGCATCATTCCAGCTCCTCCAGTCATCCTCCATCCCACTACACAATAATCTGTCTCCCCCGCTCTTTCCCCATAATCCTACACTTTAATCCCACTCCCTGCATGTTGTCCACGGCCCTACACACTAATCCCACTCCCCCGCCCATTCCCCATTTCCCAACACATTAATCCCACACCCTGCTCTTTCCCCATAGCCCTACACGTTAATCAAAATCCCCCACTTACTTCCCATAGCCCTACACATTATAACAACTCTCCCGTTCATTCTCCGTACCCATACACATTAATCCCATACCCCCACTAATTCCCCATAGCCCTAGACATTAATCCTTCTCCCCTGCTCATTCCACATAGCACGACACATTAATCCCACTCCCCCACCTTTTCCCAATACCTTTACACATTAATACCACTCCTCCTCTCATTCGCCATAGGCCTAGACATTAATCCCCTTCCCCTGTTCATTACCCATAGCCCTACACATTAATCCCACAACCCAAATCATTCCTGATAGCTTTACACATTAATCCCACTCCCCTGCTCATTCCCCATAGCCCTACATATTAATCCCACTCCCCCACTCTTTCCCTACAACTTTACACATTAATCCCACTCTCCCGCTCATTCCCCATAGCCCTACATAATAACCACACACCCTCGGTCATTCGCCACAGTCATACACATCAATCGCACTCCCCACTCGAGACCCATATCCCTACACATCATTCCAACACGCCTGTTCATTCACCATAGCCCTACACATTAATCTCTCTCCCCTGCTCCTTCCCCATAGCCCTACACATGAATCCCACACACCCACTCTTTCCCAATAGCTTTATACATTAATCCCATTCCCCCGTTCATTCCCCATAAGCCTAGACATTAATCCCCTTCCCCTGCTCGTTCCCCAAACTTCTCCACAGGAATCCCACTCCCCCACTCTTTCCCGATAGCCTTACACATTAATCCCACTACCCTGCTTGTTCCCCAAAGCCCTATACATTAATCCAACTCACCTGCACTTTCCACAAGCAGTACACATTAATCCCACTGCCGCACTCTTTAACCACAGCCTAACAGGTTAACCCCACTCTCCCGCTTAATCCCCATAGCCCTACACGTTAATGCCATCCCCCGCTCATTCCCCATAGCCCTGCACATTATTCCAACTCCCCCGTTCATTCTCCCTAGCCATAAACATTATCCCCACTCTCCCGCTCTTTCCCCATTGCCTTACACATTAATCCCATTCCCCACTTGATACCCATAGACCTAAACATTAATCCCGCACCACCGCTCACTCCCTGTACCCATACGCATTATACCAATTCCCCCGCTCTTTCCCTAAAGCCCTACACATTAATCCCACTCCCCCACACTTTCCCCACAGCTTTACACATTGATCCCACTCTCCCGCTCATTCCCCATAGCCCTACACATTTATCCCACTCACCAGCACTTTCCACAAAGCAGTACACATTAATCCCACTCCCCCACTCTTTAACCACAGCCTTACAGATTCAGCCCACTCTCCCGCTCATTCCCCATAGCCCTACACATTAATCCCACACCCCCGCTCCTTTCCCATAGTCCTACACATTATTCCAACTCCCCCGTTCGTTCTCCGTAGCCATACACATTAATCCCAAAAGCCCTACACTTTAATCCTTTTCCCCTGCTCATTCCCCATAGCCCTACACATTAATCCCACTCCCCCACTCTTTTCCGATAGCGTTACACATTAATACCACTCCCCCGCACATTCCCCATAGGCCTAGACATTAATCCCCCTCCCCTGCTTGTTCCCCAAACCCCTACACATGAATCCCTCACCCACACTCTTTCCTGATAGCCTTACACATTAATCCCACTACCCTGCTTCCCCATAGCCCTACACATTAATCCCACTCCCCCACTCTTTCCCCACAGCTTTACACATTAATCCCACTCACCCGCACTTTCCACAAAGCAGTACACATTAATCCTATTCCCCCTCTCTTTAACCACAACCTTACAGGTTAACCTCACTCTCGCACTTATTCCCCATAGCACTACACAATAATCCCTCTCCCCCGCTCATTCCCCATAGCCCTAAACATTAATCCCACTCGCCTGCCCGTTCCCCATAGACATACAAATTATTCACCCTCCCCTGCTCGTGTTCCATAGCCCAACACATTAATCCCACTCAACCGCTCATTCCCCGTAGCCTTACACAATAAACACACTCCCCCACTCATTCCCCATAACACTACACATTAATCCCTCTCCCCCGCCCATTTCCCATAGCCCTACACATTAATCCCTCTCCCCCGCTCATTTTCCATACCCCTACACATTATTCAAGCTCCTCCACTCATTGCCCATAGCACTACATAATAATCCCACTCCCAAGTTCATTCTCCATAGCCCTACATATTATTCACCCTCCCCCGCACTTTCCTCATAGCACTAAACATTAATCCCATTCCCCCACTCGTTTCCCATAGCTCTACAGAATAATCCCACTCCCAAGTTCATTCTCCATAGCCCTACACTTTAATCCCCCTACCCCGCTTGTTGCCCATAGCCCTACACAATAATCGCACTCCCTGCTTGTTGCCCACAGACAAACGCGTTAATCTCATTCCCACGCTGATTTACCATAGCCCTACACATGATTCCAACTCCTCTGTTCATTCTCCACAGCCCGACATATCAATCCCACGCCCTGCACGTTCCCCATTGATGAACACATTAATCCCACTCTCCCATTCTGTCCCCATAGACATACTCATTAATCCCACTCCCCCAACCGGTCCCCATAGCACTACACATCAATCCCACACCCCGCTCATTCCCCATAGCCCTACACATTAATCCCACTGCCCTGTTCATTCTCCGTAGCCATACAAATGAATCGCCCTCCCCAGCTCGTTCCCCATAGCCTGACACATTATTCCAAATCCCCCGTTCATTCTCCATAGCCATACCCACTAAACCCACTCCCCGGCTCGTTCCCCATAGACAAACACATTAACCCCACTCATCCACTCATTCCCCATAACCTTACACATTCATCCCACTCCCCCATTCTTTCCCCATAGCCCGAAACATTAATCCCACTCCCCCGCTCATTACCCATAGCCCTACACATTAATCCTACTTCCCCGGTCATTCCCCATAGATCCACACATTAATCCCACTCCCCACTCGATACCCATAGACCTACACATTAATCCCCCTCCCCCGCTCGTTCCCCCATAGCCCTACACATTATTCCAACACTCTGTTCAATCTCCAAAGCCATAAACATTAGTCCCACTCACCTTTTCTTTCCCCACAGCCTTACTCATTAATCCCACTCCACACTCGATACCCATAGACCTACAAATTAATCCCACACCCCCGCTCATTTACCATTCCCATAAGCATTATTTCAATTACCCCGCTCTTTCCCTGTAGCCATACAAATTAATCATCCTTCCCCCCTCATTCCCCATAGTCCTACACAATAAACCCAAACCCCTGGTCATTCTGCATACTCTGACACATCAATCCCACTTCCCAATCGATACCCATAGCCCCATTCATTAATCAAACTCCCCCACTCATTCCCCCTACCCCTACACATTATTCCAACTCCCCCATTCGTTCTCCGTAGCGATACTCATTAAACCCACTCACCTGTTGTTTCCCCATAGCCTTAGACATTAAACACACTCACCAGCCCTTTCCCCATAGCCCTACACATTATTCCCACTCCCCTGCTCTTTCCCCATAGCCCTACACATTAATCCCTCTCCCCCGCTCCTTCCCCATAGGCCTAGACATTAATTCCCTTCCCCTGCTCGTTCTCCAAGCTCCTCCACAGGAATCCCATTCCCCACTCTTTCCCGATAGCCTTACACATTAATCCGACTACCCTGCTTGTTCCCCATAGCCCTACACATTAATCCCACTCACCCGCTCTTTCCCTACAGCCCTATACATTAATCCCAGTCCCCTGCTCTTTCCCCATAGCACTACAGGTTAATCCTTCTCTCGCATTCACTTACCGTAGCCCTGCACATCATTCCAACTCTTCTGGTCATTCTCCATAGCCCTACACACTAAATCCGCTCCCCGTCTCTTTCCCCATCGTCCTACACAAAATTCCCACTCCCTCACACTTTGCCCATAGCCCTACACATTAATCCACTCCTCCGCTCTTTTCCCATAGTTCTATGCATCATTCCAACTCCTCCAGTCATTCGCCATCCCACTACAAAATAATCCCACTCCCCCGCCCATTCCCCATTGCCCAACACATTAATCCCACACCCCGCTCTTTCCCCATAGCCCTATACATTACTCCAACTCCCCAATTCATTCTCCGTAGCCAAACACATTAAGGCCCTCCCCTGCTTGTTCCACATAGCCTTACACATTAATCAAAATCCCCCACTTACTTCCCATTGCCCTACACATTATTTCAACTCTCCTGTTCATTCTCCGTACACATACACATTAATCCCATACCCCCACTAATTCCCCACAGCCCAACATATTAATCCTTCTTCCCTGCTCCTTCCCCATAGCCCTACACATTAATGCCACTCCCCCGCTCATTCCCCATAGCCCTGCACATTATTCCAACTCCCCTGTTCATTCTCCCTAGCCATAAACATTATTCCCACTCACCCGCTCTTTCTCCATTGCCTTACACATTAATCCCATTCCCCACTCGATACCCATAGACCTAAACATTAATCCCGCACCACCGCTCACTCCCTGTACCCATACACATTATTCCAATTCCCCCGCTCTTCCCTAAAGCCCTACACATTAATCCCACGCCCCCACTCTTTCCCGATAGCTTTACACATTAATCCCAATCCCCCACTTTTCCCTCACAGCTTTACACATTAATCCCACTCTCCCGCTCATTCCCCATAGCCCTACACATTAATCCCACACCCCCACTCCTTTCCCATAGCCCTACACATTATTCCAACTCCCCCATTCATTCCCATAGCACTACACAATAATCCCACTCCCTCGCCTATTCCCCATAGGCCTACACATTAATCCCACTCCTCTGCTCGTTCCCCATAGACCGACACATTAATCCTACTTTCCCGGACATTCCCCCTTGACCTACACATTAATTCCACTCCCCACTCAATACCCATAGACCTACATATTAATCCAGCACCGCCGCTCATTCCCTGTACCCATACACATTATTCCAATTCCCCCGCTCTTCCCTAAAGCCCTACACATTAATCCCACGCCCCCACTCTTTCCCGATAGTTTTACACATTAATCCCAATCCCCCACTCTTTCCTCACAGCTTTACACATTAATCCCACTCTCCCGCTCATTCCCCATAGCCCTACACATTAATCCCACACCCCCGCTCCTTTCCCATAGCCCTACACATTATTCCAACTCCCCCATTCATTCCCATAGCACTACACAATAATCCCACTCCCTCGCCCTATTCCCCATAGGCCTACACATTAATCCCACTCCTCTGCTCGTTCCCCATAGACCGACACATTAATCCTACTTTCCCGGACATTCCCCCTTGACCTACACATTAATTCCACTCCCCACTCAATACCCATAGACCTACATATTAATCCAGCACCACCGCTCATTCCCCGTACCCATACACATTATTCCAATTCCCCCACTCTTTCCCTAAAGCCCTGCACAGTAATCATCGTCCCGTACTTGTTCCCCATAGCCCTAAACAATAACCCCACACCCCCGGTCATTCTCCACAGTCATACACATCAATCGCACACCCCCCTCGATACACATAGCCCTACTCAATAATCAAACTCACCCACACATTCGCCATAGTCCTACACATTATTCCAACTTCCCCGTTCGTTCTCCGTACACATACACATTAATCCGCAAAGCCCTACACTTTAATCCTTCTCCCCTGCTCATTCCCCATAGCCCTACACATTAATCCCACTCCCCCGCACATTCCCCATAGGCCTACATATTAATCCCCCTCCCCTGCTCTTTCCCCAAACCCCTACACATGAATCCCTCACCCACACTCTTTCCCGAGAGCCTTACACATTAATCTCACTACCCTGCTTCCCCATAGCCCTACACATTAATCCCACTCCCCCACTCTTTCCCCACAGCTTTGCACATTAATCCCACTCCAGAGCCATACACATTAATCCCACTCACCCGCACTTTCCCATAGCCCTACACATTAATCCCACTCCCCCACTCTTTAACCACAGCCTTACAGGTTAACCCCACTCTCCCACTTATTCCCCATAGCCCTACACATTAATCCCACTCACCTGCTCTTTTCCCATAGCCCTACACATTAATCCCACTCGCCTGCTCGTTCCCCATAGCCATACAAATTATTCGCCCTCCCCAGCTCGTGTTCCATAGCCCAACACATTAATCCCACTCCCTCGCTCATTCTCCATAGACCTACACATTAATCCCACTCAATCGCTCATTCCCCATAGCCCTACACATTAATCTCACTCCCCCACTCCTTCCCCATAGCCCCACACATTAATCCCTCTCCCCCGCTCATTCCCCATACCCCAAAACATTATTCTGACTCCTCCACTCATTCCCATAACACTACACATTAATCCCTCTCCCCCGCCCATTCCCCATAGCCCCACACATTAATCCCTCTCCCCCGCTTATTCCCCATACCCCTACACATTATTCAAACTCCCCCACTCATTCCCCACAGCACTACATAATAATCCCACTCCCCCATTTATTCTCCATAGCCCTACACGTTATTCACCCTCCCCCGCACTTTCCCCATAGCACTAAACATTAATCCCATTCCCCCACTCGTTTCCCATAGCTCTACAGAATAATCCCACTCCCAAGTTCATTCTCCATAGCCCTACACTTTAATTCCCCTACCACACTTGTTGCCCATAGCCCTACACAATAATCCCACTCCCTGCTTGTTGCCCACAGACAAACGCGTTAATCTCATTCCCACGCTGATGTACCATAGCCCTACACATGATTCCAACTCCTCTGTTCATTCTCCACAGCCCGACACATCAATCCCATGCCCTGCACGTTCCCCATTAATGAACACATTAATCCCACTCTCCCATTCTGTCCCCATAGACATACTCATTAATCCCACTCCCCCAACCGGTCCCCATAGCACTACACATCAATCCCACACCCCGCTCATTCCCCATAGCCCTACACATTAATCTCACTGCCCCGTTCATTCTCCGTAGCCATACAAATGAATCGCCCTCCCCAGCTCGTTCCCCATAGCCTGACACATTATTCCAAATCCCCTGTTCATTCTCCGTAGCCATACTCATTAAACCCACTCCCCGGCTCATTCCCCATAGACAAACACATTAACCCACTCATCCACTCATTCCCCATAACCTTATGCATTCATCCCACTCCCCCATTCTTTCCCCATAGCCCGAAACATTAATCCCATTCCCCCGCTCATTCCCCATAGCCCTACACGTTAATCCTACTTCCCCGGTCATTCCCCATAGATCCACACATTAATCCCACTCCCCACTCGATACCCATAGACCTACACATTAATCCCCCTCCCCCGCTCGTTCCCCCATAGCCCTACACATTATTCCAACACTCTGTTCAATCTCCAAAGCCATAAACATTAGTCCCACTCACCCGTTCTTTCCCCACAGCCTTATTCATTAATCCCACTCCACACTCGATACCCATAGACCTACAAACTGATCCCACACCCCCGCTCATTTACCGTTCCCATAAGAATTATTTCAATTACGCCGCTCTTTCCCTGTAGCCATACACATTAATCATCCTTCCCCCCTCAATCCCCATAGTCCTACACAATAAACCCACACCCCCGGTCATTCCGCATAGTCTGACACATCAATCCCACTTCCCAATCGATACCCATAGCCTCACTCATTAATCAAACTCCCCCACTCATTCCCCCTACCCCTACACATTATTCCAACTCCCCCGTTCGTTCTCCGTAGCGATACACATTAATCCCACTCACCTGTTGTTTTCCCATAGCCTTACACATTAATCCCACTCACCAGCCCTTTTCCCATAACCTTACACATTAATCCCACTCACCTGCTCTTTCCCCATAACCCTACAAATTAATCCCACTCCCCCACTCTTTCCCCACATCTTTACACATTAATCCCACTCCAGAGCCCTACACATTAATCCCACTCACCCGCACTTTCCACAAAGCAGTACACATTAATCCCACTCCCCCACTCTTTAACCACAGCCTTACAGGTTAACCCCACTCTCCCACTTAGTCCCCATAGCCCTACACATTAATCCCAGCCACCTGCTCTTTCCCCATAGCCCGATACATTAATCCCACTCGCCTATTCATTTCCCATAGCCATACAAATTATTCGCCCTTCCACTCCTGTTCCATAGCCCAACACATTAATCCCACTCCCTCGCTCATTCTCCATAGCCCTACACATTAATCTCACTCCCCCACACCTTCCCCATAGCCCCACAGATTAATCCCTCTCCCCCGCTCATTCCCCATATCCCAAATATTATTCCGACTCCCCCACTCATTCCCATAACACTACACATTAATCCCTCTCCCGAGCTTATTCCCCATAACCCTACACATTATTCAAACTCCTCCACTCATTCCCCATAGCACTACATAATAATCCCACTCCCCCATGCATTCTCCATAGCCCTACACATTATTCACCCTCCCCCGCACTTTCCCCATAGCACTAAACATTAATCCCATTCCCCCACTCATTTCCCATAGCTCTACAGAATAATCCCACTCCCAAGTTCATTCTCCATAGTCCTACACTTTAATCCCCCTACCCCGCTTGTTGCCCATAGCCCTACACAATAATCCCACTCCCTGCTTGTTGCTCACAGACAAACGCGTTAATCTCATTCCCACGCTGATTTACCATAGCCCTACACATGATTCCAAATCCTCTGTTCATTCTCCACAGCCCGACACATCAATCCCACGCCCTGCACGTTCCCCATTGATGAACACATTAATCCCACTCTCCCATTCTGTCCCCATAGACATACTCATTAATCCCACTCCCCCAACCGGTCCCCATAGCACTACATGTCAATCCCACACCCCGCTCATTCCCCATAGCCCTACACATCAATCCCACTGCCCCGTTCATTCTCCATAGCCATACAAATGAATCGCCCTCCCCAGGTCATTCCCCATAGCCTGACATATTATTCCAAATCCCCTGTTCGTTCTCCGTAGCCATGCTCATTAAACCCACTCCCCTGCTCTTTCCCCATAGCACTACACATTAATCCCACTCACCCGCTCTTTCCCCACTGCCCTATACATTAATCCCAGTCCCCTGCTATTTTCCCATAGCACTTCAGGTTAACCCTACTCTCGCACTCACTTATCGTAGCCCTGCACATCATTCCAACTCTTCAGTCATTCTCCATAGCCCTGCACACTAAAGCCACTCCCCCGCTCTTTCCCCATGGTCCTACACAAAGTTCCCACTCCCTCACACTTTGCCCATAGCCCTACACATTAATCCACTCCTCCGCTCTTTCCCCTAGTCCTACACATTATTCCAACTCCTCCAGTCATTCGCCATCCCACTACACAAAAATCCCACTCCCCCGCCCATTCCCCATTGCCCAACACATTAATCCCACACCCCGCTCTTTCCCCATAGCCCTACGCATTATTCCAACTCCCCTATTCATTCTCCGTAGCCAAACACATTAAGCTCCTCCCCTGCTTGTTCCACATAGCCTTTCACATTAATCAAAATCCCCCACTTACTTCCCATTGCCCTACACATTATTTCAACTCACCCGTTCATTCTCCGTACACATACACATTAATCCCATACCCCCACTAATTCCCCATAGCCCTACACATTAATCCTTCTCCCCTGCTCCTTCCCCACAGCCCTATACATTAGTCCCAATCCTCTGCTCTTTTCCCATAGCACTACAGGTTAATCCTACTCTCGCACTCACTTACCGTAGCCCTGCACATCATTCCAACTCTTCAGTCATTCTCCATAGCCCTGCACACTAAACTCCTCCCCCGCTCTTTCCCCATAGTCCTACACAAAGTTCCCACTCCCTCACACTTTGCCCATAGCCCTACACATTAATCCACTCCTCCGCTCTTTCCCCATTGCCCTACACATTATTCCAACTCCTCCAGTCATTCGCCATCCCACTACACAAAAATCCCACTCCCCCGCCCATTCCCCATTGCCCAACACATTACTCCCACACCCCGCTCATTTCCCATAGCCCTACACGTTATTACAACTCCCCCACTCATTCCCCGTAGCACTACACAATAATCCCACTCCCTCGCCTTTTCCACATAGGCCTACATATTAATCCCCCTCCCCCACTCTTTCACCATAGCTCTACTCATTAATCCCACTCCCTGCTCTTTCACCATAGCCCTTCATATTATTCCAACTACCCAGTTCATTCTCCATACCCATACACATTAATCCCTCTCTCCTGCTCGTTCCCAATAGCCCTACACATTAATCCGATTCCCCACTCAATACCCAAAGACCTACACATTAACCCCATTCCCACCCTCATTCCCCATAGCCTGACACATTATTCCAACTCCCTCGTTCATTCTCCGTAGCCATAAACATTAAACCCACTCACCCGCTCTTTCCCCATAGACCGACTCATTAATCCTACTTCCCCAGTCATTCCCATAGTCCTACGCATTAATCCCACTCCGCACTCGATACCCATAGACCTACACATTAATCAAATTCCCCCACTCATTCTCCATAGCCCTAGACATTATACCAAATCGCCCGTTCGTTCTCCGTAGCCATACTCATTAAATCCAAATCCTGCTCATTTCCCGTAGCCCAACACAGTAATCGCACTCACCCGCCCTTTCCCCATAGCTCTACACGTTAATCCCACTCTCTCGCTCATTCTCCATAGCCCTACACATTAATCCCACTCCCACGCTCATTCCCCATAGCATTACACAATAATCCCACACCCTCGCCTTTTCCCCATAGGCCTACATATTAATCCCCCTCCTCCGCTCTTTCCCCATAGCTCTACTGATTAATCCCACTCACCCGCTCTTTCCCCACAGTTTAACACATTAATCCCACTCTCCTGCTCATTCCCCATAGTGCTACACATTAATCCCACCCCCCCACCTTTTCCTGATAGCTTTACACATTAATACCACTCCTCCGATCATTCGCCATAGGCCTAGACATTAATACCCCTCCCCTGATCCTTCTCCATAGCCCTACACATTAATCCCACAACCCCACTCATTCCTGATAGCCTTACACTTTAATCCCACTCCCCTGCTCGTTCCCCATAGCCCTACATATTAATCCCACTCCCCCACTCTTTCCCTACAGCTTTACACATTAATCCCTCTATCCCACTCATCCCCCATAGTCCTACACAATAACCGTACACCCCCGGACATTCGCCACAGTCGTACACATCAAACGCACTCCCCACTCGATACCCATAGCCCTACTCATTAATCAAACTCCCCCACTCATTCGCCATAGCCCTACATATCATTCCAACACCCCTGTTCATTCTCCATAGCCATACACATTAATCTCACACCCCCGCTCATTCCCCATAGCCCTACACATTAATCCCTCTCCCCTGCTCCTTCCCCATAGCCCTACATATGAATCCCACACGCCCACTCTTTCCCGATAGCTTTACACAATAATCCCACTCCCCCGCTCATTCCCCATAGGCCTAGACCTTAACCCCCTTCCCCTGCTCGTTCCCCAAGCTCCTCCACAGGAGTCCCACTCCCCCACTCTTTGCCGATAGCCTTACACATTAATCCCACTACCCTGCTTGTTCCCCATAGCTTTACACATTAATCCCACTCCCCCGCTCATTCCCCATAGGCCTAGACCTTAACCCCCTTCCCCTGCTCGTTCCCCAAGCTCCTCCACAGGAATCCCACTCCCCCACTCTTTGCCAATAGCCTTACACATTAATCCCACTACCCTGCTTGTTCCCCATAGCCCTACACATTAATCCCACTCACCCGCACTTTCCACAAATCAGTACACATTAATCCCACTTCCCCACTCTTTAACCACAGCCTGACGTATTAAACACACTCTGCCGCTTATTCCCCATAGCCCTACATATTAATGCCACTGCCCTGCTCATTCCCCATAGCACTGCACATTATTCCAACTCCCCCGTTCATTCTCCCTAGCCATAAACATTATTCCCACTCACTCACTCTTTCCTCATTGCCTTACACATTAATCCCACTCCCCACTGGATACCCATAGGCCTACACATAAATCTCCCTCCCCCGCTCTTTCCCCATAGCCCTACACATTATTACAACTCCCCCACTCATTCCCCATAGCCCTACACATTAATCCCACTCACCCGCTCTTTCCCATAGCCCGACACATTGGTCCCACTTCCCTGCTCGTTCCCCAATGTCCTACACATTAATCCCATTCCCCACTCGATATCCATAGACCTACACCTTAACCCTGCTCCCCCGCTCATTCCCATAGGCCTAGACTTTAATCCCCTTCCCCTGCTCAATCCCCAAAACCCTACACATGAATCCCACTCTTTCCCAATAGCCTTACACATTAATCCCACTACCCTGCTTGTTCCCCGTAGCCCTACACATTAATCCCTTTCCCACACTCTCCCCACAGCTTTACACATTAATCCCACTCTCCCACTCATTCGCTATAGCCCTACACATTAATCCAACTCACCCGCACTTTCCACAAAGCAGTACACATTAATCCCACTGCCCCACTCTTTAACCACAGCCTAACAGGTTAACCCCATTCTCCCGCTTAATCCCCATAGTCCTACACATTAATGCCACTCCCCCGCTCATTCCCCATAGCTTTGCCTATTATTCCAACTCCCCCGTTCATTCTCCCTAGCCATAAACATTATTCCCACTCATCCGCTCTTTCCCCATTGCTTACACATTAATCCCATTCCCCACTCGATACCCATAGACCTAAACATTAATCCCGCACCACCGCTCACTCCCTGTACCCATACACATTATTCCAATTCCCCCGCTCTTTCCCTAAAGCCCTACACATTAATCCCACTCCCCCACTCTTTGCCGATAGCTTTACACATTAATCCCACTCCCCCACTCTTTCCCCACAGATTTACACATTAATCCCACTCCCCCGCTCATTCCCCATAGCACTATATAATAATCCCACTCCCTCGCCTTTTCCCCATAGGCCTACACATTAATCCCACTCACCAGCTCTTTCCCCTTAGCCCGACACATTATTCCAACTCCCCCATTCATTCTCCGTAGCCCTACACATTAAACCCACTCCCCTGCTCATTTACCGTAGCCCTACACATTAATCACACTCTCCCGCTTATTCCCCATACCCCTACACTTTATTCCAACTCCCCCGGTCATTCCCCTTAGCCTTACACATTAATCCCACTCCCCTGCTCGTTCCCCATAGCCCGACACATTATTCTAACTCCCCCATTCATTCTCCGTAGCCATACACATTAAACCCACTCCCCCACTCTTTCCCCACAGCCTTACTCATTAATCGCATTCTGCCAGTCATTCCCCATAGCCCTACACATTAATCACACTCACCCACTCTTTCCCCATGGCCATAAAATTAATCCCACTCCCCCGCTCATTCCCCAGAGCCCGACACATTATTCCAACTCACCCGTTCATTCTCCATATCCATACACATTAAACCCACTCCCCTGCTTGTTCCCCATGGACCTACACATTAATCCTACTTCCCCGGTCATTCCCCTAGTCCTACACATCAATCCCACTCCCCACTCAATACCCATAGACCTACACATTAATCCCGCACCACCGCTCACTCCCTGTACCCATACACATTATTCCAATTCCCCCGCTCTTTCCCTAAAGCCCTACACATTAATCCCACTCCCCCACTCTTTGCCGATAGCTTTACACATTAATCCCACTCCCCCACTCTTTCCCCACAGATTTACACATTAATCCCACTCTCCTGCTCATTCCCCATAGCCCTACACGTTAATCCCACTCTCCCGCTCATTCCCCATAGCCCTACACGTGAATCAAACTCCCTCACTTATTCCCCATAGCCCTACACATTGTTCCAACACCTCCGTTCATTCTCCGCAGCCATACACATTAAACCCACTCCCCTGCTCGTTCCCCATAGACCTACACATTATTCCCTCTCCCTTGCTCGTTCCCCATAGCCCTATAGATTAATCCCACTCCCCTGCTCGTTCTCCATAGCCCTACACTTTAATCCCACTCTCCCACTCTATCCCCACAGCCTCACACATTAATCCCATTCTGCTGCTCGTTCCCCATAGCCATACAAATTAATGCCCCTCCCCCGCACGTTCCCCAGAGCCCAACACATTAATCCTACTCCCCCGCCCTTTCCCCATAGCCCTACACATTAATCCGTCACCCCGCTCGTTCCCCTTAGCCCTACACATTATTTCAACTCCCCCATTCATTCTCCATAGCCATACACATTAATCTCATACCCCCGTTCATTCCCCATAACCCTATACATTAATCCTTCTCCCCTGCTCACTCCCCATAGCCCGACACATTAATCCCACTCCCCCCATGCTTTCCCGATAGCTTTATACATTAATACCACTCCTCCGCTCATTCCCCACAGGTCTAGACATTAATCCCCCTCCCCTGCTCATTCCCCATAGACCGACACATTAATCCCACTCCCCCACTCTTTCTCGATAGCTTTACACATTAATCCCGCTGCCCCACTCTTTCCCCACAGCTTTACACATTAATCCCACACTCCTGCTAATTCCCCATAGCCCTACACATTAATCCCGCTCCCCCGCTCATTCCCCATAGCACTATATAATAATCCCACTCCCTCGCCTTTTCCCCATAGGCCTACACATTAATCCCACTCACCAGCTCTTTCCCCTTAGCCCGACACATTATTCCAACTCCCCCATTCATTCTCCGTAGCCCTACACATTAAACCCACTCCCCTGCTCATTTACCGTAGCCCTACACATTAATCACACTCTCCCGCTTATTCCCCATACCCCTACACTTTATTCCAACTCCCCCGGTCATTCCCCTTAGCCTTACACATTAATCCCACTCCCCTGCTCGTTCCCCATAGCCCGACACATTATTCTAACTCCCCCATTCATTCTCCGTAGCCATACACATTAAACCCACTCCCCCACTCTTTCCCCACAGCCTTACTCATTAATCGCATTCTGCCAGTCATTCCCCATAGCCCTACACATTAATCACACTCACCCACTCTTTCCCCATGGCCATAAAATTAATCCCACTCCCCCGCTCATTCCCCAGAGCCCGACACATTATTCCAACTCACCCGTTCATTCTCCATATCCATACACATTAAACCCACTCCCCTGCTTGTTCCCCATGGACCTACACATTAATCCTACTTCCCCGGTCATTCCCCTAGTCCTACACATCAATCCCACTCCCCACTCAATACCCATAGACCTACACATTAACCCCATTCCCAGCCTCATTCCCCATAGCGCTACACATTATTCCAATGCCGTTGTTCATTCTCGGTGGCCGTAAACATTAATCCCACTCACCTGCTCGTTCCCCATAGATCTACACTTTCATCCTACTTCCCCGGTCATTCCCATAGTCCTACACATTAATCCCACTCCATACTCAATACCCATAGACCTACACATTAATCAAACTCCCCCACTCATTCCCCATAGCCCTACACATTATTCCAACTCCCCCGTTCGTTCTCCGTAGCCATACTCATTAATCCCACTCCCCTGCTCATATACCGTAGCCCAACACAGTAATCGCACTCACCCACACTTTCCCCATAGCCCTACACATGAATCCCCCTCCCCTGCTTATTCCCCATAGCCCTACACATTGTTCCAAATCCCCCGTTCATTCTCCGTAGCCATACACGTTAATCTCACACCCCGGCTCGTTCCCATATAGCCCTACACATTGTTCTCACTCCCCCGCCCTTTCCCCATAGCCCTACACATTAATCCCACTCACATGCTCTTTCCCCATAGCCATACACATTAATTCCACACCCCCGCCCTTTCCCCATAGCCCTACACATTAATCCCAATACCCCGCTCTTTCCCCGTAGCTCTACACATTAATCCCAGTCCCCCGCACTTTCCCCATAGCACTACAGGTAATCCTGCTCCCCCACTCATTTAACATAGGCCTACACATTATTCCAACTCCACCGGTCATTCTCCATAGCCCTACACACTAATCCCACTCCCCTGCTCTTACCCCAGAGTCCTACACAATAATCTCACTCCCTCACTTTTTGCCCATGGCCCTACACATTAGTCCACTCCCCTGCTCTTTTCCGACATCCCTCCACATTAATCCCACTTCCCCTGTCTTTCCCCATATCCTCTAGACATTAATCCACTCCCCAACTCTTTCCCCACAGCCCTATACATTAATCGCAGTCCCCCTCTCTTCCCGCATAGCCAGACACATCATTCCAACTCCTCCAGTCATTCTCCATCCCACTATACGATAATCCCATTCCCCTGCTCTTTCCCTATAGTCCTACACTTAATCCCACTCCCTTCACGTTTCCCATAGCCAAACACGTTAATCCCACACTCCCTTCTGTTCCCATAGACCTACACATTAATCTCACTCCCCGCTCATTCCCCATGTTCCTACAAACGAATCCCACACCCCGCCCATTCCCCATAGCCCTACGCGTTAATCCCACACCCCGCTCTTTCCCCATAGCCCTACACATTAATCCGTCACCCCGCTCATTCTCCATAGCCCGACACATTAAGCCCACTCCCCCACTCTTTCCCGATAGCTTTACACATTCCCCACTCCTCTCATTCCCCACAGGCCTAGACATTCATCCCCCTCCCCTGCTCATTCCCCATAGCCCGACACAGTAATCCCACTCCCCCACTCTTTCCCGACCCTTACACATTAATCCCACTCCCCTGATCGTTCCCCAAAACCCTACACATTAATCCCAATCCCCCATTCTTTCCCCACAGCTTTACACATTAATCCCCCTCTCCCGCCCATTCCCCAAAGCCCGACACATTAATCCCACTCACCCGCTCTATCCCCATAGCCCTATATGTTAATCCCACTCCACTGCTCATTCCCCATAGCCATACAAATGAATCGCCCTCCCCGACACAGTAATCGCACTCACCCACCCTTTCCCCATAGCCCTACACATGAATCAAAATCCCCCGCTTATTCCCCATAGCCTGACACATTATTCCAACTCACCCATTCATTCTCCATAGCCATAAACATTAAACCCACTCCCCCATTCATTCCCCATAGCCCTACACAGTATTCCAACACCCCCGCTCACTTCCCATAGCACTACACAATAATCCTACTTCCCTGGTCATTCCCCTAGTCCTACACATTAATCCCACTCCCCACTCAATACCCATACACTTACACATTAACCCCATTCCCACCCTCATTCCCCATAGCGCTACACATTATTCCAATGCCGTTGTTCATTCTCCGTAGCCATAAACATTAATCCCACTCACCCGCTCTTTCCCCATAGACCGACACATTAATCCTACTTCCCCGGTCATTCCCCTAGTCTACACATTAATCCCACTCCCCACTCGATACCCATGCACCTACACATTAATCAAACCTCCCCCCCACTCATTCCCCATAGCCCTACACATTTTTCCAACACCCCCTCTCTGTCCCTATAGCCCTACACATTAATCCCCCTCCCCCTCTCTGTCCCCATAGCCCTACACATTAATACCACTCCCCCGCTCGTTTCCCATAGCCCTACAGAATAATCGCACCCCCGTTCATTCCCCATAGCCCTACACAGTATTCCAACATCCCCGCTCACTTCCCATAGCACTACACAATAATCCCACTCCCTCGTTCATTCTCCATAGCCCTACACATTAATCCCCCTCTCCCACTCTTTCCTCATAGCCCGACATGTTAATCCCACTGCCCTGCTCTTTCCCCATTGCACTACAGGTTAATCCCACTCCCCTGCTTATTCCCCAAAGCCCTACACATTAATCCCACTCCCCTGCTCTCTCCCCATAGCACATCAGGTTAATCCCACTCCCCCGCTCATTTACCATAGCCCTACACATGTTTCCAACTCCTCCAGTCATTCTTCATAGCACTGCACACTAATCCCACTCCTCCGCTCTTTCCCCAGCCTCCTACACCTTAATCCCACTCCCTGCATGTTCCCCACAGATGAACACATTAATCCCACTCTCCAATTCCGTTCCCATAGAGCTACATGTTAATCTCACTCTGCGTTCATTTCCTACGGCCCAAAACTCTTTCCCCATAGCACGACAAGTTAATCCCTCTCCCCTGCTCTTTCCCCATAGCCCTACATATTATTCCAACTCCGCCGGTCATTCCCCATAGCCCTACATGTTAATCCCTCTCCCCCGCTCATTCCCCAAAGCCCTACACATTAATCCCACTCCCCACTCTTTCCAGATAGCTTGACACATTAATCCCATTCAGCTGCTTGATCCCCATAGCCCTACACATTATTCCAACTCCCCCGTTCATTCTCCATAGCCATACACATTAATCCCACTCCTCCATTCATTCCCCATAGATCCACACATTAATTCCTCTCCTCCACTCTTTCCCGATAGTCTTACACATTAATCCCACTCTCCTACTCGTTCTTCATACCTCTACACATTAATCCCACTCCCCCACTCTTTCCCGATAGCCTTACACATTAATTCCACTCCCCTACTTGTTCCCCATTGCTCTGCACATTATCCCACTCCTCCACTCTTTCCCGATAGCCTTACACATTAATTCCACTCCCCTACTTGTTCCCCATTGCTCTGCACTTATCCCACTCCTCCACTCTTTCCCGATAGCCTTACACATTAATCCCACTCCCCTGCTCATTACCCATAGCCCTACACATTAATCCCACTCCCCCACTCTTTCCTCATAGCCCGACATGTTAATCCTGCTGCCCTGCTCTTTCCCCATTGCACTACAGGTTAATCCCACTCCCCTGCTCATTCCCCAAAGCCCTACACATTAATCCCACTCCACTGCCCATTCCCCACAGCACTACAGGTTAATCCTATTCCCTCACTCATTTACCATTAATGGAGTTGGAATAATGTGTACGGCTATGGGGAACGAGCAGCTGAATGGGATTAATGTGTCAAGCTATCTGGAAAGAGTGGGGAGTGGGATTAATGTGTAGGGCTTTGGGGAATGAGCGGGGGAGAGGGATTAACATGTAGGGCTATGGGGAATGACCGACGGAGTTGGGATAATATGTAAGGCTATGGGGAAAGAGCAGGGGAGAGGGATCAACCTGTCGTGCTTTGGGGAAAGAGTGTAGGGCCGTGGGAAATGAGCACAGAGTGAGATTAATGTGTAGCTTTATGGGAACGGAATTGGAGAGTGGGATTAATGTGTTCATCTGTGGGGAACATGCAGGGGGTGGGATTAAGGTGTAGGAGGCAGGAGAAAGAGCAGGGGAGTGGGATTAGTGTGTAGTGCTATGGAGAATGACTGGAGGAGTTGGAAACGTGTAGGGCTATGGTAAATGAGCGGGGGAGTGGGATTAACCTGATGTGCTATGGGGAAAGAGCAGGGGAGTGGGATTAATGTGTAGGGCTTTGGGGAATGAGTGGGGGAGTGGAATTAACCTGTAGCGCAATGGGGATAGAGCAGGGCAGCGGGATTAACATGTCGGGCTATGAGGAAAGAGTGGGAGAGGGATTATTGTGTAGTGCTATGGGAAGTGAGCGGGGGTGTTGGAATACTGTGTAGGGCTATGGGGAATGAACGGGGGTGCGATTATTCTGTAGGGCTATGGGAAGCGCGCGGGGGAGTGGTATTAATGTATAGGGCTATGGGGACAGAGAGGGGGAGGGGGAGGGGGATTAATGTGTAGGGCTATGGAGAATGAACTCTCTGCCTCCTACACCTTCATCCCACTCCCCCACTCTTTCCTCATCATACAAATTAATCACACTCCCCGACGTTTCCCCGTAGCCCTACACATTAATCCCACTCCCCACTCGATACCCATAGACCTACACATTAATCCCACTCCCCCATTCATTCCCCATAGCACTACACATTAATCCCACTCCCCCGCTCATTCCCCTTAGCCCTACACATTGTTCCAACTCCCTTACTCATTCCCCATAGCACTACACAATAATCCCACTTTCTCGTTAATTCTCCATAGCCCTACACATTAATCCCCCTCTCCCACTCTTTCCCCATAGCCTGACACGTTAATCCCATTCCCCCGCTCTTTCCACACTGCACTACAGGTTAATCCCACTCCCCCGCTCATTTACCAGAGCCTTACACATCATTCCAACTCTTCCAGTCATTCTCCATATCACGACACACTAATCCCACTCCCTGGCTCTTTCCCCATAGTCCTACACCTTCATCCTACTCCCTGCACGTTCCCCATAGATGAACACGTTCATCCCACTCTCCCATTCTGTTCACATAGACCTACACATTAATCTCACTCCCTGCTTGTTCCCCACGGCTATACACACTAATCCCACTCCCCCGTTCATTCCCCATAGCTCTACACATTAATCCCACTCCCCCATTCTTTCCCGATAGCCTTACACATTAATTCCACTCCCTTACTTGTTCCCCATTGCTCTGCAAATTATCCCACTCTTCCATTCTTTCCCGATAGCCTTACACATTAATCCAACTCCCCTGCTCGTTACCCATAGCCCTACATATTAATCCCACTCCCCCACTCTTTCCCCATCATCATACAAATTAATCCCACTCCCCTGATGTTAGCCCGTAGCCCTACACATTAATCCCACTCCCCTGCCCTTTCCCCACAGCACTACAGGTTAATCCTACTCCCCCACTCATTTACCATAGCCCTGCACATCATTCCAACTCCTCTGGTCATTCTCCATATCCCTACACACTAAACCCACTCCCCGGCTCTTTCCCCATAGTCCAACGCAAAAATCCAACTCCCACACTCTTTGCTCATAGCCCTACACACTAATCCACTCGCCCGCTCTTTCTCCACAGCCCTACACATTGATCCCACTCACGCTCTCATTCCCCATAGCTCTACACATTAATCCCACTCCCCAACTCTTTCCCCATAGCACTACAGGTTAATCCCGCTCCCCCGCTCATTTACCACAGCCCTACACATCTTTCCAACTCCTCCAGTCATTCTCCATAGCACGACACATTAATCCCACTCCCCCGCTCATTCCCCATAGCTCTACACATTAATCCCACTCTCCACTCGGTACCCATAGCCCTTCACGTTACTCCCACTCCCCCGCTCATTCCCCGCAGCCCTACACATTAATCCCACTCTCCACTCGATACCCATAGCCCTACACACTAATCCCACTCCCCCGTTTATTCATCGTAGCCTTACACATTAATCCATCCCCCCCGCGCATTCTCCAAAACCCTACACATTATTCCAACTCCCCCATTCATTCCCCATAGCAGTACACATTAATCCCACTCCCTCGTTCATTCTCCATAGCCCTACATACTAATCCTCCTCCCCCTCTCTGTCCACATAGCCCTACACATTAATACCACTCCCCCGCTCGTTTCCCATAGCACTACAGAATAATCCCACCCCCCATTCATTCCCCATAGCCCGACACAGTATTCCAACAACCCCGCTCATTTCCCATAGCACGACACACTAATCCCACTCCCTGGCTTTCCCCATAGTCCTACACCTTCATCCTACTCCCTGCACGTTCTCCATAGACGAACACGTTCGTCCCACTCTCCCATTCTGTTCGCATAGACCTACACATTAATCTCACTCCCCGCTTGTTCCCCATGGCCGTACACACTAATCCCACTCCCCCATTCATTCCCCATAGCCATACACATTAATCCCATGCCCCCACTCATTTACCATAGCCCTGTATATCATTCCAACTCCTCTGGTCATTCTCCATAGCCCTACACACTAAACCCACTCCCTGGCTCTTTCCCCATAGTCCTACACAAAAATCCCACTCCCCCGCTCTTTGCCCATAGCCCTACACATTAATCCACTCCCCCGCTCTTTCTCCACAGCCCTACACATTAATCCCACTCCTCCTCTCTTTCCCCAAAGCCATACACATTAACCCCACTCCCGGGCTTTTACCCCATAGCCGTCCACATTAATCCCATTCCACCGCTCATTCCCCACATTATTCCAACTCTGCCGGTCATTCCCCACAGTCCTACACATTAATCCCTCTCCCCCGCTCATTCCCCACAGCCGTACACATTAATCCCACTCCCCCTTTCATTCAGATTCTCGTACACATTAATCCCACTGCCCTGCTCATTCAACATAGCCTTACACATTAAACCCACTCCCCCGTTCATTCCCCACAGCCGTACACATTAATCCCACTCCCCCGTTCATTCCCCATAGCCGTACACATTAATCCGACTGCCCTGTTCATTCCCCATAGCCGTACACATTTATCCCAATCCCCCACTCCTTCCCATAGCCTTACAGATTAATCCGACTCCCCCTCTCTTTCCCTTCAGCCCTACACATTAATCCCACTCCCCCGTTCATTCACCATTCTCGTACAAATTAATCCCACTGCCCTGCTCATTCAACATAGCCTTACACATTAAGCCCACTCCCCCGTTCATTCCCCACAGCCGTACACATTAATCCGACTGCCCTGTTCATTCCCCATAGCCGTACACATTTATCCCACTCCCCCACTCTTTCCCATAGCCTTACAGATTAATCCCACTCCCCCACTCTTTCCCTACAGCCCTACACATTAATCCCACTCCCCTACTCTTTCCACATAGTCATACACAATAACCCCCCTCCCTCGCTCTTTCCCTATAGCCCTCCACACTGATCCACAACTCTGCTCTTTCCCCACAGCCCTACACATTAATCCCACTCCCCTGCTTTTTCCCCACAGCGGTACACATTAATCCCACTCCCCCGTTCATTTACCATAGGCCTACACATGTTTTCAACTCCTCCAGTCATTCTGCATAGCACTACACACTAATCCCATTCCTCGCTCTTTCCCCACAGCGGTACACATTAATCCCACTCTCCCGCTCCTTCCCCATAGTTTTACACATTAATCCCACTCCCCTGCTTGTTCCCCATAGACCTACACATTAATCCCACTTCCCCGTTCATTCACCATAGCTGTACACATTAATCCGACTGCCCCACTCAATCCCCATAGCACCACACATTAATCCCACTCCCCCGCTCTTTCCAATAGCCCTACACGTTAATCTCACTCTGCGCTCGTTCCCCACGGCCCTACACTCTTTCCCCATAGCCCGACACATTATTCCAACTCTGCCGGTCATTCCCATAGCCCTACATGTTAATCCTTCTCCCCCGCTCATTCCCCAAAGCCCTACACATTAATCCCACTCCCCCGTTCATTCACCATTCTCGTACACATTAAACCCACTCCCCCATTCATTCCCCACAGCCGTACACATTAATCCCACTCCCCCGTTCATTCCCCATTGCTGTACATGTTATTCCGACTGCCCTGTTCATTCCCCATAGTCGTACACATTTATCCCACTCCCCCACTCTTTCCCATAGCCCTACACATTAATCCCACTCCCCTACTCTTTCCACGTAGTCATACACAATAACCCCACTCCCTCGCTCTTTCCCTATAGCCCTCCACATTAATCCACAACTCCGCTCTTTCCCCACAGCCGTACACATTAATCCCACTCCCCCTCTCTATCCCCACAGCTGTACACATTAATCCCACTCCCCCGTTCATTTACCATAGCCCTACACATGTTTCCAACTCCTGCAGTCATTCTCCATAGCACTACACACTAATCCCACTCCACGCTCTTTCCCCACAGCGGTACACACTAATCCCACTCCCCTGCTCATTCCCCAAAGCCTTACACATTAATCCCACTCCGCTGCTCTTTCCCCATAGCATATCAGATTAATCCCACTCCCCCGCTCATTTACCATAGCTCTACACATGTTTCCAACTGCTCCAGTCATTCTCCATAGCACTACACAGTAATCCCACTCTCCCGTCTTTCCCCAGAGTCCTACACCTTAATTCCACTCCCTGCATGTTCCCCATAGAGCTAGACATTAAACTCACTCTGCGTTCATTTCCCACGGCCCTACACTCTTTCCCCATAGCACGACAGGTTAATCCCTCTCCCCTGCACTTTTCCCATAGCCCTACACATTATTCCAACTCCGCCGGTCATTCCCCATAGCCCTACACGTTAATCCCTCTCCACCATCATTCCTCAAAGCCCGACACATTAATCCCACTCCTCTGCTCGTTCCTCATAGCCCTACACATTAATCCCACTCCCCATTCTTTCCAAATAGCTTTACACGTTAATTCCATTCACCTGCTCGTTCCCCATAACCCTACACATTATTCCAACTCCCCTGTTCATTCTCCGTAGCTATACACATTAATCCCACTCCTCCACTCATTCCCCATAGATCTATTCATTAATCCCTCTCCCCCACTCTTTCCCATTAGCCTTACATGTTAATCCCACTCCCCTACTTGTTCTCCATAGCTCTACACATTAATCCCACTCCCCCACTCTTTTCCGATAGCTTTACACATTAATCCCACTCCCTTACTTGTTCCCCATTGCTCTGCACATTATCCCACTCCTCCACTCTTTCCCAATAGCCTTACACATTAATCCAACTACTCTGCTCGTTACCCATAGCCCTACACATTAATCCCACTCCCCCACTCTTTCCCCATCATCATACAAATTAATCCCACTCCCCCAATGTTTCCCCGTAGCCCTACACATTAATCCCATTCCCCTGCCCTTTCCCCACAGCACTACAGGTTAATCCTACTCCCCCACTCATTTACCATAGCCCTGCACATCATTCCAACTCCTCTGGTCATTCTCCATAGCCCTTCACATTACTCCCACTCCCCCACTCATTCCCCGCAGCCCTACACATTAATCCCACTCTCCACTCGATACCCATAGCCCTACACACTAAACCCACTCCCCGGCTCTTTCCCCATAGTCCAACGCAAAAATCCAACTCCCATGCTCTTTGCCCATAGCCCTACACATTAATCCACTCGCCCGCTCTTTCTCCACAGCCCTACACATTGATCCCACTCACGCTCTCATTCCCCATAGCTCTACACATTAATCCCACTCCCCAGCTCTTTCCCCATAGCACGACAGGTTAATCCCGCTCCCCCGCTCATTTACCACAGCCCTACACATCATTCCAACTCCTCCAGTCATTCTCCATAGCACGACACACTAATCCCACTCCCCCGCTCATTCCCCATAGCTCTACACATTAATCCCACTCTGCAATCGGTACCCATAGCCCTTCACATTACTCCCACTCCCCCGCTCATTCCCCGCAGCCCTACACATTAATCCCACTCTCCACTCGGTACCCATAGCCCTACACACTAATCCCACTCCCCCGCTTATTCATCGTAGCCTTACACATTAATCCATCCCCCCCGCGCATTCCCCATAGCCCTACATGTTATTCCAACTCTCCCATTCATTCCCCATAGCACTACACATTAATCCCACTCCCCCGCTCATTCCTCATAGCCCTACACATTATTCCAACTCCCCCATTCATTCCCCATTGCACTACACATTAATCCCACTCCCCCGCTCATTCCCCATAGCCCTACACATTATTCCAACTCCCCCACTCATTCCCCATAGCACTACACAATAATCCCACTCCTCATTCATTCTCCATAACCCTACACATTAATACCCCTCTCCCACTCTTTCCCTATAGCCCGACACATTAATCCCACTCCTCCGCTCATTTACCAGAGCCCTACACATCATTCCAACTCCTCCTGTCATTCTCCATAGCACGACACACCATTCCCACTCCCCCGCTCTTGCCCCATAGTCCTACACCTTCATCCAATTCCCTGCACGTTCCCCATAGACGATCACATTAATCCCACTCTCCCATTCTGTTCGCATAGACCTACACAATAATCTCACTGCCCGCTTGTTCTCCATGGCCCTACACAATAATCCCACTCCCCCGTTCATTCCCCATAGCTTTACACATTAATCCCACTCCCCCGTTCATTCCCCATAGCTTTACACATTAATCCTACTCCCCCACTCATTCCCAGAGCCATATACATTAATCCCACTCCCACCTCTTTCTCCATAGCCCTACAAATTAATCCATCTCCCTTGTTTGTTCCCCATAGCCATACACATTACTCCCACTCCCCTGCTCTTTCCCCATAGCCCTACACATTAATGCCACTCCCCTGCCCTTTCCCCACAGCACTCCAGTTTAATCCTACTCCCCCACTCGTTTACCATAGCCCTCACATCATTCCAACTCCTCTGGTCATTCTCCATATCCCTACACATTAACCCCAGTCCCAGGCTCTTTCCCCACAGCCGTACACATTAATCCCACTCCCCCGCTCATTCCCCATAGTTTTACACATTAATCCCACTCCCCTGCTCGTTCCCCATAGCATTACACATTAATCCCACTCCCCCGGTCTTTCCAATAGCCCTACACATTAATCTCACTGCACACTCGTTCCCCACGGCCCTACATTCTTTCCCCATAGCACGACAGGTTACTCCCTCTTCCCGGCCCGTTCCCCATAGCCCGACACATTTTTCCAACTCTGCCAGTCATTCCCCATAGCCTTACATGTTAATCCCTCTCCCCCGCTCATTCCCCAAAGCCCTACACATTGAACCCACTCCCCCAATCATTCCACACAGCCGTACACATTAATCCCACTCCCCTGTTCATTCCCCATCGCCGTGCACATTAATCCCGCTCCCCCGCTCTTTCCCATAGCCCTACACATTAATCCCACTCCCCTGCTCATTTACCATAGCCCTACACATGTTTCCAACTCCTCCAGTCATTCTCCAAAGCACTACACACTAATCCCCCTCCCCCACTCTTTCCCCATCGTCATACAAATTAATCCCACTCCCCTGATCATTCCCCATAGCCCTACACATTAATCCCACTCCCCTGCCCTTTCCCCACAGCACCACAGGTTAATCCTACTCCCCCACTCATTTACCATAGCCCACACATCATTCCAACTCCTCTGGTCATTCTCCATATCCCTACACACTAAACTCACTCCCTGGCTCTTTCCCCATATTCCTACACAAAAATCCCACTCCCCCGCTCTTTGCCCATAGCCCTACACATTAATCCACTTCCCCGCTCTTTCCCCACAGTCCTACACATTAATCCCACTCTCACTCTCTTTCCCCATAGTCCTACACTTCAATTTCACTCCCTGCACGTTCCCCATAGACGAACACATTAATCCCTATCTCCCATTCTGTCCCCATAGGCCTACACATTAATCCCTCTCCCCGGCTCATTACCCATAGCCTGACACATCATTCCAATTCCCACGGTCATTCCGCATGGCCCTACACATTAATCCCACTCTCCACTCGATACCGATAGCCTTACATGTTACTCCCACTCATCCGTTCATTCCCTCTAGCCCTACACATTAATCCATCGCACCCGCTCATTCCCCATAACCCTACACATTATTCCAGCTTTCTGACACATTCCCAATAGCACTACACGTTAATCTCAAATCCCCACAGGTTCCACATAGCCCTACACATTAATCCCACTCCCCCGCTCAATCCCCATAGCCCTACACGTTATTCCAACTCCACTACTCGTTCCCCATAGCCCTACAGAATAATCCCAATCCCTCATTCATTCCCCATAGCCCTACACTTTATTCCAACTCCCCACTCATTCCCCATACCTCTACATATTAATCCCACTCGCGCTCTCTTTCCACATAGTCATACACAATAACCCCACTTCCTCGCTCTGTCCCTATAGCCCTCCACATTAATCCACAACTCCGCTCTTTCCCCACAGCCCTACACGTTAATCCCGCTCCCCCTCTCTTTCCCCGTAGCCCTACGCATTAATCCCGCTCCACCGCTTTTTCCCCATTGCACTACAGGTTAATCCCACTTCGCCGCTCATTTACCAGAGCCCTACATGTCATTGCAACTCCTCCAGTCATTCTCCAAAGCATGAAACTAATCCCACTCCCCCGCTCTTTCCCCATAGTCCTACACCTTAATCCCACTCCCTGCACATTTCCCATAGTTGAACATGTTAATCTACTGTCCCATGCTGTTCGCATAGGCCTATACATTATTCTCACTTCCCCATTCATTGTCCATAGCCGTACACATTTATCCCCCACTCCCACTCGTTCCACATAGCACTACACATTAATCAAAATCCCCCACTTATTCCCCATTGACCTAAACATTATTCCAATTCCCCCGTTCATTCTCCGTAGCCATACACATTATTCCCATTCCCCCGCTGATTCCCCATAGCCCTACACATTAATCCCTCTCCCCTGCTCATTCCCCATTGCCCTAAACATTATTCCAACTCACCCATTCATTCCCCATTGCCCTACACATTAATCCCTCTCCCATGCTCATTCCCCATAGCCCTACACTTTAATCCCACTCCCCTGCACATTCTCCATTGCCATACACATTAATCCCTCTCCCCTGCTCGTTCTCCACAGCGGTACCCATTAATCCCGATCCCCCATTCATTCCCCATAGTCATACACATTAATCCCACTCTCCTGCTCATTCCCCATAACGGAACACATTAATCCCACTCTCACGCTCATTCCCCATAGCAATATACATTAATCCCTCTCCATTGCTCATACCCCAAAGCCCTACAGATTAATTCCACGCACCCACTCTTTCCAGATAGCTTTAAACGTTAATCCCACTCCCCTGCTCGTTCGCCATAACCCTACACATTAATCCCTCTCCCCTGCTCGTTCCCCATCGCCCTACACATTAATCCCACTCCCCCGCTCATTCACCATAGACCTGCACACTAATCCCACTCCCCCGCTCTTTCCCCATAGTCCTACAGCTTAATCCCGCTCCCTCCACTTTCCCCATAGATGAACACGTTAATCCCACTTTCATATTCTGTTCGCATAGACCTACACATTAATCTCACTCCCCGTTTGTTCCCCACAGCCCTACACACTAATCCCACTCCCCTGCTCGTTCCCAATAGCCTTACACATTAATCCCACTCCCATTCTCGTTCCCCATAGCCCTACACATTATTCCAACTCCCCCATTCATTCTCCGTAGCCAAACACATTAATTCCACTCCCCCGCTCATTCCCATTAGCACTACATGTTAATCCCTCTTGCCCGCACATTCCCCAAAGCCCTAGACATTAATTCCTCTCCCCTGCTCGTTCCTCATAGCCCTACACGTTAATCCCACTCCCCACTCTTTCCAGATATCTTTACACGTTAATCCCATTCACCTGCTCGTTCCC
Source organism: Carcharodon carcharias (assembly GCF_017639515.1). NCBI lineage: Eukaryota > Metazoa > Chordata > Chondrichthyes > Lamniformes > Lamnidae > Carcharodon > Carcharodon carcharias. The sequence goes on from NC_054474.1 coordinate 121,977,066, forward strand.
CATAGCCCTACACATTATTCCAACTCCCCCACTCATTCCCCATAGCACTACACAATAATCCCACTCCCTACTCATTCCCCATTGCACTACACAATAATCCCACTCCCTCGTTCATCCTCCATAGCCCTACACATTGATCCCGCTCCCCAACTCATTCCCCATTGCACTACAGGTTAATCCCACTCCCCCACTTATTTACCAGAGCCCTACACATCTTTCCAACTACTCAAGTCATTCTCCATAGCATGACACATTAATCCCTCTCCCCTGGTCGTTCCCCATCGCCCTACAGCTCAATCCCACTCCCTGCATGTTCCCCATAGACGAACACGTTAATCCCACTCTCCCATTCTGTTTGCATAGACCTACAGATTAATCTCACACCCCACTTGTTCCTCACGGCCCTACACACTAATCCCACTCCCCTGCCCATTCCCCATAGCCCCACACGTTAATCCCACTCCACCGTGATTTGTCCATAGCGGTACACATTAATCCCCCCACTCACGCTCGTTCCACATAGCACTACACATTAATCAAAATCCCCAACCCATTCCCCATTGCCCTAGACATTATTCTAATTCCCCCGTTCATTCTCCTTAGCCATACACATTAATCCCACTCCCCCACTCTTTCCCGATAGCCTTACACATTAATCCCACTCCCATTCTCGTTCCCCATAGTCCAACACATTATTCCAACTCCCCCGTTCATTCTCCGTGGCCATACACATTAATCCCATTCCCCCGCTCATTCCCCATAGCCCTACACGTTAATCCTCCTCCAATGCTCGCTCCCCATAGCCCTAGACACTAATCCCACTCCCCTGCTCGTTCGCCATAACCCTACACATTAATCCCTCTCCCCTGCTCGTTCCCCATCGCCCTACACATTAATCCCACTCCCCCGCTCATTCACCATAGACCTGCACACTAATCCCACTCCCCCGCTCTTTCCCCATAGTCCTACAGCTTAATCCCGCTCCCTCCACTTTCCCCATAGATGAACACGTTAATCCCACTTTCATATTCTGTTCGCATAGACCTACACATTAATCTCACTCCCCGTTTGTTCCCCACAGCCCTACACACTAATCCCACTCCCCTGCTCGTTCCCAATAGCCTTACACATTAATCCCACTCCCATTCTCGTTCCCCATAGCCCTACACATTATTCCAACTCCCCCATTCATTCTCCGTAGCCAAACACATTAATTCCACTCCCCCGCTCATTCCCATTAGCACTACATGTTAATCCCTCTTGCCCGCACATTCCCCAAAGCCCTAGACATTAATTCCTCTCCCCTGCTCGTTCCTCATAGCCCTACACGTTAATCCCACTCCCCACTCTTTCCAGATATCTTTACACGTTAATCCCATTCACCTGCTCGTTCCCCATAGCCCTACACATTATTCCAACTCCCCCACTCATTCCCCATAGCACTACACAATAATCCCACTCCCTACTCATTCCCCATTGCACTACACAATAATCCCACTCCCTCGTTCATTCTCCATAGCCCTACACATTGATCCCGCTCCCCAACTCATTCCCCATTGCACTACAGGTTAATCCCACTCCCCCACTTATTTACCAGAGCCCTACACATCTTTCCAACTACTCAAGTCATTCTCCATAGCATGACACATTAATCCCTCTCCCCTGGTCGTTCCCCATCGCCCTACAGCTCAATCCCACTCCCTGCATGTTCCCCATAGACGAACACGTTAATCCCACTCTCCCATTCTGTTTGCATAGACCTACAGATTAATCTCACACCCCACTTGTTCCTCACGGCCCTACACACTAATCCCACTCCCCTGCCCATTCCCCATAGCCCCACACGTTAATCCCACTCCACCGTGATTTGTCCATAGCGGTACACATTAATCCCCCACTCACGCTCGTTCCACATAGCACTACACATTAATCAAAATCCCCAACCCATTCCCCATTGCCCTAGACATTATTCTAATTCCCCCGTTCATTCTCCTTAGCCATACACATTAATCCCACTCCCCCACTCTTTCCCGATAGCCTTACACATTAATCCCACTCCCATTCTCGTTCCCCATAGTCCAACACATTATTCCAACTCCCCCGTTCATTCTCCGTGGCCATACACATTAATCCCATTCCCCCGCTCATTCCCCATAGCCCTACACGTTAATCCTCCTCCAATGCTCGCTCCCCATAGCCCTAGACACTAATCCCACTCCCCTGCACGTTCTCCATTGCCATACAAATTAAACCCTCTCCCCTGCTCGTTTTCCATAGCTGTATCCATTAATCCCGCTCCCCCCGTTCATTCCCCATAGCCGTACACGTTAATCCCACTCCCCTGCTCATTCCCCATAGGCTTACACATCAATCCTACTCCCTGGTTCATTCCCCATAACTGAACACTTTAATCCCACTCTCGCGCTCATTCCCCATAGCCCTACAGATTAATCCTCAACCCTTCTCGTTCCCCACAGCCCTACACATTAATCCCACTCCCCTGCACATTCTCCATAGCCATACACATTAATCCCCCACTCCCGTTCGTTCCATATAGCACTACACATTAATCAAAATTCCCCACACATTCCCCATTGCCCTAAATATAATTCCAATTCCCCCGTTCATTCTCCGTAGCCATACACATTAATCCCACTCCCCCGCTGATTCCCATAGCCCTACACATTAATCCCACTCCCCCACTCATTCCCCATAGACCTACACATTAACCCCTCTCCCCTGTTCGTTCCACATAGCCCTACACTTTATTCCAACTCCCCCACTCATTCCGCATAGCACTACACATTAATCCCACTCGCCCGCTCAATCCGCATAGCCCTACACATTAGTCCAACTCCACCACTCATTCCGCATAGCACTACACAATAATCCCACTCCCTCATTCATCCTCGATAGCCCTACACATTAATCCCCCTCCCCCTATCTTAACCCTAGCCCTACACATTAATACCACTCCCCCGCGCGTTTCCCATAGCACTACAGAATAATCCCACTCCTTCGTTCCTTCCCCATAGCCCTACACTTGATTCCAACTCCCCCACTCATTCCCCATAACACTACAGAATAACCCCACTCCTTCGTTCATTCTCCATAGCCCGACACATTATCGCGCCTCCCGCTCTTTCCCATTGCTCTACAGGTAGATCCCACACCCCCACTCATTTACCAGAGCCCTACACATCTTTCCAACTACTCTAGTCATTCTCCATAGCACGACACATTAATCCCTCTCCGCTGCTCGTTCCCCATCGCCCTACACAATAATCCTACTCCCCCGCTCATTCGCCATAGACCTGCACACTAATCCCACTCCCCTGCTCGTTCCCCATAGCCCCACACATTAATCCCACTCCACATTCTTTGTCCATAGCCGTACACAATAATCCCCCACTTCCGCTCGTTCCACATAGCACTACACATTAATCAAAACCCCCAACTCATTCCCCATTGCCCTAGACATTATTCAAATTCCCCCGTTCATTCTCCTTAGCCATACACATTAATCCCACTCCCCCACTGATTCCCCATAGCCCTACACATCAATCCCACTCCCCTACTCTTTCCCAATAGCCTTACACATTAATCCTACTCCCATTCTCGTTCTCCACAGCCTTACACCTTATTCCAACTCCCCCGTTCATTCTCCGTAGCCAAACACATTAATCCCACTCCCCCGCTCATTCCCCAAAGCACTACATGTTAATCCCTCTTGCCCGCACATTCGCCAAAACCCTAGACATTAATTCCTCTCCCCTGCTCGTTCCCCATAGCCCTACACGTTAATCCCACTCCCCACTCTTTCCAGATAGCTTTACACATTAATCCCATTCACCTGCTCGTTCCCCATAGCCCTACACATTATTCCAACTCCCCCACCCATTCCCCATAGCACTACACAATAATCCCACTCCCTTGTTCATTCTCCATAGCCCTACACATTGATCCCGCTCCCCCGCTCATTTCCCATTGCACTACAGGTTAATCCCACTCCCCCGCTCATTTACCAGAGCTCTACACATCTTTCCAACTACTCCAGTCATTCTCCATAGCACGACATACTAATCCCTCTCCCCCGCTCTTTCCCCATAGTCCTACAGTTTAATCCCACTCCCTGCATGTTCCCCATAGACGAACACGTTAATCCCACTCTCCCATTCTGTTTGCATAGACCTACAAATTAATCTCACACCCCACTTGTTCCTCACGGCCCTACACACTAATCCCACTCCCCTGCCCATTCCCCATAGCCCCACACGTTAATCCCACTCCACCGTGAGTTGTCCATAGCTGTACACATTAATCCCCCACTCACGTTCGTTCCACATAGCACTACACATTAATCAAAATCCCCAACTCATTCCCCATTGCCCTAGACATTATTCTAATTCCCCCGTTCATTCTCCTTAGCCATACACATTAATCCCACTCCCCTACTCTTTCCCGATAGCCCTACACATTAATCCCTCTCCCATGCTCATTCCCCATAGCCCTACACTTTAATCCCACTCCCCTGCACATTCTCCATTGCCATACACATTAATCCCTCTCCCCTGCTCGTTCTCCACAGCGGTACCCATTAATCCCGATCCCCCATTCATTCCCCATAGTCATACACATTAATCCCACTCTCCTGCTCATTCCCCATAACTGAACACATTAATCCCACTCTCACGCTCATTCCCCATAGCAATATACATTAATCCCTCTCCATTGCTCATACCCCAAAGCCCTACAGATTAATTCCACGCACCCACTCTTTCCGGATAGCTTTAAACGTTAATCCCACTCCCCTGCTCGTTCGCCATAACCCTACACATTAATCCCTCTGCCCTGCTCGTTCCCCATCGCCCTACACAATAATCCTACTCCCCCGCTCATTCGCCATAGACCTGCACACTAATCCCACTCCCCCGCTCTTTCCCCATAGTACTACAGCTTAATCCCACTCTCTGCGCTTTCCCCATAGATGAACACGTTAATCCCACTTTCATATTCTGTTCGCATAGACCTACACATTAATCTCACTCCCCGCTTGTTCCCCACAGCCCTACACACTAATCCCACTCCCCTGCTCGTTCCCCATAGCCCCACACATTAATCCCACTCCACCGTTCTTTGTCCATAGCCGTACACAATAATCCCCCACTTCCGCTCGTTCCACATAGCACTACACATTAATCAAAATTCCCAACTCATTCCCCATTGCCCTAGATATTATTCCAACTCCCCCGTTCATTCTCCGTAGCCAAACACATTAATCCCACTCCCCCGCTCATTCCCCAAAGCACTACATGTTAATCCCTCTTGCCCGCACATTCGCCAAAGCCCTAGACATTAATTCCTCTCCCCTGCTCGTTCCCCATAGCCCTACACGTTAATCCCACTCCCCACTCTTTCCAGATAGCTTTACACATTAATCCCATTCACCTGCTCGTTCCCTATAGCCCTACACATTATTCCAACTCCCCCAATCATTCCCCATAGCACTACACAATAATCCTACTCCCCCGCTCACTCGCCATAGACCTGCACACTAATCCCACTCCCTCGCTCTTTCCCCATAGTCCTACAGCTTAATCCCACTCCCTGCACTTTCCCCATAGATGAACACGTTAATCCCACTTTCATATTCTGTTCGCATAGACCTACACATTAATCTCACTCCCCGCTTGTTCCCCACAGCCCTACACACTAATCCCACTCCCCTGCTCGTTCCCCATAGACCCACACATTAATCCCACTCCACCGTTCTTTGTCCATAGCCGTACACAATAATCCCCCACTTCCACTCGTTCCACATAGCACTACACATTAATCAAAATCCCCAACTCATTCCCCATTGCCCTAGACATTATTCAAATTCCCCCGTTCATTCTCCTTAGCCATACACATTAATCCCACTCCCCCACTCTTTCCCGATAGCCTTACACATTAATCCCACTCCCATTCTCGTTCCCCATAGTCCAACACATTATTCCAACTCCCCCGTTCATTCTCCGTGGCCATACACATTAATCCCATTCCCCCGCTCATTCCCCATAGCCCTACACGTTAATCCTCCTCCAATGCTCGCTCCCCATAGCCCTAGACACTAATCCCACTCCCCTGCACGTTCTCCATTGCCATTCAAATTAAACCCTCTCCCCTGCTCGTTTTCCATAGCTGTATCCATTAATCCCGCTCCCCCCGTTCATTCCCCATAGCCTTACACATTAATGCTACTCCCTGGTTCATTCCCCATAACTGAACACTTTAATCCCACTCTCGCGCTCATTCCCCATAGCCCTACAGATTAATCCTCAACCCTGCTCGTTCCCCATAGCCCTACACATTAATCCCACTCCCCTGCACATTCGCCATTGTCATACACATTAATTCCTCTCCCCTACTCGTTCTCCATAGCCATACCCATTAATCCCACTCCCCCATTCATTCTCCATAGCCATACACATTAATCCCCCACTCCCGCTCATTCCATATAGCACTACACATTAATCAAAATCCCCCACACATTCCCCATTGCCCTAAATATTATTCCAATTCCCCCGTTCATTCTCCGTAGCCACACACATTAATCCCACTCCCCCGCTGATTCCCCATAGCCCTACACATTAATCCCTCTCCCCTGTTCGTTCCACATGGCCCTACACTTTATTCCAACTCCCCCACTCATTCCACATAGCACTGCACATTAATCCCACTCGCCCGCTCAATCCCCATAGCCCTACACATTACTCCAACTCCACCACTCATTCCGCATAGCACTACACAATAATCCCACTCCCTCATTCATTCTCGATAGCCCTACACATTAATCCCCCTCCCCCTAACTTTACCCTAGCCCTACACATTAATACCACTCCCCCGCGCGTTTCCCATAGCACTACAGAATAATCCCACTCCCTCGTTCCTTCCCCATAGCCCTACACTTGATTCCAACTCCCCCACTCATTCCTCATAACACTACACAATAATCCCACTCCTTCGTTCATTCTCCATAGCCCGACACATTATCGCGCCTCCCGCTCTTTCCCATTGCTCTACAGGTAAATCTCCCTCCCCCCCTCATTTACTAGAGCCCTACACATCATTCCAACTCCTCCAGTCTTTCTCCATAGCACGACACTAATCCCACTCACCCGCTCTTTCCCCATAGTCTTGCACCTTCATCTCACTCCCTGCACTTACCCCATAGATGAACACGTTAATCCCACTCTCCCATTCTGTTCGCATAGACCTACACATTAATCGCACTCCCCACTTCTTCCCCACGGCCCTACACATTAACCTCACTCCCATTCTCGTTCCCCATAGCCCTACACACTATTCCAACTCCCCCATTCATTCTCCGTAGCCATACACATTAATCCCACTCCCCTACTCATGCCCCATAGCCCAACACATTAATCCCACTCCCCTGCTCATTCCCCATAGCCTTACACATTAATCCCATTGCCCTGCTTATTACTCATAACCCGACACATTAATCCATCGCACCGGCTCATTCCCCATTGCCCTACACATTATTCCAACTTCCCCACACATTCCCAATAGCACACTCGTTACTCACACAGCCCCACTGGTTCCACATAGCCCTAAACATTATTCCAAATCCATAATTTATTCCCCATAGCCCTCCACATTAATCCCACTCCCCCGCTCTTTCCCCATTGCACTACAAGTTAATCCCACTCCCCCGCTCATTTACCAGAGCCCTACAAGCCATTCCAACTCCTCCAGTCATTCTCCAAAGCATGAAACTAATCCCACTCCCCCACTCTTTCCCCACAGTCCTACACATTAATCCCACTCCCCCTCTCTTTCCCCATAGCCCTACACATTAATCCCACTCCCCCGCTCTTTCCCCATTGCACTACAGGTTAATCCCACTCCCCCGCTCATTTACCAGAGCCCTACAAGCCATTCCAACTCCTCCAGTCATTCTCCAAAGCATGAAACTAATCCCACTCCCCCACTCTTTCCCAACAGTCCTACACCTTAATCCCACTCCCTGCACATTTCCCATAGATGAACACATTAATCCTACTCTCCCATGCTGTTCGCATAGACCTACACATTAATCTCACTTCCCCGTTCATTGTCCATAGCTGTACACATTAATCCCCCACTCCCGCTCGTTCCACATAGCACTACACATTAATCAAAATCCCCTACTCATTCCCCATTGCCCTAAACATTATTCCAATTCCCCTGTTCATTCTCTTTAGCCATACACATTAATCCCACTCCCCCGCTGATTCCCCATAGCCTTACACATTAATCCTTCTCTCCTGCTCGTTCCCCATTGCCCTAAACATTATTCCAACTCCCCTGCACGTTCTCCATTGCCATACACATTAATCCCTCTCCATTGTTCGTTCTCAATAGCGGTACCCATTAATCCCGATCCCCCATTCATTCCCCATAGCCGTACACATTAATCCCACTCCCCTGCTCATTCCCCATAACCGAACACATTAATCCCACTCTCACGCTCTTTCCCCACAGCAATATACATTAATCCCTCTCCATTGCTCATACCCCAAAGCCCTACACATTAATTCCACGCACCCACTCTTTCCAGATAGCTTTAAACGTTAATCCCACTCCCCTGCTCGTTCGCCATAATCCTACACATTAACCCCTCTCCCCTGCTGGTTCTCCATAGCCATACCCATTAATCCCGCTCCCCCATTCATTTCCCATAGCCCTAAACATTAATCCCACTCCCCTGTTCATTCTCCATAGCAGTACACATTAATCCCCCACTCCCACTCATTCCATATAGCACTACACATTAATCAAAATCCCCCACTTATTCCCCATTGCCCTAAACATTATTCCAATTCCCCCGTTCATTGTCCTTAGGCATACACATTAATCCCACTCCCCCGCTGATTCCCCATAGCCCTACACATTAATCCCACTCCCCACTCATTCCCCATAGATTTACACATTAATCCCTCTCCCCTGCTCGTTCCACATAGCCCTACATTTTATTCCAACTCCCGCACTCATTCCCCATAGCACTACATATTAATCCCACTCCCCCGCTCAATCCCCATAGCCCTATACATTATTCCAACTCCACTACTCATTCCACATAGCCCTACACATTACTCCAGCTCCCCCACTCATTCCCCATAGCACTACACAATAATCCCACTCCCTCATTCATTCTCAATAGCCCTACACATTAATCCCCCTCGCCCTATCTTTCTCCTAGCCCTACACATTAATACCACTCCCACGCGTGTTTCCCATAGCCCTACAGAATAATCCCACTCCCTCGTTCCTTCCCCATAGCCCTACACTTTATTCCAACTCCCCCACTCATTCCTCATAACACTACACAATAATCCCACTCCTTCGTTCATTCTCCATAGCCCAACACATTATCGTGCACCCCGCTCTTTCCCATTGCACTACAGGTTAATCTCACTCCCCCGCTCATTTAACAGAGCCCTACACATCATTCCAACTCCTCCAGTCTTTATCCATAGCACGACACTAATCCCACTCACCCGCTCTTTCCCCATAGTCTTGCACCTTCACCCCACTCCCTGCACTTATCCCATAGATGAACACGTTAATCCCACTCTCCCATTCTGTTCGCATAGACCTACACATTAATCGCACTCCCCGCTTCTTCCCCACTGCCCTACACATTAACCTCACTCCTATTCTCACTCCCCATAGCCCTACACATTATTCCAACTCCCCCATTCATTCTCCGTAGCCATACACATTAATCGCACTCCCCCGCTCATTCCCCATAACTGTACACATTAATCCCACTGCCCTGCTTGTTACCCATAACCCTACACATTAATTCATCGCACCAGCTCATTCCCCAATGCCCTACACATTATCCCAACTTCCCCACTCATTCCCAATAGCACACTCGTTACTCTCACAGCCCCACTGGTTCCACATAGCCCTAAACATTATTCCAAATCCCCAATTTATGCCCCATAGCCCTTCACATTAATCCCACACCCCCGCTCATTCCCCATAGCCGTACACATTAATCCCACTCCCCGGCTCGTTTCCCATAGCCCTACAGAATAATCCCACTCCCTCGTTCATTCTCCATAGTCCTACACATGATTCCAACTCCCCCACTCATTCATTCCCCATAGCACAACACATTAATCCCACTGCCCCACTCTTTCCCCATACACTACAGGTTAATCCCACTCCCCCGCTCATTTACCAGAGCCCTACACATCATTCCAACTCCTCCAGTCATTCTCCACAGCACGACACTAATTCCACTCCCCTGCTCTTTCCCCATAGTCCTACACCTTCATCCCATCCCTGCAGGTTCCCCATAGACGAACACTTTAATCCCACTCTCCCATTCTGTTCGCATAGACCTACACATTAATTGCACTCCCTACTTGTTCTGTTTAGCCCTACACACTAATTCCACTCCCCTGCTCATTCCTCATAGCCATACACATTAATCCCACTCCCCCCGCTTATTCCCCATAGCCGTACACATTAACCCTACTTCACTGCTCATTCACCTTAGCCATTACATTAATCACACTCTCCCACTCATTCCCCATAGCCCCACACTTTTAATCCCACACCCCCACACTTTCTGGATAGCTTTAAACATTAATCCCACTCCCCTGCTCGTTCCCTGTGGCCCTACACATTAATCCCACTCCTCCGTTCATTCTCCATAGCCGTGCACATTAATCCCCCTCCCCCGCTCGTTCCACATAGCACTACACATTAATCAAATTCCCCCACTCATTCCCCATTGCTCTAAACATTATTTGAATTCCCCCCTTTATTCTCCTTAGCCATACACATTAATCCCACTCCTCCGCTGATTCCCCATTGCCCTACACGTTAATCCATCTCCCCTGCTCGTTCCCCATAGCCCTACATGTTAATCCCACTCATCCACTTGTTTCCCATTGCCTCCCACGTTAATCCCACTCCCCCGCTCATTACCCATAGCCGTACACATTAATCCTACTCCACTGCTCATTCACCATAGCCATTACATTAATCACACTCTCCCACTCATTCCCCATAGCCCCACACTATTAATCCCACTCCCCTGCTCATTCCCCATAGCCCTACACATTAATCCCACTCCCCCGTTCATTCCCCAATGCCCTACAAATTAATCCCATTTCCCCACTCGTTCCTCTTGCCTTACACATTAATCCCACTCCCCCATTCATTCCCCATAGCCTTACACATTAATCCCACTTCCCCGCTCATTCCCTATAGCCCTACACATTAATCCCACTCCTCTGCAATTCCCCATAGCCCTACACATTAATCCCATTTTCCCGCTCTTTCCCTATAGCCCTACACATTAATCCCACTCCCCTACTCATTGCCCATAGCCCTGCACATTAATCCCACTCCCCTGCAATTCCCCATAGCCCTACACATTAATCCCACTCCCCTACTCATTGCCCATAGCCCTGCACATGAATCCCACTCCCGTTCTTTCCCCATAGCCCTGCACATTAATCCACCTCCTCTGCTCATTCCCCATAGCCCTACACATGAATCCCACTCCCCCACTCTTTCCCCAGAGCCGTACTCATTAATGCCCACCCCCGCTCATTCCCCATATGCCTGCACATTAATCCCACTCCCCCACTCTTTCCTCATCGCCTTACATATTATTCCCACTACCCCGTTCATTCCCCATAGCCCTACACATTAATCCCACGCCCCTGCTTTTTCCCCTTGGCACTACACATTAATCCCCCACCCCCGCTCATTCCCCACATGCCTGCACATTAATTCCACTCACCCGCTCTTTCCTCATTGCCTTACATATTAATCCCACGACCCCGTTCATTCCCCATAGACCTGCACATTAATCCCACTGCCCCACTCTTAACGGATAGCTTTAAACATTAATCCCTCTCCCCCGCTCATTCCACATAGCCCTACACATTAATCCCACTCCACCATTCTTTCCCCATAGCCCTGCACATAAATGCAACTCCCACACTCTTTCCTCAGGGCCATACACATTAATCCCACACCCCTCTCATTCCCCAAAGCCATACGCATTAATCCCACTCCCACGCACTTTTCCCAAAGCGCTGCACATTAATCCCACTCCTCCGCTCATTCCCCATAGCCCTGCACATTAATCCCACTCCCCCATTCTTTCCCCATAGCCCTGCACATTAATACCACTCCCCCATTTTACCCCATAGCTTTACACATTAATCCCACTCCCCCGCTCTTTCCCCACAGCCTTACACATTAATGCCACTCCCCTGCCTGTTACCCATAACCCTACACATTAATCCCACTCCTCTGCTCATTCTCCATCGCCCTGCACATTAATCCCACTCTCCCACTCTTTCCCCAGAACCATACAGTTTAATCCCATTCCCCCGCTCATTCCCCATACGCCTTCACATTAATCCCACTCCCCTGCTCATTCCACAATGCCCTACAAATTAATCCCATTCCCCCAATCATTCCTCATAGCCTTACACATTAATCCCACCCCCCTGTTCTTTCCCCATAGCCCTGCGCATTAATCCCACTCCCCTGCTCTTTCCTCAGAGCCATACCTATTAATCCCTCTTCCCCGCCCATTCCCCTTAGTCCTGAAAATTAATCCCACTCCCCCACTCTTTCCTCATATTCTTACACATTAATCCCACCCCCCACCCCATTCATTCCCCATAGCCCCACACATTAATTCTACTCCCCCGCTCATTCCCCATTTCCCTACACATTAATCCCATTCCCGTGCTCTTTCCCCATATCCCTACACATTAATCCCACTCCCCTGCTCTTTCCCCATAGCCTTACACGTTAATCCCACTCCTCTGCTCTTTCCCCATAGCTGTGCACCTTAATCCCACTCCCCTGTTCATTCCCCATAGCTGTGCACATTAATCCCATGCCCCTGCTCATTCACCATAGCCATTACATTAATCAAACTCCCCCACTCATTCCGCATAGCCCCACACATTAATCCCACTCCCCCACTCTTTCCGGATAGCTTTAAACATTAATCCCACTCCCCTGCTTGTTTGCCATAACTCTACACATCAATACCTCTCTAACGCTCATTCCCCATAGCCTTACACATTAATCCCACTCCCCTGCTCATTCCCCATAGCCCTAGACATTAATCCCACTCCCCCATTCTTTCCCCATAGCCCTGCAAATTAATCCCACTCCCCAGTCTTTCCCCATAGCAATGCACATAAATGCAACTCCCCCGCTCTTTCCCCAGGGCCATCCACATTAATCCCACTCCCCTCTCATTCGCCAAAACCATACACATTAATCACACTCCCACGTTCAGTCCCCACAGCCCTTCACATTAATCCCACTCCCCTCTCATTCCCCATAGCCCTGCACATTAATCCCACTCCCCCACTCTTTCCTCATAGCCTTACACATTAATCCCACTTCCCCGTTCTTTCTCTAGAGCCATACAGTTTAATCCCATTCCCCTGCTCATTCCCCATTTGCCTGAACATTAATTCCACTCCCCCCGCATATCCCCCAATGCCCAACAAATTTATCCCATTCCCCCACTCGTTCCTCATAGCTTTACACATTAATCCCACTCCCCCATTCATTCCCCATAGCCTTACACATTAATCCCACTCACCCATTTTTTCCCCATAGTCTTACACATTCATCCCAAATCCCCGTTCATTCCCCATAGCTCTACACATTAATCCCACTCCCCTGCTCATTCCCCATAGCCCTACACATTAATCCCACTCCCCCATTCATTCCCCATAGCCTTACACATTAATCCCACTTCCCCGCTCATTCCCCATAGCCTTACACATTTATCCCACTCCCCTGCAATTCCCCATAGCCCTACACATTAATCCCATTTTCCCGCTCTTTCCCCACAGCCCTACACATTAATCCCACTCCCCTACTCATTGCCCATAGCCCTGCACATTAATCCCACTCCCCTGCAATTCCCCATAGCCCTACACATTAATCCCATTTTCCCGCTCTTTCCCCATAGACCTACACATTAATCCCACTCCCCTACTCATTGCCCATAGCCCTGCACATTAATCCCACTCCCCTGTTCTTTCCCCATAGCCCTGCACACTAATCCACCTCCTCTGCTCATTCCCCATAGCCCTACACATTAATCCCACTCCCCCACTCTTTCCCCAGAATCTTACCCATTAATGCCCACACCAGCTCATTCCCCATATGCCTGCACATTAATCCCACTCCCCCACTCTTTCCTCATCGCCTTACATATTATTCCCACTACCCCGTTCATTCCCCATAGCCCTACACATTAATCCCACGCCCCTGCTTTTTCCCCTTGACACTACACATTAATCCCCCATCCCCGCTCATTCCCCACATGCCTGCACATTAATTCCACTCACCCGCTCTTTCCTCATTGCCTTACATATTAATCCCACTCCCCTGCTCATTCCCCATAGCCCTACACATTAATCCCACTCCCCCATTCATTCCCCATAGCCTTACACATTAATCCCACTTCCCCGCTCATTCCCCATAGCCTTACACATTTATCCCACTCCCCTGCAATTCCCCATAGCCCTACACATTAATCCCATTTTCCCGCTCTTTCCCCACAGCCCTACACATTAATCCCACTCCCCTACTCATTGCCCATAGCCCTGCACATTAATCCCACTCCCCTGCAATTCCCCATAGCCCTACACATTAATCCCATTTTCCCGCTCTTTCCCCATAGACCTACACATTAATCCCACTCCCCTACTCATTGCCCATAGCCCTGCACATTAATCCCACTCCCCTGTTCTTTCCCCATAGCCCTGCACACTAATCCACCTCCTCTGCTCATTCTCCATAGCCCTACACATTAATCCCACTCCCCCACTCTTTCCCCAGAGTCTTACCCATTAATGCCCACACCAGCTCATTCCCCATATGCCTGCACATTAATCCCACTCCCCCACTCTTTCCTCATCGCCTTACATATTATTCCCACTACCCCGTTCATTCCCCATAGCCTTACACATTAATCCCACGCCCCCATTTATTCCCCATAGTCTTACACATTCATCCCATATCCCCGTTCATTCCGCATAGCTCTACACATTAATCCCACTCCCTTGCTCATTCCCCATAGCCCTACACATTAATCCCACTTTCCCACTCTTTCCCCATAGCCCTACACATTAATCCCACTCCCCCGCTCATTCCCCATAGCCCTGCACATTAATCCCACTCCCCTGCTCTTTCCCCATAGCCCTGCACATTAATCCCACTCCCCCGCTCATTCCCCATAGCCCTACACATTAATCCCACTACCCAGCTTTGTCCCCTTGGTGCTATACATTAATCCCACTCCCTGGCTCTTTCCCCAGAGCCTTACACATTAATCCCCCACCTCCGCTCATTCCCCAAATGCCTGCACATTAATCGCACTCCCCCACTCTTTCCTCATCGCCTTACATATTAATACCACTACCCCATTCATTCTCCTTGGCCATACACGATATTCCCCCTCCCCCTATCTTTCCCCATAGCCCTACACATTAATTCCACTCCCCCCACTCTTTCCTCATCGCCTTACATATTAATCCCCTTCCCCCTATCTTTCCCCACAGCCCTACACATTAATGCCACTCCCCTGTTCGTTCCCCATGGACCGGCACATTAATCCCACTCCCCCGCTCATTCCCCGTAGCCTTACACATTAATCCTATTCCCCCGTTCATCCACCAAAACTGTACACATTAATCCCACTCTCCCGCTTATTCCCTATAGCCGTATACATTAATCCCACTCCTCCACTCATTCCCCATAGCCCTACACATTAATCCCTTTCCATTGATTGTTCCCCATAGTCCTACACATTAATCCCACTCCCCCACTCTTTCCAGATAGCTTTAAACAGTAATCCCACTCCCCTGCTCATTCCCCATAGCCCTAGACATTAATCCCACTCCCCCATTCTTTCCCCATAGCCCTGCAAATTAATCCCACTCCCCATTCTTTCCCCATAGCACTGCACATAAATGCAACTCCCCCGCTCTTTCCCCAGGGCCATCCACATTAATCCCACTCCCCTCTCATTCGCCAAAACCATACACATTAATCACACTCCCACGTTCAGTCCCCACAGCCCTTCACATTAATCCCACTCCCCTCTCATTCCCCATAGCCCTGCACATTAATCCCACTCCCCCACTCTTTCCTCATAGCCTTACACATTAATCCCACTTCCCCGTTCTTTCTCTAGAGCCATACAGTTTAATCCCATTCCCCTGCTCATTCCCCATTTGCCTGAACATTAATTCCACTCCCCCCGCATATCCCCCAATGCCCAACAAATTTATCCCATTCCCCCACTCGTTCCTCATAGCTTTACACATTAATCCCACTCCCCCATTCATTCCCCATAGCCTTACACATTAATCCCACTCACCCATTTTTTCCCCATAGTCTTACACATTCATCCCAAATCCCCGTTCATTCCCCATAGCTCTACACATTAATCCCACTCCCCTGCTCATTCCCCATAGCCCTACACATTAATCCCACTCCCCCATTCATTCCCCATAGCCTTACACATTAATCCCACTTCCCCGCTCATTCCCCATAGCCTTACACATTTATCCCACTCCCCTGCAATTCCCCATAGCCCTACACATTAATCCCATTTTCCCGCTCTTTCCCCACAGCCCTACACATTAATCCCACTCCCCTACTCATTGCCCATAGCCCTGCACATTAATCCCACTCCCCTGCAATTCCCCATAGCCCTACACATTAATCCCATTTTCCCGCTCTTTCCCCATAGACCTACACATTAATCCCACTCCCCTACTCATTGCCCATAGCCCTGCACATTAATCCCACTCCCCTGTTCTTTCCCCATAGCCCTGCACACTAATCCACCTCCTCTGCTCATTCCCCATAGCCCTACACATTAATCCCACTCCCCCACTCTTTCCCCAGAATCTTACCCATTAATGCCCACACCAGCTCATTCCCCATATGCCTGCACATTAATCCCACTCCCCCACTCTTTCCTCATCGCCTTACATATTATTCCCACTACCCCGTTCATTCCCCATAGCCCTACACATTAATCCCACGCCCCTGCTTTTTCCCCTTGACACTACACATTAATCCCCCATCCCCGCTCATTCCCCACATGCCTGCACATTAATTCCACTCACCCGCTCTTTCCTCATTGCCTTACATATTAATCCCACTCCCCTGCTCATTCCCCATAGCCCTACACATTAATCCCACTCCCCCATTCATTCCCCATAGCCTTACACATTAATCCCACTTCCCCGCTCATTCCCCATAGCCTTACACATTTATCCCACTCCCCTGCAATTCCCCATAGCCCTACACATTAATCCCATTTTCCCGCTCTTTCCCCACAGCCCTACACATTAATCCCACTCCCCTACTCATTGCCCATAGCCCTGCACATTAATCCCACTCCCCTGCAATTCCCCATAGCCCTACACATTAATCCCATTTTCCCGCTCTTTCCCCATAGACCTACACATTAATCCCACTCCCCTACTCATTGCCCATAGCCCTGCACATTAATCCCACTCCCCTGTTCTTTCCCCATAGCCCTGCACACTAATCCACCTCCTCTGCTCATTCTCCATAGCCCTACACATTAATCCCACTCCCCCACTCTTTCCCCAGAGTCTTACCCATTAATGCCCACACCAGCTCATTCCCCATATGCCTGCACATTAATCCCACTCCCCCACTCTTTCCTCATCGCCTTACATATTATTCCCACTACCCCCGTTCATTCCCCATAGCCTTACACATTAATCCCACGCCCCCATTTATTCCCCATAGTCTTACACATTCATCCCATATCCCCGTTCATTCCGCATAGCTCTACACATTAATCCCACTCCCTTGCTCATTCCCCATAGCCCTACACATTAATCCCACTTTCCCACTCTTTCCCCATAGCCCTACACATTAATCCCACTCCCCCGCTCATTCCCCATAGCCCTGCACATTAATCCCACTCCCCTGCTCTTTCCCCATAGCCCTGCACATTAATCCCACTCCCCCGCTCATTCCCCATAGCCCTACACATTAATCCCACTACCCAGCTTTGTCCCCTTGGTGCTATACATTAATCCCACTCCCTGGCTCTTTCCCCAGAGCCTTACACATTAATCCCCCACCTCCGCTCATTCCCCAAATGCCTGCACATTAATCGCACTCCCCCACTCTTTCCTCATCGCCTTACATATTAATACCACTACCCCATTCATTCTCCTTGGCCATACACGATATTCCCCCTCCCCCTATCTTTCCCCATAGCCCTACACATTAATTCCACTCCCCCCACTCTTTCCTCATCGCCTTACATATTAATCCCCCTCCCCCTATCTTTCCCCACAGCCCTACACATTAATGCCACTCCCCTGTTCGTTCCCCATGGACCGGCACATTAATCCCACTCCCCCGCTCATTCCCCGTAGCCTTACACATTAATCCTATTCCCCCGTTCATCCACCAAAACTGTACACATTAATCCCACTCTCCCGCTTATTCCCTATAGCCGTATACATTAATCCCACTCCTCCACTCATTCCCCATAGCCCTACACATTAATCCCTTTCCATTGATTGTTCCCCATAGTCCTACACATTAATCCCACTCCCCCACTCTTTCCAGATAGCTTTAAACAGTAATCCCACTCCCCTGCTCGTTTGCCATAACCCTACACATTAATCCCACTCCCCCAATTTTTCCCCATAGCCCTGCACATTAATGCTACTCCCCCGCTCTTTCCCCTGGGCAATACACATTAATCCTACTCCCCTCTCATTACCCAAAGCCATATACATTAATCCCACTCCCATGTTCATTCCCCATAGCCCTTCCTTCACATTAATCCCGCTCCCCCACTCATTCCCCATAGCCCTACACATTAATCCCACTCCCCTGCTCTTTCACCATAGCCCTACACATTAATCATACTCCCCTGCTCTTTCCTCCAAGCCATACACATTAGTCACACTCCCCTCTCATTCCCCATAGCCCTACACATTAATCCCACTCCACCATTCTTTCCCCATAGCCCTGCACATAAATGCAACTCCCACACTCTTTCCTCAGGGCCATACACATTAATCCCACACCCCTCTCATTCCCCAAAGCCATACGCATTAATCCCACTCCCACGCACTTTTCCCAAAGCGCTGCACATTAATCCCACTCCTCTGCTCATTCCCCATAGCCCTGCACATTAATCCCACTCCCCCATTCTTTCCCCATAGCCCTGCACATTAATACAACTCCCCCATTTTACCCCATAGCTTTACACATTAATCCCACTCCCCCGCTCTTTCCCCACAGCCTTACACATTAATGCCACTCCCCTGCCTGTTACCCATAACCCTACACATTAATCCCACTCCTCTGCTCATTCTCCATCGCCCTGCACATTAATCCCACTCTCCCACTCTTTCCCCAGAACCATACAGTTTAATCCCATTCCCCCGCTCATTCCCCATACGCCTTCACATTAATCCCACTCCCCTGCTCATTCCACAATGCCCTACAAATTAATCCCATTCCCCCAATCATTCCTCATAGCCTTACACATTAATCCCACCCCCCTGTTCTTTCCCCATAGCCCTGCGCATTAATCCCACTCCCCTGCTCTTTCCTCAGAGCCATACCTATTAATCCCTCTTCCCCACCCATTCCCCTTAGTCCTGAAAATTAATCCCACTCCCCCACTCTTTCCTCATATTCTTACACATTAATCCCACCCCCACCCCATTCATTCCCCATAGCCCCACACATTAATTCTACTCCCCCGCTCATTCCCCATTTCCCTACACATTAATCCCATTCCCGTGCTCTTTCCCCATATCCCTACACATTAATCCCACTCCCCTGCTCTTTCCCCATAGCCTTACACGTTAATCCCACTCCTCTGCTCTTTCCCCATAGCTGTGCACCTTAATCCCACTCCCCTGTTCATTCCCCATAGCTGTGCACATTAATCCCATGCCCCTGCTCATTCACCATAGCCATTACATTAATCAAACTCCCCCACTCATTCCGCATAGCCCCACACATTAATCCCACTCCCCCACTCTTTCCGGATAGCTTTAAACATTAATCCCACTCCCCTGCTTGTTTGCCATAACTCTACACATCAATACCTCTCTAACGCTCATTCCCCATAGCCTTACACATTAATCCCACTCCCCTGCTCATTCCCCATAGCCCTAGACATTAATCCCACTCCCCCATTCTTTCCCCATAGCCCTGCAAATTAATCCCACTCCCCATTCTTTCCCCATAGCACTGCACATAAATGCAACTCCCCCGCTCTTTCCCCAGGGCCATCCACATTAATCCCACACCCCACTCATTCGCCAAAACCATACACATTAATCACACTCCCACGTTCAGTCCCCACAGCCCTTCACATTAATCCCACTCCCCTCTCATTCCCCATAGCCCTGCACATTAATCCCACTCCCCCACTCTTTCCTCATAGCCTTACACATTAATCCCACTTCCCCGTTCTTTCTCTAGAGCCATACAGTTTAATCCCATTCCCCCGCTCATTCCCCATTTGCCTGAACATTAATTCCACTCCCCACGCATATCCCCCAATGCCCAACAAATTTATCCCATTCCCCCACTCGTTCCTCATAGCTTTACACATTAATCCCACTCCCCCATTCATTCCCCATAGCCTTACACATTAATCCCACTCACCCATTTTTTCCCCATAGTCTTACACATTCATCCCATATCCCCGTTCATTCCCCATAGCTCTACACATTAATCCCACTCCCCTGCTCATTCCCCATAGCCCTACACATTAATCCCACTCCCCCATTCATTCCCCATAGCCTTACACATTAATCCCACTTCCCCACTCATTCCCCATAGCCTTACACATTTATCCCACTCCCCTGCAATTCCCCATAGCCCTACACATTAATCCCATTTTCCCGCTCTTTCCCCACAGCCCTACACATTAATCCCACTCCCCTACTCATTGCCCATAGCCCTGCACATTAATCCCACTCCCCTGCAATTCCCCATAGCCCTACACATTAATCCCATTTTCCCGCTCTTTCCCCATAGACCTACACGTTAATCCCACTCCCCTACTCATTGCCCATAGCCCTGCACATTAATCCCACTCCCCTGTTCTTTCCCCATAGCCCTGCACACTAATCCACCTCCTCTGCTCATTCCCCATAGCCCTACACATTAATCCCACTCCCCCACTCTTTCCCCAGAGTCTTACCCATTAATGCCCACACCAGCTCATTCCCCATATGCCTGCACATTAATCCCACTCCCCCACTCTTTCCTCATCGCCTTACATATTATTCCCACTACCCCGTTCATTCCCCATAGCCCTACACATTAATCCCACGCCCCTGCTTTTTCCCCTTGACACTACACATTAATCCCCCACCCCCGCTCATTCCCCACATGCCTGCACATTAATTCCACTCACCCGCTCTTTCCTCATTGCCTTACATATTAATCCCACTCCCCTGCTCATTCCCCATAGCCCTACACATTAATCCCACTCCCCCATTCATTCCCCATAGCCTTACACATTAATCCCACTTCCCCGCTCATTCCCCATAGCCTTACACATTTATCCCACTCCCCTGCAATTCCCCATAGCCCTACACATTAATCCCATTTTCCCGCTCTTTCCCCACAGCCCTACACATTAATCCCACTCCCCTACTCATTGCCCATAGCCCTGCACATTAATCCCACTCCCCTGCAATTCCCCATAGCCCTACACATTAATCCCATTTTCCCGCTCTTTCCCCATAGACCTACACATTAATCCCACTCCCCTACTCATTGCCCATAGCCCTGCACATTAATCCCACTCCCCTGTTCTTTCCCCATAGCCCTGCACACTAATCCACCTCCTCTGCTCATTCTCCATAGCCCTACACATTAATCCCACTCCCCCACTCTTTCCCCAGAGTCTTACCCATTAATGCCCACACCAGCTCATTCCCCATATGCCTGCACATTAATCCCACTCCCCCACTCTTTCCTCATCGCCTTACATATTATTCCCACTACCCCGTTCATTCCCCATAGCCTTACACATTAATCCCACGCCCCCATTTATTCCCCATAGTCTTACACATTCATCCCATATCCTCGTTCATTCCGCATAGCTCTACACATTAATCCCACTCCCTTGCTCATTCCCCATAGCCCTACACATTAATCCCACTTTCCCACTCTTTCCCCATAGCCCTACACATTAATCCCACTCCCCCGCTCATTCCCCATAGCCCTGCACATTAATCCCACTCCCCTGCTCTTTCCCCATAGCCCTGCACATTAATCCCACTCCCCCGCTCATTCCCCATAGCCCTACACATTAATCCCACTACCCAGCTTTGTCCCCTTGGTGCTATACATTAATCCCACTCCCCCGCTCATTCCCCGTAGCCTTACACATTAATCCTATTCCCCCGTTCATCCACCAAAACTGTACACATTAATCCCACTCTCCCGCTTATTCCCTATAGCCGTATACATTAATCCCACTCCTCCACTCATTCCCCATAGCCCTACACATTAATCCTTTTCCATTGATTGTTCCCCATAGTCCTACACATTAATCCCACTCCCCCACTCTTTCCAGATAGCTTTAAACAGTAATCCCACTCCCCTGCTCGTTTGCCATAACCCTACACATTAATCCCACTCCCCCAATTTTTCCCCATAGCCCTGCACATTAATGCTACTCCCCCGCTCTTTCCCCTGGGCAATACACATTAATCCTACTCCCCTCTCATTACCCAAAGCCATATACATTAATCCCACTCCCATGTTCATTCCCCATAGCCCTTCCTTCACATTAATCCCGCTCCCCCACTCATTCCCCATAGCCCTACACATTAATCCCACTCCCCTGCTCTTTCACCATAGCCCTACACATTAATCATACTCCCCTGCTCTTTCCTCCAAGCCATACACATTAGTCACACTCCCCTCTCATTCCCCATAGCCCTACACATTAATCCCACTCCACCATTCTTTCCCCATAGCCCTGCACATAAATGCAACTCCCACACTCTTTCCTCAGGGCCATACACATTAATCCCACACCCCTCTCATTCCCCAAAGCCATACGCATTAATCCCACTCCCACGCACTTTTCCCAAAGCGCTGCACATTAATCCCACTCCTCTGCTCATTCCCCATAGCCCTGCACATTAATCCCACTCCCCCATTCTTTCCCCATAGCCCTGCACATTAATACAACTCCCCCATTTTACCCCATAGCTTTACACATTAATCCCACTCCCCCGCTCTTTCCCCACAGCCTTACACATTAATGCCACTCCCCTGCCTGTTACCCATAACCCTACACATTAATCCCACTCCTCTGCTCATTCTCCATCGCCCTGCACATTAATCCCACTCTCCCACTCTTTCCCCAGAACCATACAGTTTAATCCCATTCCCCCGCTCATTCCCCATACGCCTTCACATTAATCCCACTCCCCTGCTCATTCCACAATGCCCTACAAATTAATCCCATTCCCCCAATCATTCCTCATAGCCTTACACATTAATCCCACCCCCCTGTTCTTTCCCCATAGCCCTGCGCATTAATCCCACTCCCCTGCTCTTTCCTCAGAGCCATACCTATTAATCCCTCTTCCCCGCCCATTCCCCTTAGTCCTGAAAATTAATCCCACTCCCCCACTCTTTCCTCATATTCTTACACATTAATCCCACCCCCACCCCATTCATTCCCCATAGCCCCACACATTAATTCTACTCCCCCGCTCATTCCCCATTTCCCTACACATTAATCCCATTCCCGTGCTCTTTCCCCATATCCCTACACATTAATCCCACTCCCCTGCTCTTTCCCCATAGCCTTACACGTTAATCCCACTCCTCTGCTCTTTCCCCATAGCTGTGCACCTTAATCCCACTCCCCTGTTCATTCCCCATAGCTGTGCACATTAATCCCATGCCCCTGCTCATTCACCATAGCCATTACATTAATCAAACTCCCCCACTCATTCCGCATAGCCCCACACATTAATCCCACTCCCCCACTCTTTCCGGATAGCTTTAAACATTAATCCCACTCCCCTGCTTGTTTGCCATAACTCTACACATCAATACCTCTCTAACGCTCATTCCCCATAGCCTTACACATTAATCCCACTCCCCTGCTCATTCCCCATAGCCCTAGACATTAATCCCACTCCCCCATTCTTTCCCCATAGCCCTGCAAATTAATCCCACTCCCCATTCTTTCCCCATAGCACTGCACATAAATGCAACTCCCCCGCTCTTTCCCCAGGGCCATCCACATTAATCCCACTCCCCTCTCATTCGCCAAAACCATACACATTAATCACACTCCCACGTTCAGTCCCCACAGCCCTTCACATTAATCCCACTCCCCTCTCATTCCCCATAGCCCTGCACATTAATCCCACTCCCCCACTCTTTCCTCATAGCCTTACACATTAATCCCACTTCCCCGTTCTTTCTCTAGAGCCATACAGTTTAATCCCATTCCCCCGCTCATTCCCCATTTGCCTGAACATTAATTCCACTCCCCCCGCATATCCCCCAATGCCCAACAAATTTATCCCATTCCCCCACTCGTTCCTCATAGCTTTACACATTAATCCCACTCCCCCATTCATTCCCCATAGCCTTACACATTAATCCCACTCACCCATTTTTTCCCCATAGTCTTACACATTCATCCCATATCCCCGTTCATTCCCCATAGCTCTACACATTAATCCCACTCCCCTGCTCATTCCCCATAGCCCTACACATTAATCCCACTCCCCCATTCATTCCCCATAGCCTTACACATTAATCCCACTTCCCCGCTCATTCCCCATAGCCTTACACATTTATCCCACTCCCCTGCAATTCCCCATAGCCCTACACATTAATCCCATTTTCCCGCTCTTTCCCCACAGCCCTACACATTAATCCCACTCCCCTACTCATTGCCCATAGCCCTGCACATTAATCCCACTCCCCTGCAATTCCCCATAGCCCTACACATTAATCCCATTTTCCCGCTCTTTCCCCATAGACCTACACATTAATCCCACTCCCCTACTCATTGCCCATAGCCCTGCACATTAATCCCACTCCCCTGTTCTTTCCCCATAGCCCTGCACACTAATCCACCTCCTCTGCTCATTCCCCATAGCCCTACACATTAATCCCACTCCCCCACTCTTTCCCCAGAGTCTTACCCATTAATGCCCACACCAGCTCATTCCCCATATGCCTGCACATTAATCCCACTCCCCCACTCTTTCCTCATCGCCTTACATATTATTCCCACTACCCCCGTTCATTCCCCATAGCCCTACACATTAATCCCACGCCCCTGCTTTTTCCCCTTGACACTACACATTAATCCCCCACCCCCGCTCATTCCCCACATGCCTGCACATTAATTCCACTCACCCGCTCTTTCCTCATTGCCTTACATATTAATCCCACTCCCCTGCTCATTCCCCATAGCCCTACACATTAATCCCACTCCCCCATTCATTCCCCATAGCCTTACACATTAATCCCACTTCCCCGCTCATTCCCCATAGCCTTACACATTTATCCCACTCCCCTGCAATTCCCCATAGCCCTACACATTAATCCCATTTTCCCCGCTCTTTCCCCACAGCCCTACACATTAATCCCACTCCCCTACTCATTGCCCATAGCCCTGCACATTAATCCCACTCCCCTGCAATTCCCCATAGCCCTACACATTAATCCCATTTTCCCGCTCTTTCCCCATAGACCTACACATTAATCCCACTCCCCTACTCATTGCCCATAGCCCTGCACATTAATCCCACTCCCCTGTTCTTTCCCCATAGCCCTGCACACTAATCCACCTCCTCTGCTCATTCTCCATAGCCCTACACATTAATCCCACTCCCCCACTCTTTCCCCAGAGTCTTACCCATTAATGCCCACACCAGCTCATTCCCCATATGCCTGCACATTAATCCCACTCCCCCACTCTTTCCTCATCGCCTTACATATTATTCCCACTACCCCGTTCATTCCCCATAGCCTTACACATTAATCCCACGCCCCCATTTATTCCCCATAGTCTTACACATTCATCCCATATCCTCGTTCATTCCGCATAGCTCTACACATTAATCCCACTCCCTTGCTCATTCCCCATAGCCCTACACATTAATCCCACTTTCCCACTCTTTCCCCATAGCCCTACACATTAATCCCACTCCCCCGCTCATTCCCCATAGCCCTGCACATTAATCCCACTCCCCTGCTCTTTCCCCATAGCCCTGCACATTAATCCCACTCCCCCGCTCATTCCCCATAGCCCTACACATTAATCCCACTACCCAGCTTTGTCCCCTTGGTGCTATACATTAATCCCACTCCCCCGCTCATTCCCCGTAGCCTTACACATTAATCCTATTCCCCCGTTCATCCACCAAAACTGTACACATTAATCCCACTCTCCCGCTTATTCCCTATAGCCGTATACATTAATCCCACTCCTCCACTCATTCCCCATAGCCCTACACATTAATCCTTTTCCATTGATTGTTCCCCATAGTCCTACACATTAATCCCACTCCCCCACTCTTTCCAGATAGCTTTAAACAGTAATCCCACTCCCCTGCTCGTTTGCCATAACCCTACACATTAATCCCACTCCCCCAATTTTTCCCCATAGCCCTGCACATTAATGCTACTCCCCCGCTCTTTCCCCTGGGCAATACACATTAATCCTACTCCCCTCTCATTACCCAAAGCCATATACATTAATCCCACTCCCATGTTCATTCCCCATAGCCCTTCCTTCACATTAATCCCGCTCCCCCACTCATTCCCCATAGCCCTACACATTAATCCCACTCCCCTGCTCTTTCACCATAGCCCTACACATTAATCATACTCCCCTGCTCTTTCCTCCAAGCCATACACATTAGTCACACTCCCCTCTCATTCCCCATAGCCCTACACATTAATCCCACTCCACCATTCTTTCCCCATAGCCCTGCACATAAATGCAACTCCCACACTCTTTCCTCAGGGCCATACACATTAATCCCACACCCCTCTCATTCCCCAAAGCCATACGCATTAATCCCACTCCCACGCACTTTTCCCAAAGCGCTGCACATTAATCCCACTCCTCTGCTCATTCCCCATAGCCCTGCACATTAATCCCACTCCCCCATTCTTTCCCCATAGCCCTGCACATTAATACAACTCCCCCATTTTACCCCATAGCTTTACACATTAATCCCACTCCCCCGCTCTTTCCCCACAGCCTTACACATTAATGCCACTCCCCTGCCTGTTACCCATAACCCTACACATTAATCCCACTCCTCTGCTCATTCTCCATCGCCCTGCACATTAATCCCACTCTCCCACTCTTTCCCCAGAACCATACAGTTTAATCCCATTCCCCCGCTCATTCCCCATACGCCTTCACATTAATCCCACTCCCCTGCTCATTCCACAATGCCCTACAAATTAATCCCATTCCCCCAATCATTCCTCATAGCCTTACACATTAATCCCACCCCCCTGTTCTTTCCCCATAGCCCTGCGCATTAATCCCACTCCCCTGCTCTTTCCTCAGAGCCATACCTATTAATCCCTCTTCCCCGCCCATTCCCCTTAGTCCTGAAAATTAATCCCACTCCCCCACTCTTTCCTCATATTCTTACACATTAATCCCACCCCCACCCCATTCATTCCCCATAGCCCCACACATTAATTCTACTCCCCCGCTCATTCCCCATTTCCCTACACATTAATCCCATTCCCGTGCTCTTTCCCCATATCCCTACACATTAATCCCACTCCCCTGCTCTTTCCCCATAGCCTTACACGTTAATCCCACTCCTCTGCTCTTTCCCCATAGCTGTGCACCTTAATCCCACTCCCCTGTTCATTCCCCATAGCTGTGCACATTAATCCCATGCCCCTGCTCATTCACCATAGCCATTACATTAATCAAACTCCCCCACTCATTCCACATAGCCCCACACATTAATCCCACTCCCCCACTCTTTCCGGATAGCTTTAAACATTAATCCCACTCCCCTGCTTGTTTGCCATAACTCTACACATCAATACCTCTCTAACGCTCATTCCCCATAGCCTTACACATTAATCCCACTCCCCTGCTCATTCCCCATAGCCCTAGACATTAATCCCACTCCCCCATTCTTTCCCCATAGCCCTGCAAATTAATCCCACTCCCCATTCTTTCCCCATAGCACTGCACATAAATGCAACTCCCCCGCTCTTTCCCCAGGGCCATCCACATTAATCCCACTCCCCTCTCATTCGCCAAAACCATACACATTAATCACACTCCCACGTTCAGTCCCCACAGCCCTTCACATTAATCCCACTCCCCTCTCATTCCCCATAGCCCTGCACATTAATCCCACTCCCCCACTCTTTCCTCATAGCCTTACACATTAATCCCACTTCCCCGTTCTTTCTCTAGAGCCATACAGTTTAATCCCATTCCCCCGCTCATTCCCCATTTGCCTGAACATTAATTCCACTCCCCCCGCATATCCCCCAATGCCCAACAAATTTATCCCATTCCCCCACTCGTTCCTCATAGCTTTACACATTAATCCCACTCCCCCATTCATTCCCCATAGCCTTACACATTAATCCCACTCACCCATTTTTTCCCCATAGTCTTACACATTCATCCCATATCCCCGTTCATTCCCCATAGCTCTACACATTAATCCCACTCCCCTGCTCATTCCCCATAGCCCTACACATTAATCCCACTCCCCCATTCATTCCCCATAGCCTTACACATTAATCCCACTTCCCCGCTCATTCCCCATAGCCTTACACATTTATCCCACTCCCCTGCAATTCCCCATAGCCCTACACATTAATCCCATTTTCCCGCTCTTTCCCCACAGCCCTACACATTAATCCCACTCCCCTACTCATTGCCCATAGCCCTGCACATTAATCCCACTCCCCTGCAATTCCCCATAGCCCTACACATTAATCCCATTTTCCCGCTCTTTCCCCATAGACCTACACATTAATCCCACTCCCCTACTCATTGCCCATAGCCCTGCACATTAATCCCACTCCCCTGTTCTTTCCCCATAGCCCTGCACACTAATCCACCTCCTCTGCTCATTCCCCATAGCCCTACACATTAATCCCACTCCCCCACTCTTTCCCCAGAGTCTTACCCATTAATGCCCACACCAGCTCATTCCCCATATGCCTGCACATTAATCCCACTCCCCCACTCTTTCCTCATCGCCTTACATATTATTCCCACTACCCCGTTCATTCCCCATAGCCCTACACATTAATCCCACGCCCCTGCTTTTTCCCCTTGACACTACACATTAATCCCCCACCCCCGCTCATTCCCCACATGCCTGCACATTAATTCCACTCACCCGCTCTTTCCTCATTGCCTTACATATTAATCCCACTCCCCTGCTCATTCCCCATAGCCCTACACATTAATCCCACTCCCCCATTCATTCCCCATAGCCTTACACATTAATCCCACTTCCCCGCTCATTCCCCATAGCCTTACACATTTATCCCACTCCCCTGCAATTCCCCATAGCCCTACACATTAATCCCATTTTCCCGCTCTTTCCCCACAGCCCTACACATTAATCCCACTCCCCTACTCATTGCCCATAGCCCTGCACATTAATCCCACTCCCCTGCAATTCCCCATAGCCCTACACATTAATCCCATTTTCCCGCTCTTTCCCCATAGACCTACACATTAATCCCACTCCCCTACTCATTGCCCATAGCCCTGCACATTAATCCCACTCCCCTGTTCTTTCCCCATAGCCCTGCACACTAATCCACCTCCTCTGCTCATTCTCCATAGCCCTACACATTAATCCCACTCCCCCACTCTTTCCCCAGAGTCTTACCCATTAATGCCCACACCAGCTCATTCCCCATATGCCTGCACATTAATCCCACTCCCCCACTCTTTCCTCATCGCCTTACATATTATTCCCACTACCCCGTTCATTCCCCATAGCCTTACACATTAATCCCACGCCCCCATTTATTCCCCATAGTCTTACACATTCATCCCATATCCTCGTTCATTCCGCATAGCTCTACACATTAATCCCACTCCCTTGCTCATTCCCCATAGCCCTACACATTAATCCCACTTTCCCACTCTTTCCCCATAGCCCTACACATTAATCCCACTCCCCCGCTCATTCCCCATAGCCCTGCACATTAATCCCACTCCCCTGCTCTTTCCCCATAGCCCTGCACATTAATCCCACTCCCCCGCTCATTCCCCATAGCCCTACACATTAATCCCACTACCCAGCTTTGTCCCCTTGGTGCTATACATTAATCCCACTCCCTGGCTCTTTCCCCAGAGCCTTACACATTAATCCCCCACCTCCGCTCATTCCCCAAATGCCTGCACATTAATCGCACTCCCCCACTCTTTCCTCATCGCCTTACATATTAATACCACTACCCCATTCATTCTCCTTGGCCATACACGATATTCCCCCTCCCCCTATCTTTCCCCATAGCCCTACACATTAATTCCACTCCCCCCACTCTTTCCTCATCGCCTTACATATTAATCCCCCTCCCCCTATCTTTCCCCACAGCCCTACACATTAATGCCACTCCCCTGTTCGTTCCCCATGGACCGGCACATTAATCCCACTCCCCCGCTCATTCCCCGTAGCCTTACACATTAATCCTATTCCCCCGTTCATCCACCAAAACTGTACACATTAATCCCACTCTCCCGCTTATTCCCTATAGCCGTATACATTAATCCCACTCCTCCACTCATTCCCCATAGCCCTACACATTAATCCCTTTCCATTGATTGTTCCCCATAGTCCTACACATTAATCCCACTCCCCCACTCTTTCCAGATAGCTTTAAACAGTAATCCCACTCCCCTGCTCGTTTGCCATAACCCTACACATTAATCCCACTCCCCTAATTTTTCCCCATAGCCCTGCACATTAATGCTACTCCCCCGCTCTTTCCCCTGGGCAATACACATTAATCCCACTCCCCTCTCATTACCCAAAGCCATATACATTAATCCCACTCCCATGTTCATTCCCCATAGCCCTTCCTTCACATTAATCCCGCTCCCCCACTCATTCCCCATAGCCCTACACATTAATCCCACTCCCCTGCTCTTTCACCATAGCCCTACACATTAATCATACTCCCCTGCTCTTTCCTCCAAGCCATACACATTAGTCACACTCCCCTCTCATTCCCCATAGCCCTGCACTTTAATCCCACTCCTCTGCTCATTCTTCATAGCCCTGCACATTAATCCCACTCCCCCACTCTTTCCTCATAGCCTTACACATTAATCCCACTACCCCGCTCTTTCCCCAGAGCCATACAGTTTAATCCCATTCACCCGCTCATTCCCCATATGCCTGCACATTAATCCCACTCCCCCATTCTTTCCCCATAGCCTTGCACATTAATACCACTTCCCCATTTTACCCAATAGCTTTACACATTAATCCCACTCCCCCGCTCTTTCCCCACAGCCTTACACATTAATGCCACTCCCCTGCTTGTTACCCATAACCCTACACATTAATCCCACTCCTCTGCTCATTCTCCATCGCCCTGCACATTAATCCCACTCTCCCATTCTTTCCTAATATCCTTACACATTAATCCCACTCTCCCACTCTTTCCCCAGAGCCTTACTCATTAATGCCCACCCCCGCTCATTCCCCATATGCCTGCACATTAATCCCACTCCCCCACTCTTTCCTCATCGCCTTACATATTATTCCCACTACCCCGTTCATTCCCCATAGCCCTACACATTAATCCCACGCTCCTGCTTTTTCCCCTTGGCACTACACATTAATCCCCCACCCCCGCTCATTCCCCACATGCCTGCACATTAATTCCACTCCCCCGCTCTTTCCTCATTGCCTTACATATTAATCCCACGACCCCGTTCATTCCCCATTGACCTGCACATTAATCCCACTGCCCCACTCTTAACGGATAGCTTTAAACATTAATCCCTCTCCCCCGCTCATTCCCCATAGCCCTACACATTAATCCTACTCCAACATTCTTTCCCCATAGCCCTGCACATAAATGCAACTCCCACACTCTTTCCCCAGGGCCATACACATTAATCCCACACCCCTCTCATTCCCCAAAGCCATACGCATTAATCCCACTCCCACGCACTTTTCCCAAAGCGCTGCACATTAATCCCACTCCTCCGCTCATTCCCCATAGCCCTGCACATTAATCCCACTCCCCCATTCTTTCCCCATAGCCCTGCACATTAATACCACTCCCCCATTTTACCCCATAGCTTTACACATTAATCCCACTCCCCAGCTCTTTCCCCACAGCCTTACACATTAATGCCACTCCCCTGCCTGTTACCCATAACCCTACACACTAATCCCACTCCTCTGCTCATTCTCCATCGCCCTGCACATTAATCCCACTCTTCCATTCTTTCCTAATATCCTTACACATTAATCCCACTCTCCCACTCTTTCCCCAGAACCATACAGTTTAATCCCATTCCCCCGCTCATTCCCCATATGCCTTCACATTAATCCCACTCCCCCGCTCATTCCACAATGCCCTACAAATTAATCCCATTCCCCCAATCATTCCTCATAGCCTTACACATTAATCCCACCCCCCTGTTCTTTCCCCATAGCCCTGCGCATTAATCCCACTCCCCTGCTCTTTCCTCAGAGCCATACCCATTAATCCCTCTTCCCCGCCCATTCCCCATAGCCCTGAAAATTAATCCCACTCCCCCACTCTTTCCTCATATTCTTACACATTAATCCCACCCCCCCACCCCATTCATTCCCCATAGCCCCACACATTAATTCCACTCCTCCACTCACTCCCCATAGCCCTACACATTAATCCCACTCCCCCGCTCTTTCCCCACAGCCCTACACATTAATCCCACTCCCCCTCTCTTTCCCCATAGCCCTACACATTAATCCCACTCTCCAGCTCTTTCCCCACAGCACTACAATTTTTTCCTTTTCAAGTATTTATCTAATACCGTTTTGAAATGCATTATTGAATCGGCTTCCACCGCCCTTTCAGGCAGAGCGTTCTTGATTACCACAATCAACGCTGTAAAAAAAGTTTCCACAAGTCGCTTCTGGTTCTTCTGCCAATTGCCTCAAATCTGTAACCTCAGGTTCTCAATCCTGCTCAGGAAACAGTTTTTCCTTGTTTACTCTATCAAAACTGTTTATCAGATCTCTTAACCTTCTCAGCTTTAAAGCACATGTGCAGGCTGAGTGCCATAGTCTCGGTGTGCTCTTACCTGGAGAGGTGTATGGTGCAGGATTCAGCCAGTTCTGTTTGCTGCTTTTAGCCATCTCTTCTTCAACATCCTGCATGTTCTGATGTAACATGTTGTGTTTGATATCCAGTAAATTGACAAACATGTCCAATCCGAGTAATACAAAGTTACACCAGAATCTCCCGAATCTGCAGAGATACACACATTCCCCTTACACCAGCAAAACAAAGTTAGAAAAAGGAAACAACCATTGGTCAGGCAACTCCAGCTAGTACAGTGTTTCTATTATTGAACTGGTAATCTGGAGAACGTGAAGTAAAATCATGTAATTGCACCCTAAGAATTTGCATTCAGTTATAAAAGTTTGGAAATGAAAATCTGATATCAATCAGGTGTTGTCAAAACCAACCTAGTTTACTAATACCCTCCAGGGAAGGAAACCTGCCATTCTCAATGCTCTAGCCTCTATGTGATTCTGCTGCCCATATCCTAACCTGCACCAAAATCCTAATCATCCATCAATCTGTTCTCACTGACATATATCGGCTCCCAGTTGAGCAACATCTTCGTTTTAAAATTCTCATCCTTGTCGACAAATTCCTCCATGACTTCACCGCTCCCTTTCTCTGTAACATCCTCCAATCTTAAAACCCTACAAGTTGTCTGCACCCTTCTAATTCTGGTCTCTTGCGCATTCCCAATTTTATTTGCTCCATTGGTAGTTGTGCCTTTAGCTGCCACGGCCTCAAGATTTGGAATTCCTCTCTAAACCTCTTTCCCTCTCTGCTTCTTTTTGCCCCTTTTAAGATTCTCCTTAAAACTGACCTCTTTGACCAAGCTGAGAGCATCTGGTCTTTGATCTCCTCATGTGGCTTGTCCTCAAACTTTGCTTGATTACACTCTTGTGAAGCACCTTAGGGCATTTACTATGTTGAGGGGCTAAATAAATTCAAGTTGTTGCTGTTGTGACTCTCACTAACATGGTTGTCTCCTAGCTGTCCTGTAATGCTCTAGAAAACTAGCCAGTTGTGAGGTGCCACCTCCATCTTCTCAGGATAATGTGGGATGGTCAGTAAATGTTGGTCTTCCCAGTGACACCCACATCCCAAGAATGAATAAGAACAAAAGGTAACACTTCAGCTCACTGTCTGACCAAGGGATCACATCTGAAATGTGACCTTGTCTTCTACCTGCACAGATGTTGAGTGACCCACTGGGTAATCTCACTTACAGCGGAATGGGTACAAGCTAAAAACTATCAATGAGCCACCAGAACCGAAGGAAATGGGTTCAATAGGTCATCAGGTAGCCACTGAGGAATAGCGATAGAACCAGGAGATCTTGTTATCAGGCCCTGGAGTGTGGGAACAAGAAGTCAGTGAAAGTGTTGTATTCAAAGACATTGTTACTGAAGATCATGTAAAAAGCATTTCAAGATTGCAGCAAGGCTTCCTGTCCCTTACTTAGAATTTTACAAAATGGAAACCAATAAAGTGCGAACGGGGAGGGAGTGCGGATGGGGACTGAGTGGGGATGGGGAGTGAGTATGGATTTACTGAGTGTAGATGGAGTGAGTGTGAACAGTGAATGTTGAATTAAAGGGCATCTGTGCATTGTAATGGTGGCTGGCAGAAGAAACTCAGAGGGCTGTGGTTTCTGAATGGAGGCTGTGAGAAGCCCCTTATTGAAGCTGTGACCCTTCCCAAGAGTGCGCCAGTGTGAAAGAGGGTCTCCAATGTTATAGTTATGATGAGCCTTGCACCTCATGCTAAGCTGATGGGGCAATGTTTGGGATCTGGTTGAAGACTGAATCCAGTGGTGGGGCTTTCAGCTCAGTAACCTGAAGCAGCTAGCTTTTACCTGGCATCATTCTGCATCTGGTACTTTGCATATTCCATGGCACTAGTGATGTAACAGCCACTCCACAGAGCGATGTAAAAGTGGTGATAGAAGGTAAGCGAGGCCTGTACTGGAACTGGTTTAATCTGCATCAGCACAGAAGAAGCTCCTGTTGAAAGATGAGAGACAGGTTTAATATGTAGGGGCTGAGTGTTCCTGCCCATACAGATTGACTGGTTTATCACAGGATTTAATGATAAGCAAGCACTGGACATCAATAGGAGTCATAGCTTGTTGACGCCTCCTGTCATGTAGAAACCATCAACAGCTTTATCCTGTACCCTCCTCTCCTGAGGGATAAAACTTCCCTCATATCTCAAAAGAAGGGACAAGGGATTAGTAGCATGGTGACAATATTATTGGATTAGTAACCCAGAGGCCTGGAGTAACCCTCTAAGGTATGGAGCAGAATTTCATGCTCGGCATGCTGGTGCACACCCAACATGTCCGAGCATAAAATGATGCGCATTGATGTCGGGTGCGCGTCCCGACATCATTGCGCACCCACGTGATATTTTGTTCAGCGGGCGCGTGCTGGAGTCGGCTGTGTGCACGCTGGCAATTGAAAGGCCTATTGAGGCCATTAACAAGCTAATTAAAATCAAATTAACACTGCCTGTCCAACCTTACGGTTGGTGGGCAGGCGAAAAGGCAAAGTGGCCTTTACATTTTTTAGGAAACGTTATCCACGAGCGCGATGAGACTTCCTAAAGCAAATTAGCATTAAATAGAAACTTTATTTTGGAATTAAAAACTTGTCCCATCTTATGTGACAGAGTCACATGAGGGGACATGTTTTTTAAAATTTTTACTGCCTTTATTTATTTTTTAAAATGTGCTTCAATCTCCCTGAGGCAGCTCCGTGCCTCAAGGAGATTGAAGCATTTTTTGTGCGTATGCATGAACTGCGCACCAGGCACCCTCTCCCCCCTCCCTCTGCCCACACAGGCAGCACTGAGCGCTGCCCCTCGTGAACCATGCAGGGCGGGCCTTAATTGGCGTGAAACCGTGGTGCAGAGCCAATCGTGGGCGGTGGACGGCTTCCCGCCTGCTCCTGCCGAACCTGCCAGACGAGGGAAAAATTCTGGCCATGGGTTCAAATCCCACTACAGCAGGTAGGGGAACTTAAATTTAATTAGTAAGTTGGGAATAAAATGCTAGTCTCCGTAACGATATTTATGAAACTACCGGACTGTTCTAAGGTTCATTGATCAACTTTAACAGAAAACACAGAGTTGGGATTAATGGGTCTTTTTCAGTTTGGAAAGACATAACTAGTGGAGTGCCACAAGGTTCAGTCCTAGAGCCTCAATTATTTACTATCTATATTAATGACTTGGAGGAGGGGCCAGAGTGTAATGTATCCAAATTTGCTGACAATACAAAAATAGGTGGGTGGGCATGTTGTGATGAGGACATAAGGAATCTGCAAGGGGATATAGACAGGTTGAGTGAGTGGGCAAAAACTTGGCAGATGGAGCTTAATGTAGGAAAGTATGAGGTCCTGCACTTTGGTAGGAAGAATCAAAAGGCAGACTATTACTTAAATGGAGACTCCAAAAAAGTGCAGCACAGAGGGATCTGGGTGTTCTTGTGCATGAAACACAAAGTTAGCATGCAGGTAACAGCAATTAATTAAAAAGGCAAATGGAATTTTGGCCTGTATTGCTAGGGGGTTGGAGTTTAAAAATAGGGAAGTCTTGTTACAACTGTACAGGGTGTTGGTGAGTCCACACCTGGAGCACGGTGAACAGTTTTGGTCCCCGTATTTAAGAAAGGATATACTGGCATTGGATGCAGTTCAAGAGAGATTCACTAGGCTGATTCCTGGGATTAAGGGGTTGATTTATCAAGAACGGCTAAACAGGTTAGGCCTTTATTCATCAGAGTTTAGAAGAATGAGGGGTGATCTTATTGAAATGTACAACATTCTGAGGGGGCTTGACAGGGTGGATGTTGAGAAGATGTTTTGACTAGTGGGGGAGTCTTGAACTAGGGGATATAGTTACAGAATAAGGGGACACTCATTTAAAACTGAGATGCTGAAAGAATTGCTTCTTTCAGAGTGTAGTGAATGTCTGGAATTCTCAACCCCAGAGAGTTGTGGAGGCTAGATCACTGAAAGTATTCAAAGAGGAGGTAGGTAGATTTTTGAAATATCGGGGAGTTGAGGGTTATGGGGAGCTGGCATGAAAGAGGTGTTGAGGCCTGGGGCAGATCAGCTGTGATCTTATTGAATGGCGGGGCAGGCTTGAGGGGCCATATGGCCTACTCCTGCTCCTATTCTTATGTTCAGGGAGGAAAATCTGCCATCCTTACCTGGTCTGGCTTACCTGTGATTCTAGACCCACAGCAACGTGGTTAACTCTTAACTACCCACTGAATATGGCTGAACAAATAATTTAATTGTAGATGGTTTTCCACCACCTGATCAAGGGCAATTAAGGATGGCTAATAAATTCTGGCCTTGTCAATAATGCGCACATCCCGAGAATGAATAAAAATAATGGAGTAACACAGCAGAAAACTTATCCACCCTCAACCTGATATATTATTAGGCCGGTTATCCTGCACTGAGACCCTCATCAGAAATGGGCAGCATCTCCCCTCCACCCCGTGCCCCTCTCCCCTTCCACCCCAATGGGGATGGAATCTTGGCCTGCTTTGTCCCATGGATGGATCATTGACACAAATGAGATAGGTATCTGTGGCTATTGGCAATGATTCTCCCCTGAGCAGAATTTCAGAGCTGCCACTTCAAGGGACAGATGTAAGCCAGAGTAAGGTTGAAGATCTCAGGTGATGTGACCTTTTACCAATTGCAGGCCTCAGGGTTGAATGACACTGGGAACTGTGGAATGCTCATTTGCAGCCCCGAACAACATTGGGCCTGCACTCTGCAGTCCAGGCTCTGAGTCTAGTGATGTTGTATCTGGTAGGGTTCATAAGGTGGCTCAGGATTACCCCTGCCCTTCCAACCTATTGGGATTTGGTGGGGGTGAGCACTTTCTTCTCCTCTCACCCAGGGTTGAATTTGCTATCACTTGAGCAATGGGGTTGAAAGCTGGTGTGCTCTGTTCTGTGCCTCCACCTGAATAGAATCTTATAATTACACCCACATCGACTGCAGAATGGAAGTGACACCTGAAACATCAACTCCCCACTGCCCTCCATAGAGGCTGCCTGACCTGCTAAATGAATTAGACTGACTGTGTTTCTGTTCTATATAGAGGGGTCCAGTCTGATGTGGGGATACTATCTGGCTAATGGCCCAGCTCAGTGTCTTTTCTATAGAATCCTATGAAAGCTCTCTTGGGGAGCAAATCCAATCATATATGCTTGCAATAACTTAGCTTGGAGCTATACCAGACAGAAGGTCTCACAGGTAATTCCCAGTCTGTGCCAGGCAGCAAATGGCATTTAGAAATAGAAGACTGAATCAGACAGGTTCCCAACAATTACAGCCACATCAAAGGCAGAACAGAAACGACCAACTTGGACAAAGTCATCTGGCATTGTCAGTTCCAATGGAAATGTAACCCAGTAAGCAGTCAGAGTCTGATAAACTATACCCCAGTAAGCCGCCAGGTGGTGTGGAACTGTTCCCCAGTAAGCAGTCAGGGTGTGTGGAGCTCCACCCCAGTAAGCAGTGAACGTGTGTAGAACTCTACCCCAGTAAGCAGTCAGGGTGTGGGGAATTGTACCCCAGTAAGCAGACAGATGCTGTGGAATTCTATCCCAGTAAGTAGGCAGGGTGTGTGGAATCCTACCCCAGTAAGCAGTCAGGGTGTGCGGAATCTTACCCCAGTAAGCAGTCAGGGCGTGTGGAATTCTATCCCAGTAAGTAGGCAGGGTGTGTGGAATCCTACCCCAGTAAGCAGTCAGGGTGTGCGGAATCTTACCCCAGTAAGCATTCAGGGTGTGTGGAATTATATGCCAGTTGGAAGTCAGGGTGTGTGGAATTTTACCGCAGTAAGCAGTCAGGGTATCTGGAGCTCTACCCAAGTAAGCTGTCACAGTTTGTGGAACTCTAACCCAGTAAGCAGTCAGGTGTGTGGAACTCTAGCCCAGTAAGCAGTCAGGGTGTGTAGAATTATAATCCAGTAAGCAGTCAGGGTGTATGGAATTCTACCCCAGTAAGCAATTAGGGTGTCTGGTGCTCTATCCCAGTAAGCAGAAAGAGACTGTGGAATTCGACCCCAGTAAGTAGTCAGTGTGTGTGGAACTCTACCCCAGTATGCAGTCAGGATGTGTGGAATTCTACCCCAGTAAGCAGTCAGGATGGGTGGAAATCTATCCCATTAAGCAGTCAGGATGTGTGGAATTCTACCCCAATAAGCAGTCAGGGTGCATGGAATTGGTACCCCATTAAGCAGTCAGGGTGTGTGCAATTCAACCTCAGTAATCAGTCAGGCTGTTTCGAGTTCAACCACAGGAAGCGTCAGGGTGCGTGCAATTCTACCCCAGTAAGCAGAAAGAGTGTGTGGAGCTCTAGCCCAGTAAGCAGTCAGGGTGGGTGGAATTCTAGCCAAGTAAGCAGTCAGGGTGGGTGGAATTCTACCCCAGTAAGCAGTCAGGTGTGTGGAAACCTACCCGAATAAGCAGTCAGAGAGGGTGGAATTCTACCTAAGTGCGCAGTCAGGGTGTGTGGAATTCTACCCCAGTAAGCAGTCAGGGTGTGTGAAACTCTACCCCAGTAAGCAGACAGATTCTGTGAAGCTCCACCCCAGTACGCAGTCAGGGTGTGTGGAATTCCACCCCAGTAAGCAGACAGATTCTGTGGAGCTCCACCCCAGTAAGCCGTCAGGGTGCATGGAGCAATACCCCAGTAAGCAGACAGTGTTTGTGGAACTCTAAGCCAGTTAGCAGTCAGGGTTTGTAGAATTCTACCCCAGTAAGCAGTCAGGGTGGGTGGAATTCTACCCCAATAAGCAGTCTGAGTCTGTGGAGCACTACCCCAATAAGCAATCAGAGTGTGTGGAGCTCTACCCCAGTATTCAGTCAGGGTGCGTGGAGCACTACCCCGCTAAGCAGTCAGGGTGCGGGGAACTCTAACACAGTAAGCAGTCAGGGTGTGTGGAATTCTACCCCAGTAAGCAGTCAGGGTGTGTGGAACTCTACCCCAGTAAGCAGTCAGGGTGTGTGGAATTTTACCCGAGTAAGCAATCTGAGTCTGTGGAGTTCTGCCCCAGTGAGCAGAAAGGGTGAGTACAGCACTACCCCACTAAGCACTTAGGGTGTGTAGAATTCTACCCCAGTAAGCAGTCAGGGAGTGTGCAATTCGACCACAGAAAGCAGTCAGAGTGTGTGGAATTCTACCCCAGTAAGCAGTCAGGGTGTGTGGAATCCCACCCCAGTAAGCAGTCAGAGTCTGTGGAAATCTACCCCAGTAAGCAGTCAGGGTGTGTGGAATTCTACCCCAGTAAGCAGTCTGAGTCTGTGGAAATCTACCCCATCAAGTAGTCAGGGTGTGTGGAAGTCTACCCCAGTAAGCAGTCAGGATGTGTGGAACTCTAGCCCAGTAAACAGTCAGGGTGGGTGGAATTCTACCCCAGTAAGCAGTCAGGGTATGTGGAATTATAACGCAGTAAGCAGTCTGGGTGTGTGGAAACCTACCCGAGTAAGCAGTCAGAGAGAGTGGAATTCTACCTGAGTGCACAGTCAGGGTGTGTGGAATTCTACCCCAGTAAGCAGACAGATTCTGTGGAGTTCCACCCCAGTAAGCAGTCAGAGTGTGTGGTGCTCTACCCCAGTAAGCAGACAGATTCTGTGGAGCTCCACCCCAGTAAGCAGTCAGATTGTGTGGTGCTCTACCCCAGTAAGCAGTCAGGGTGTGTGGAACTCTAACCTAGTAAGCAGTCAGGGTGTGTGGAACTCTAACCTAGTAAGCAGTCTGAGTCTATGGAGCACTATCCCACTAAGCAGTCAGGGTGTGCGGAATTCTACCCCAGTAAGCAGTCAGGGTGTGTGGAATTCTACCCCAGTAAGCCGTCAGGGTGTGTGGAACTCTACCCAGTAAGCAGACAGATTCTGTGCAGCTCCACTGCAGTACGCGGTCAGGGTGTGTGGAGCAATACCCCAGTAAGCAGTCAGTGTTTGTGGAACTCTAAACCAGTAAGCAGTCAGGGTGGGTGGAATTCTACCCCAATAAGCAGTTTGAGCCTGTGGAGCACTACCCCAATAAGCTATCAGGGTGTGTGGAGCTCTACCCCAGTATTCAGTCAGGGTGTGTGGAGCACTACCCCAGTAAACAGTCAGGGTGTGTGGAATTCTAACCCAGTATGCAGTCAGGGTATGTGGAATGCTACCCGAGTAAGCAGTCTGAATCTGTGGAGCTCTACCCCAGTGAGCAGAAAGGGTGTGTGCAGCACTGCCTCACTAAGCACTTAGGGTGCATAGAATTCTACCCCAGCAAGCAGTCAGGGAGTGTGCAATCCGACCCCAGAAAGCAGTCAGAGTGTGTGGAACTCTACCCAAGTAAGCGTTGAGGGTGTGTGGAACTCCAACGCATTAAACAGTCAGTTTGCATTGAATTCTACCCCATTAAGCAGTCAGGGTGTGTGCAATTCAAGCCCAGTAGGCAGTCAGCGTGCTTGGAGTTCTAACACAGTAAGCATCAGGGTGCTTGCAATTCTACCCCAGTAAGCAGTCAGATTCTGTGGAATTCTACCCCAATAAGCATCAGGTTGTGTGGAATTTTACCCCAGTAAGCAGTCAGGGTGTGTGGAATCCCACCCCAGTAAGCAGTCAGGTGTGTGGAATTCTAACCCAGTAAGCAGTCAGGGTGTGTGGAATTCTACCCCAGTAAGTTGTAAGGGTGTGTGGATCTCTAGCCCAGTAAGCAGTCAGGTGTTCAGAACTCTACTCCAATAAGCAGAAAGAGTCTGAGAAATTCTACTCCAGTAAGCAGTCAGGGTATGTGGAATTCCAAAACAAAAAAGAATTACCTGGAAAAACTCAGCAGGTCTGGCAGCATCGGCGGAGAAGAAAATAGTTGACGTTTCGAGTCCTCATGACCCTTCGACAGAAATTGAGTAAATCCCTAACCCAGTAAGCAGTCCGGGTGTGTGGAAACCTACCCGAGTAAGCAGTCTGAGTCTGTGGCGCACTATCCCACTAAGCCGTCAGGGTGTGCGGAATTCTAAACCAGTAATCGGTCACGGGTTGTGGAACTCTAACCCAGTAAGAAGTCAGGGTGTGTGGAATTCTACCCCAATAAGCAGTCAGGGTGTGTGGAATCCCACCCCAGTTAGCAGTCAGGTGTGTGGAATTCTACCCCAGTAAGCAGTCAGGGTATGTGGAATTCTAACCCAGTAAGCAGTCCGGGAGTATGGAAACCTACCCGAGTAAGCAGTCAGAGAGAGTGGAATTCTACCTGAGTGCACAGTCAGAGTGTGTGGAATTCTACCCCAGTAAGCAGTCAGGGTGTGTGGAACTCTACCCCAGTAAGCAGTCAGATTCTGTGGAGCTCCACTGCAGTACGCGGTCAGGGTGTGTGGAATTCTACCCCAGCAAGGAAACAGATTCTGTGGAGCTCCATCCCAGTAAGCAGTCAGAGTGTGTGGTGCTCTACCCCAGTAAGCAGTCAGAGTGTGTGGTGCTCTACCCCAGTAAGCAGTCAGGGTGTGTGGAGCAATACCCCAGTAAGCAGTCAGTGTTTGTGGAACTCTAACCCAGTAAGCAGTCAGCGTGGGTGGAATTCTACCCTAGTATTCAGTCAGGGTGTGTGGAATCCCACCCCAGTAAGCAGTCAGGTGTGTGGAATTCTACCGCAGTAAGCAGTCAGGGTATGTGGAATTCTAACCCAGTAAGCAGTCCGGGAGTATGGAAACCTACCCGAGTAAGCAGTCAGAGAGAGTGGAATTCTACCTGAGTGCACAGTCAGAGTGTGTGGAATTCTACCCCAGTAAGCAGTCAGGGTGTGTGGAACTCTACCCCAGTAAGCAGACAGATTCTGTGGAGCTCCACTGCAGTACGCGGTCAAGGTGTGTGGAATTCTACCCCCGCAAGGAGACAGATTCTGTGGAGCTCCACCCCAGTAAGCAGTCAGAGTGTGTGGTGCTCTACCCCAGTAAGCAGTCAGAGTGTGTGGTGCTCTACCCCAGTAAGCAGTCAGAGTGTGTGGTGCTCTACCCCAGCAAACAGTCAGGGTGTGTGGAGCAATACCCCAGTAAGCAGTCAGTGTTTGTGGAACTCTAACCCAGTAAGCAGTCAGGGTGGGTGGAATTCTACCCCAGTATTCAGTAAGGGTGTGTGGAGCACTACCCCACTAAGCAGTCAGGGTGCGGGGAATTCTGAACCAGTAATCAGTCACTGTTTGTGGAACTCTAACCCAATAAGAAGTCAGAGTCTGTGGAAATCTACCCCAGTAAGCGGTCAGGGTGTGTGGAACTCTAAACCAGTAAGCAGTCAGGGTGTGTGGAAACCTACCCGAGTAAGCAGTCAGAGAGAGTGGAATTCTACTTAAGTGCGCAGTCAGGGTGTGTGGAATTCTACCCCAGTAAACAGTCTGAGTGTGTGGAAATCTACCCCAGTAAGCAGTCAGGGTGTGTGGAAGTCTAACCCAGTAAGCAGTAAGGGTGTGTGGAACTCTAGCCCAGTAAGCAGTCAGGGTGGGTGGAATTCTACCCCAGTAAGTTGTCAGGGTGTGTGGATCTCTAGCCCAGTAAGCAGTCAGGTGTTCAGAACTCTACTCCAATAAGCAGAAAGAGTCTGAGAAATTCTACTCCAGTAAGCAGTCAGGGTATGTGGAATTCCAAAACAAAAAAGAATTACCTGGAAAAACTCAGCAGGTCTGGCAGCATCGGCGGAGAAGAAAATAGTTGATGTTTCGAGTCCTCATGACCCTTCAACAGAACTTGAGTAAATCCCTAACCCAGTAAGCAGTCCGGGTGTGTGGAAACCTACCCGAGTAAGCAGTCTGAGTCTGTGGCGCACTATCCCACTAAGCCGTCAGGGTGTGCGGAATTCTAAACCAGTAATCGGTCACGGGTTGTGGAACTCTAACCCAGTAAGAAGTCAGGGTGTGTGGAATTCTACCCCAATAAGCAGTCAGGGTGTGTGGAATCCCACCCCAGTTAGCAGTCAGGTGTGTGGAATTCTACCCCAGTAAGCAGTCAGGGTATGTGGAATTCTAACCCGGTAAGCAGTCCGGGAGTATGGAAACCTACCCGAGTAAGCAGTCA
The DNA here is from genome assembly GCF_017639515.1 of Carcharodon carcharias. Taxonomy (NCBI): domain Eukaryota; kingdom Metazoa; phylum Chordata; class Chondrichthyes; order Lamniformes; family Lamnidae; genus Carcharodon; species Carcharodon carcharias. Next base: position 122,021,565 of record NC_054474.1, read on the forward strand.
GAGAGAGTGGAATTCTACCTGAGTGCACAGTCAGAGTGTGTGGAATTCTACCCCAGTAAGCAGTCAGGGTGTGTGGAACTCTACCCCAGTAAGCAGTCAGATTCTGTGGAGCTCCACTGCAGTACGCGGTCAGGGTGTGTGGAATTCTACCCCAGCAAGGAAACAGATTCTGTGGAGCTCCATCCCAGTAAGCAGTCAGAGTGTGTGGTGCTCTACCCCAGTAAGCAGTCAGAGTGTGTGGTGCTCTACCCCAGTAAGCAGTCAGGGTGTGTGGAGCAATACCCCAGTAAGCAGTCAGTGTTTGTGGAACTCTAACCCAGTAAGCAGTCAGCGTGGGTGGAATTCTACCCTAGTATTCAGTCAGGGTGTGTGGAATCCCACCCCAGTAAGCAGTCAGGTGTGTGGAATTCTACCGCAGTAAGCAGTCAGGGTATGTGGAATTCTAACCCAGTAAGCAGTCCGGGAGTATGGAAACCTACCCGAGTAAGCAGTCAGAGAGAGTGGAATTCTACCTGAGTGCACAGTCAGAGTGTGTGGAATTCTACCCCAGTAAGCAGTCAGGGTGTGTGGAACTCTACCCCAGTAAGCAGACAGATTCTGTGGAGCTCCACTGCAGTACGCGGTCAGGGTGTGTGGAATTCTACCCCAGCAAGGAAACAGATTCTGTGGAGCTCCACCCCTAAGCAGTCAGAGTGTGTGGTGCTCTAGCCCAGTAAGCAGTCAGGGTGTGTGGAGCAATACCCCAGTAAGCAGTCAGTGTTTGTGGAACTCTAACCCAGTAAGCAGTCAGCGTGGGTGGAATTCTACCCTAGTATTCAGTCAGGGTGTGTGGAATCCCACCCCAGTAAGCAGTCAGGTGTGTGGAATTCTACCCCAGTAAGCAGACAGATTCTGTGCAGCTCCACTGCAGTACGCGGTCAGGGTGTGTTGAATCCTACCCCAGTAAGCAGACAGATTCTGTGGAGCTCTACCCCAGTAAGCAGTCAGGGTGTGTGGAGCAATACCCCAGTAAGCAGTCAGTGTTTGTGGAACTCTAACCCAGTAAGCAGTCAGCGTGGGTGGAATTCTACCCTAGTATTCAGTCAGGGTGTGTGGAATCCCACCCCAGTAAGCAGTCAGGTGTGTGGAATTCTACCGCAGTAAGCAGTCAGGGTATGTGGAATTCTAACCCAGTAAGCAGTCCGGGAGTATGGAAACCTACCCGAGTAAGCAGTCAGAGAGAGTGGAATTCTACCTGAGTGCACAGTCAGAGTGTGTGGAATTCTACCCCAGTAAGCAGTCAGGGTGTGTGGAACTCTACCCCAGTAAGCAGACAGATTCTGTGGAGCTCCACTGCAGTACGCGGTCAAGGTGTGTGGAATTCTACCCCAGCAAGGAGACAGATTCTGTGGAGCTCCACCCCAGTAAGCAGTCAGAGTGTGTGGTGCTCTACCCCAGTAAGCAGTCAGAGTGTGTGGTGCTCTACCCCAGTAAGCAGTCAGAGTGTGTGGTGCTCTACCCCAGCAAGCAGTCAGGGTGTGTGGAGCAATACCCCAGTAAGCAGTCAGTGTTTGTGGAACTCTAACCCAGTAAGCAGTCAGGGTGGGTGGAATTCTACCCCAGTATTCAGTAAGGGTGTGTGGAGCACTACCCCACTAAGCAGTCAGGGTGCGGGGAATTCTAAACCAGTAATCAGTCACTGTTTGTGGAACTCTAACCCAATAAGAAGTCAGAGTCTGTGGAAATCTACCCCAGTAAGCGGTCAGGGTGTGTGGAACTCTAAACCAGTAAGCAGTCAGGGTGTGTGGAAACCTACCCGAGTAAGCAGTCAGAGAGAGTGGAATTCTACTTAAGTGCGCAGTCAGGGTGTGTGGAATTCTACCCCAGTAAACAGTCTGAGTGTGTGGAAATCTACCCCAGTAAGCAGTCAGGGTGGGTGGAATTCTACCCCAGTAAGTTGTCAGGGTGTGTGGATCTCTAGCCCAGTAAGCAGTCAGGTGTTCAGAACTCTACTCCAATAAGCAGAAAGAGTCTGAGAAATTCTACTCCAGTAAGCAGTCAGGGTATGTGGAATTCCAAAACAAAAAAGAATTACCTGGAAAAACTCAGCAGGTCTGGCAGCATCGGCGGAGAAGAAAATAGTTGATGTTTCGAGTCCTCATGACCCTTCAACAGAACTTGAGTAAATCCCTAACCCAGTAAGCAGTCCGGGTGTGTGGAAACCTACCCGAGTAAGCAGTCTGAGTCTGTGGCGCACTATCCCACTAAGCCGTCAGGGTGTGCGGAATTCTAAACCAGTAATCGGTCACGGGTTGTGGAACTCTAACCCAGTAAGAAGTCAGGGTGTGTGGAATTCTACCCCAATAAGCAGTCAGGGTGTGTGGAATCCCACCCCAGTTAGCAGTCAGGTGTGTGGAATTCTACCGCAGTAAGCAGTCAGGGTATGTGGAATTCTAACCCAGTAAGCAGTCCGGGAGTATGGAAACCTACCCGAGTAAGCAGTCAGAGAGAGTGGAATTCTACCTGAGTGCGCAGTCAGAGTGTGTGGAATTCTACCCCAGTAAGCAGTCAGGGTGTGTGGAACTCTACCCCAGTAAGCAGACAGATTCTGTGGAGCTCCACTGCAGTACGCGGTCAGGGTGTGTGGAATTCTACCCCAGCAAGGAAACAGATTCTGTGGAGCTCCATCCCAGTAAGCAGTCAGAGTGTGTGGTGCTCTACCCCAGTAAGCAGTCAGGGTGTGTGGAGCAATACCCCAGTAAGCAGTCAGTGTTTGTGGAACTCTAACCCAGTAAGCAGTCAGCGTGGGTGGAATTCAAACCTAGTATTCAGTCAGGGTGTGTGGAATCCCACCCCAGTAAGCAGTCAGGTGTGTGGAATTCTAACCCAGTAAGCAGTCAGGGTATGTGGAATTCTAACCCAGTAAGCAGTC